>NC_062285.1:135948696-136251726 GCF_902655055.1 Lutra lutra
GGGGCCCACCCATCTGGAGTTCAGGAAGGAGAAGACAATGGACCAGAGTCATGATTCAAAGAGATCATAGCGGTGAATGTTCCAGGATTGATAAAAGATGTGAATTTCAAGCCAGGAAGCATAATAAATCCCAAGCAAGGGATGAAGAAAAAATTCTGCACTTGGAGCCATCACAGGGACGCAGGACAGCAGGACAGCAGGACAGCAGAAGACTCGTCAAGAAGCCGGAGGGAACAGACAAAATGAACCACACCTGAATGGCAGACAGAGGCTGGAATGTAATATCACCAAAGACGGAAACAAACAGAACAGTTTCAAATAAAATGGGAGGAAGACAAAGGCAAGTGAGTGCATTTCTCCAGGCCCCTTGCTAAGATCCCCATCTAAAGCCCAGTGGCTCCTGGAGGAAGCGGGGGGGGGGGGGGTCCCAGAGGCAAGAACAGGAGCAAAGGGGCAGTGATTTTGCAGAATAATGTCCAAGCGAGGGGGATACAATGGACAAAATGTCAGCGAGATTCTGGTATTGCCCACGATGATTATTTTGATGCGTTTTGAAGAAACAAGAAATATCGAATTCGTTCACAAATGTTTGGGCTTCTCCTGCCCAGTCTGCAGGATGACAGGGCACCTGGACAGTGGCCAAAGGAGAGAATTTCCAGGACGTTGGCTCCCTAGGTGTGGGAATGCCCCCATGCTGGGTGGTTCTCACCGAATCACCTGGAGGGCTTGTCACCGGCTCCCAAGGCCAAGGCCCCACCCGCGAGTGACTGATGTATTCTGAGAACCTGCATTTCCAAAAGGTTCCGGGTGCTGCTTGTCCCAGACCAAAGTTTGAGGACCACTGCCCTAGCCTAATGGTACCCAAGTCTCTCCAGTCTGTTGCAGGGTTAACATGCCTCCTCCAGGAAGCCTTCCGGCATGCATGCCTCATCAAGCAAGGACTGTGTTTTCATCACTACCTGCTCAGAACAGAGCAGATGCTAAGTCAGTTTTAGTTGAATACTTAAATGACTTTATGAACCTTAGAGTAATCTACTCAAGAAGTCAGTCACACACACACACACCCCCCACCAATTTTCTCTTCCCCAGAGTTACTATCTCTATGCCTTAGTAGGCCTTCCTGAGGGCTGCCTGTGTGCCAGACATGGCATTGGACTCCCGTCGCTCCTCTTGCCTCTTGAGTGGGACACGTAGGACTCCCCAGGGACTCCTGCCTAGGCGCTGTCTCTAAACATGGGGTCTCTGGCCCTGGGAGGCTTCCAACCACCCCCACCAAGACCCCTGATGCACCCCGCTCCAGCCTCCATGCTGAAGGCCATGCCCCTTGGGGGTTGGTCTACTGTCCTGAGGAAGTTCTTCTTGCCCCTCCTCTCCACTAAGGCTGTCAGTTGCCTGGAGTGAGCAGAACGCCGCCACGGGCAATTGGTCCCAACAAGCTTAAGACATCCCCGTTCCAGGAGAAGGCCCTGCTGACAGGAGCAGCGGCTGCCAGGCTCCCTGCTGGCTGGGCTCCGGAGGAGCAGCTGGGAGCCCCTTGCCCGCCAAGGGGGAGGGAGGATGGTGCAGGGCACACGGTGTGTGTGGGGGGAGCACCCCCCCACTCCACCCCCGGGGAAGGGCTGGAGTTTCTGGCCCTGTCCGGAGAAGCACCCAGAGGATTCAGGGGTTGGGGGGCAGCGTGGGGAGCCTGCGGGTGCCCAGGGGCTGATTTATGAAGCCAGATGAAGAAGACCCGTGGCCTGTCCTTCGCCAAGAGATGAGTCCCTTTGCCGGCTTCTGAAGGGCACAACCGTGGAGGGGGAGAAGCTCTGCGGAGCGCGGTTCAGGGGAATCATGGGGACTCATGGGTTGAAGCAGCTGAGTTTCAGGAACGAAACCTTGGCTGGGAAATCTGTCGAGGCTGGAAGCCAGCTCTGGCAGGGAGCGATGAGCCTGCCTTCTTGGGTGCGGGTGATCCGACCTGGTGTGGGAGGCGCACGTGGGAGAGGCGCTTGGCCCCGGGTGGGGGGTGTCCTCATCAGAGCCAGCCCCAGACCATCTCCCTGAAGTCTGAACCGGCGGTGTGATTGCCCCCCTCTCTCTGGGCCCCCTAATCCCCACCGGAGCCTGGAGGGCTGCCGGGGCTCCCACGAGGGACACTTCTCTGAGGCCGAATGGCAGTGCGGTGCGGGGCCCCTCTCCCCTGAAGGCAGGTGTTTGTTCTCCTGATGTCCTTGGCCCGTGGGCGGCCACCAGGGCGGGCATTCAAACATGGGGCAGGTTGACTCCAGAGCCCAGCTGTTTGGGGTCCCTGACGGACTGACCCATGGGGTAAGCCCTGGGAGGTCGACCTTGCCACCTTGCCACATTTCCAGGAATCTCTGTGACGCACCCGGGAGCCCGGGGAGGTACGCTGCCCCTTGGGCCTCCTAGCTCTCCTGGGTGAGCCAAGTGAGCTTCCCCAAACCGATCTCCGCCTTCACACTCCCTCCCTCGGCTCCCTAGGCGGCAGCTGCTGTCCCCACGCAGGGTCACTTGCTGAGTAACTGGACGGCGTGTGCCAAGGAGAGCTTCCTCACTGGAGGAAACAGCCTGTGACTCAGGCTCTGACTCAGTGCCCAGCCCGGGTGGGCACAGGCTGTGCTTCCTGGGGACGCCCCGCAGGCGGTGTGGGGGCCTGGGGAGCAGGGCTGCAGGGCCCCGTGCAGGGCCTCCTCCCACCTGCCGGCTCCCTCTGCAGCTTCCGGGCTTTTGCCATTTCCCTTGGTCTTCATGAAGCCCCAGGAGGAGGGGACCCGTTCTCCCCACTTTGCAGTGAGATCGCCTAGTGTCCAGGGAGCTAAGGTTATGTAAAACCCTGGTCCTGTTTAGTTCTTAGTAGGTGCCATATAAGCCTTGCGCCTTCCGAGCACCAGCACGGGCTCTCTGGGTAAAAAACACAAATTTCCCCCTGCAGGCGCTCTCCAGGGAAGGTCTCTATGGGCCCCTAGCACGGCTTGCTTTGATCGTTCTCTCCCTGAACAGTCTGATCCGGCCTCCTGTCCTGCCCACCTCCAGGTTCCTCCCAGACCAGCCACCAGGGCCTGTGTCCCCTCCCCGTCCTGCCCCCCCTCCCGACCCTCTGCCCTCCACTTCTCCCCCCACACCCCCCCTCCCCTCACTAAACAACCTTTGCAACTTTCTTGCCCGCTGACAGCAGCATTGGGAATGTGAACTGTTCATTGGTGGGAGTTTTATTCGCCCGTGGAAATTAGTGGGGACAGGGAATGGACAACGGACAGGGAATGCGAGAGAAGTACAAACATGGACACTGCCCCCGGTGTCTGGGGCGAGCTTGGGCTCCCCGGAGTTCTAAGCGATCTGGGGTAAAGCAACCCACAGTGCAGCTGATGGGCTCCTAAGCGGCCCCGCCCCCCATAGATTTGTATTCAGACAAGGCTTTGGGGAAATGTAGTGAAAGATGTTGCGGGGGCAGGGGAAGCCCAACGTGTCCACGCAAGATTTCTCATTAGTTTGAAAAATGGACGAGGACCTCGGTCTGTAATGAAGAGAATGGATTGTGTCCTGATTAAGTCGTCTGGAACGTGGAAATAGCTCAGCAACTCCTGTCCTGACCTTCACAGAGGTCCCCAAATATGCCAAGCTCACACCCCAAGCGACTGTGCCCAGTTTGGGGTGACTCTAAGATGCCGCATTAGCCTCACCCAGTCAAGATCAGGCTCCTGGCCCTCCCGGCCTCCGGAAAGCAGAGGGGGTGCCTGGTGGAGGGGCCCAGTCTGCCAATGGGGCTGAAGCCAGGACTGGGCCCGGCTTTCCTCCTGAACTCAGGGAGCCCAGGGACCCCGCTGTTGGACAGCAATCATCATCAGATCGTCGCCCTGCCCCTGGAGTGAGGCTCCTGCACTCAGCCAGAGCCTTTTCCCCTCCTGCCCTCCCCTTCCCTTCTGGGGAGCTGCTAGCTACGTGCTGAGCCCCTGAGTGAGTTGGGGGGCCCAGTGCCATCACCCCAGCCAGGCCCAGGGCCCCAGTGCTCAGACCTGCCCTGCGGTTTGGATCGGAGCAGAGAGCATCTCTGCCTGGGTCCCGTGGGATCGGACCACGTTAAACAAGGAGTCATTTCTCAGACCAGTTTCGTCTTCTTCCTGGAGAAAGGTCTTGAAGTGCCTAATAAACAGGACAGAAGCAGCTCTGGTGGTTCCAAGTGCGGCTTTGTCGGTGACACCAGCTCCATAAAAATGATAAGGGCCATTTATCTTCTGTCTTTGGAACATGAAAGCAGATTCTGAGGACGGCGGCTCTGTGTTAATGGCATTTCTGTTACCTGGAGCTCACTGGCGGCACCCTACCTTCCAGAAGCAAGGCCTCTGGAGATAGCCTGTGGCCATCATTAGAGAAGTTTCTACATGCTCTGCAATCAGTAACCAGGTTTAATAGCTGTGGGGGCCTCTCACTCCCCCGGGCTCTGATCCCGATGGTCTGCCTGGCTGCCTGCTTTCCCCAGGCCTCCTGCCCTTCACTTTCTGTGCGGCTCTGCCGGCAGGCTGAAGCCCACGTCTGCTCTGGGACTTGCCCTGGCCTCTACTTCTCTGCGCTCAGACCCTGAGCCCAAGGGAACTGAGCATCAAGTCCTGAGAATTTCATCTCCTTCCCCCTGATCATCTCTGATGTCCTTCCTCCCTGACATCAGTTGCCTTCTGCCCGTTATTCCGTCCTACTCTTTGCTCCCTGTTTCGAAAACTCATGCTAGCCACCTTACCGTACCCCACACGGCTCACGCGGTTCCTCCCCCCACCTTTGCTTATGCGGGGCCCTCCACCTGGATGCCCTCCCCTCCCCAGCTCCTTGGGCCTTCCTGGATGAGTGCCAACTAGTTTTACAAAAGTGTCTGCAGAGTTTCCTCCTCCAGGAAGCCCTCCCGAAGCTACAAAATCTATCGGCTGTCAGCACACTATGTTTTGTAATTGCTTGTTCTGTAATTGTTTGTTTTGTAATTGCCCGTCCCCTGGGTCGCATCTCCCCAAGAATGCTGGCTTTACCCAAATACCAGCCCATGAAGCTCCCTGACCCTGACCCTGCCACTCCCGGGGGTCCTGCTGCCGGATAGACCCTGATCTCCATCCAGATGGAGCCTCCAAACCAGTGTGAGAGGTTTGTCCAGCACTAGCTGGGACCCTGAAGGAAGGTGGCTGGCCCACAGGGCTCCCAGGGACCTGCTCTGCTTGCCTCCCTCCTTGGAGACCAGCTGTCCCGAGGGAATGAAGGGGTGGTGCTGGGCACTGCGGTCAAGGGAAAGGGGATTGAAGCCCACCTTGGCTAGCAGCCCTTCCTCCCAGATCCCACTTGGATATGCTGCTCTCAGCCGGCATCTTCTGACCCACTGGAGAGGACCACTCAGCTCCGAGAGTCCCTGTCCCCCAGCGCCTGAGAGTCATACCATCTTAGTTTTCATCACATGTTCCCATCAGGGGGCCTGGGAGAGGCCCCCGGGGCACCAGGATATAAGTCCATCTGGAACTCCCCCGCCCCCACACACACCGGGCAAGTAGCCCCAGATTCTGAGCCCATGAGTGGTGAAGATATGCATCCAGATTGTGTCTCTGAGCACAAGGGTCACATACGTATCTTGAATGCTCCCGTCTTCCCTGGAGGTATCCCTGCTCTTGTTGCGGTGATGGGCGGGGACAAGGCTGCAGAGTATCTCTGGAGAAAACCTGTTTCTTTTCTAACTGAGGTAAGCCTCAGCCACAGTGTGCCCCTCTAAGACATGCTGTTCCCTGTTCCCACCCTGCAGAGCTGAGGAAGGATAATAACCCACCGGCATTTCCCAGGGCAGCTGGGCAGCCGCCCCTTCTTCATTACCCCATGGCCTCCAGGTCCCAGCAGCGGACAGCAGCGTGGTCCTGCCTGTGTTCCTCCCACTTCTTGGAAACGCTTCTGGTGCCAGCCCTAATCCCCCTACTGCTAGGACCCAGAGGGACCCAGGGTGCACACCTTACCCGAGGGCTTGGACTGGGGCTTTGAGGCAGCTGGATGCAAGTGGAGGGGACGTGGGATTTGAGTCAGTAACATTGGTCACAATGGACTCAGAGTCAACACCCAAGGTGAAACCCCATCCTGTCATTTCTTGGCCAACACTGGACCCTCTCGGCCTCAGTGTCCTGATTTCCAGGGGACAATGGGCTTGGCGCTTCCTCACAGGGTCCAGGTGACAGCTGTGTGGGCAGCTGTTAACACTAGAGGGGGGAGCAGAGGGAGACAGGAGCCCACAGCTGGGCGAGGGAAGCGTCAGGGTCAAGGTGTTGGATCAGAAGGATCAAACGTCTCTTGGCCCAGGTTAAATCAGCGAGTTTGTTGTCGGGGGCCAGCGAGGGGGTGGATATCCCGGGAGTTAACTGCAAGGAGAGAGGGAGTCTTTCCTGGCCTCTCTCTGGGACATCTGCCCTCAGCCCCTGACCCTCTCTGCATGCCAGGCCCAAGCCCACGTGACAGACAACGCTGTTTCTGCTCTCCTGTGACTTTGCCTTGCATGTGGCTCTGATTCTCAGCTCCCCCAAGAGACCCCCAGGGCTGGCACCATCTGCCTGCCATCTCACTGTCTCCAGATTCCCAGGACTCGAGTCCCTGTAGCTCCCGTGTGATCGGGGTGGACAGGGCCTCGTCTCCTGCAATGGAGGGAGGACCCCCTTTGCCACAAGGGACAAAATAAGATCTGTTTGGAAGGTGTGTACATGTGTCTCCGGTACAAAGAGACTTGCAGACAGTTCATCATCCACAGTGGGCACCCAGGAGTGGCAGAGGCCCTGTGAGTGTGTGTGTGTGTGTTTGTGTGTGTGTGTGTGTGTGTCCCAGGGGATTTCACAGAAGATGTTTTAACCGAAGACTACAGCTCCTGAAGGCTGGCTCAGACCTTCTATGAATCCCTAGCACCGACACGAAGGAGGAGGAGGTCACAAATGAATGAATGAATGAATGACCATCAGCTCATGGGTGGGCTTGGTGGTGAGGCCCCCTCATGGGAGCTCCTGGGGACAAGGGAGCGGACAGGTGGGGTGGGGTGACTCTGTGGGGAGCCCATATGACCTCTGACTGAGTAATTCCCCTGCTGGGACTTTATTCCAAGGAATTCCTTGCGCAAACGCACAGAGCCATTTACTACAGCGTGGAAGTCCACCTAAATTTCAATCACAATGGGACTGAAACACTATGCGCTGGGCTCCCTCCCACAGTGGAGCAGGAACAGGCACCGTTGGAGAGGACAGAGGACAGAGTGGGTGCCTGGGCGGGAGAGGGCCGCCAGCTGCTTTGGGAAATGACAAACAGCTTGTGTAGGGGAAAGCGGGGGCGGGTGGAGCGGGGGTGACCTCACATGGGTGCAGAGAGGTTTGTGGGGAAGAGGCTGGAAAGCTGGAAGGAATTCTTGTGACCACAAACCCTCTTGCTTTTCCTCTTTTTATTTCTGCCTCTGTTAAGCAGCAGTTATTAAAAATGGACCAGAACAACAAACACCACTTGTCGGATACCTTTCTGGAGGGAAGGAGCAGGCTCCTGCCCGCGAACACGCAGGCACGGGGACCAGCAGGGCCACGGAAATAAGCACATGACCGACCTGCATGCCTTGTGGGCCCTGATGCACCTGTCAGGTCGCTGACACCCCCTAAGGTAGTAGGTCACGGGTACTGCTAGGAACCCTGTTGCACAGACAAGGTTGCTGAGGCTCGAGGGAGTGAAACCTGGGGTCTATGTGACACGATGGGCGGCCGCAGAAGAGGGGACTTGGAACCCGAGACTGTCTAATCCCAGTCCGTGCTAGTTTTTAGAGATACTGAGCCTTGCCCCCCGCCCCGCCCCCACCAGGGCCAGCAGGTGCGGGCTGTGTCTCATCTCCGGTCACCACCTCCCCAGCCTGAACTGTGGCTAGCCCTGGTTCTGCGCCTGGGTGGTGCAGGGCCCTGAGCGGGTCGCACGGGGCCTGGGGGTGGCTGGGACCCAGAGCCTTTATTTGTTTCACCAGTGGAGGCCTCAGCCTACCCTGCCCTCCGGGACTCAGTGGCACAGAGCATGCTGAAGCTAGATGCTGGCTGTGCTTAGGGACGGTCATGGTGACTCCTTGCCAAGGCCTGCCTGGTGGCGTCTGTGTCTGGGGGACTGAGCCCTAAGGGAATATCCTGACTGGGCGTGTGGGCTGGGAGGTGTTGGCTTTGCAGAAAAGATTTGCTGTTTCTTCTCAATGTGTTGTTGCCACACAGAAGCAAGGGGCTTTATGAACTTGACTGCTAGCTGCCCTTGAGAAAGGAGGGGTCCAAAGGAAGCAAGGGAGAGGCCTGGGGGGAAGGCCTGGGAGTTCTCTCTTTGGGAAACTCTTACCTCCACCCAACCTGGGCCACGGGCTGGCCATTTGCCTGCGGACACAATCGCAGGGGTGGGCTCGGGAAGTGCACCCCTGAGCGGGACATTTGCTATGGAATGGGGTCAGAGCATGAGCCGGCAGCACCAGGTTTATTTAGAAGAATCTGGTGAATTCATGATTTTTAATAAAGGTAACTGCAAAGCAGGGTAAACATGAGTACATTCTGATCTTCAGGGCTTCAGCAAGTTACCTGTGCAAACATGCGGGACCATTCCTCCCCCACCCCCCTCCCTTCGCCACCCCCACAGCCTGGAGACTCTTGGGCACAGTTAAACAGGAAGGTGTAGTACTTATTTATTTTTGCTGGGTGGACTTTTTTTGGATTTACCACATTCAACTAATATTTCTTAAGTATCTACTGTGTTTTCATACATCTTGAAACTCTGCCTTTCATACACATCGCTTCTTGTAACCCGAAGAGGAAGTTTATGAGGTCATTATTCCCATTTTACAGATTCCTCCCAGGGCTTGACCACCTTCTCTCGGTGAGTCCCAGGAGCTGAGCCAGACGTCACCGCTGCCTGGGGGGGGGGGGTCCTGTGGTTGGGGTCCTGCCACACCAGCCTCTCTATGCTCCCCCTGTTCTCCCCCAACACCCAGAGCCCACCTAGACCTCCACTGCACACACCTGGCCCACCCACCCCGGAGCTTCCAGCTCTGGGATGGAAGAAAAACATTCAGATGCTGAGCCTGGGACTTCCTAGTGAGGTGAACCCCCCAGCCTCAATTTCCTCATCTATCGAACATGGGTAAGAAGAGCCAATCACTGGGTGACATCCCGGCCTTACAGTGCCCGGCAGCCTGGAAGCCATCAGTGAACATGGAGCCCTTGTCACTGTTACAACCGATGTGTGCGGAGCAGGGCAAGCCACGGGCCAAGGCTCCCGGAGGCAGGCAGAACAACGTGACGGTGGCGTCTGAAGACAGACGCTTCACCGACTAAGCCACCCAGGCTCCCCATAGTCTGCACTCGAGCCTTGACGGGGTAGAGGGTGGGAAGACCATTATCTCCTCTAAAGGAGCTGGAAGAACTTGACATTCACTTTTCCTGCTTCGCTTGCAGCTGGGGTGCAGAGCATACTTGGACTTGGGGCCCCTTCTCCTCTCTTTCTGCTATGAGTTGTCTCTGCTGCAGAAAATGGCCACGGTGGGACCTCAGGGACTCGGGATCACTGAGCACAAGCTCTGTGTTGGACCAGCCCAAGGGCATGGTGTGGGGCAGAGTGGGTAGTGCTTCTGGAAGCGCCTGCCCTCCTAACCGTGCCCTTTCAACATGACTGCTTTGGCTTACGGACGCAGAGGCAGCCTCTGTGCTTACGGCTAAGAGCCCCTGTTGGCACTGGCTCCATCTATGCTCCGTCCCTACCTATCCTTGTCCCAACCCGGCAGGGGGCCTAGCACCCCCTCAGTCCTTGACAAATGACTGGGCTGGGACTGGGCTGGCTTGCTTGGTTGGTTGGTTTTTAAGACATTTATTGGGCACCTTCCAAGGACCATGGAGCCCGTTGCCACACAGGGTCCCGTTCGCCCCTCGCATTTTAGTAGCGCAGCCAATCAGCCCTGCGAAGGCTTCCCCGCGCATCCTGTGCCCACATGTGGTTGTTCCCCTTGCGTTGATGGTGACATGCTGCTGAGCTCTGGGCAGTGAAGTCATCCATTTGGGTAAAGGGAAGGGAGAGCCCATGTCCCCAGGACGGAGATGGTGTCTCTAAAGGCAAATGATCTAGAGCAGTGGATAACCTCAGAAAACTGGAACTCAGCAGGCTGACTTTCTCGAGTCTGCGCTTTTAGGAAAGTGTGAGCTCCTGGGAGGTGGGCTAAAGGCACCCGGAGCTAGGAGGGCGGAAAGAACTTCCTAGCACGCACACACACACACACACACACACACGCACGTGCACAATCTTTATCTTTTAATTGAAGCGAGTAATATATACAGTAAGGGGTGTGAAGTGCAAAGTGTACACGTCTGAAACACGCAGCTCGATGTGTGGGTACGTATGTGCACACCCATGTAACCACCACCTACGTCAACACATGGAACAGCTCCCCCAAGTGCTGCCCATGCTCTTCCCGGCCAATCCCAGCCGCCACTGCCAAGGGCACCGCTCTTCTGATCTCAAGTTTGCCCGTTCTTGAACTTCCAGTAAATGGAGTCATACGATGTAGTCTTTGTCTGACTTCTTTCCCTCTAACGTCTGTGAGACTCAGCCATGATGCCATGTGCCATCTGCTGGTTCTTCGAACTCTGAGGTATATTTGGTGGTCCGGGTAGAGTACGGTTTACCCTTTCTCCTGTCAGTGGACGTTGGCCCATTTCTACTCTTTGTCCATTATGGATATGGCTGCTATGGCGGGTATATGGACACTTTCCTTGTAGGTATATATCCAGGAGAGGGGTCACTGGGTCCCAGGGTAGGCATGTGACAGTAACCTGTGTAGTGCTGGTAAATGTGTAACCACCAGCTCTTGGGGGAGGAGAAAAAAATCGCTATTGGTAGTGTTGGGCAATTTCCATGGTGCAAATAACTTTATGGCTGATTTTCAGCTGCCGCATGAAGTCATTACATCCAGAACTGGAAAGGGGTGCAGGCCACCAGATTTTGGGATCCATGCAAATTGGCTCAAGAATGCCACTGAGCCCCTTTTCCTTAGGAACTCAGTCAGATAGAACAGGGTCTCTGACCCAGAGATGAGTCTGCATGGCGTGACCTGGTCCACGCCAGGCACATCACACGTGATATTTTCATTATTTTCCAGTTTTCACACCTGCCCAGGCTTTGGGGAAAAGGGCAAGTGTCTGCCTCTCCCTGGAGCATTAAGGGGGCAGGTACTGAGGTTGGCCCATGGTGGTAGGACCAGGTGAAACGTGGTAAAGAGGTGCCCCTCTGCCCCAGAAGGGTCCCTTTGATGCTAACCTTGGAAGATCTAGGTCTGATCATTATGAAGGAAAATGGCAAATTCCTTATAAAAACCGAGGCTCTGAGGGCTTAAGGAGGACAAGACGGAGGCCAAGTTGAATGCCACCTCTAACGCTTGGTGCTTGGGAAGGCGATACCTAACGTCAGAGGAAGGAGTCTCGCATGATGACATTTCAGGCTCCCCAGAATGGCTCTTCACCCCTCAAATGACACCCTGGAGCCCTCCTGCAAGGCTGGGCCTGGCCAGCCACGACTTTCCGCTTCATTCAAAAGCCTCCTGATTCCCCCACCGTGCAGCCCCGGCTGGTGTTTTACGGGCCATAAAAAGCCAGCCCTCAATCAGCTGGTGTGCGCTGAGCCTTTGCAGCCCTGGCATGCCAGGGCTGTTCACAAACAGGCTGCGCCAAGGGTCTGAAGCCGCCACCGAGACACATCTGTTCCCCAGAAGCACTCGGTGACAATCTTCCATCTCCTCGCCCGCCCTCTCTGTCTCTGTGCGGGTGGGGGTGGGGGTGGGACTCGATTGAGTGTAACCAAGCCTTCAGTGCCTTCGTGCCTTTGCAGTTGCTGTCCCTAATGTCACCTCCTTCTCCACTCCCCTGTGGCTGCCCAGCAGGTGCCCACATGCCCCTTGACTCCCCTTCATTCCAGACCTGTCCTGGCTCCCTAGTGCCTGCAAGAGGGAGTCCAAACTTCTGTGTCTGTTGCCTTAAAGGGTCTTGCGGATGGTGCACGTGTTTGCTTTCCAGAACATCTCCTGTCACTCACCAGCTGGTCCCCTCCTGCAGACGCTCTCTGCATCGATGCACCCCCAGTGCCCTCTGTCCTGGGCTGGCCCCACGTCTCACCTGGTGGAGCCCAGTCTGGAGGACTCGGCTCATACAACGGCTCTGCTGTGATGTCTTCTGGGACTTGCGCATCGTCTCCCTGTCCCTGACAGATTAGTCAACCCCCTCCCCCACAGCATGGCTGCTGATAGGAAGGAATTGGCTTCGGGCTGTGCCTCAAGATCACAGGCAGGTCACCTTCTTGTGACCTAGCAGAAGCACTCAGGAAATATCCCTGGTGTATTTCAACTCAGTGAAGACGTATCACTGTGCTCGGGATGACCACCAGACTGTTCCTGCCTGAACGTAGCCCAGGGGAGAGCACGGGATGGGATGCCATTCAGCTTCTTGAACCAAGGAGGGGTCGCCAGGTTCACCCGTGGAAGCAGCCATAAGGAGATTTGTCACAGTTTCCAGCTGCACTTGACCCCCCCCCCCCGAAGTAGGACTTCTAGAATGGTCTCGTTTTCCTTCCCCTGTCCCACCTCATCCGGCTGGAAGGCAGGGAGGCTGAGTGTTGAGGCGGGAAAATGGGAACTTCACGGCCATACTCATCCGTGTGGTTTCCTGCCTGTGTGGCTGCCTTTAAGATGGGGCAGACTGTCTCCTCCGGTGGGGACACTGGATAGAAAGGCCCCAGCCGAGGTGCTGGGCTAACAGAGGCTGCTGTCACTTTGCGGCTTTGGCATCATCTCACCTGAGCGTTCTATATGTGAGTCCGAAGTTTCCTTCCCTCCCGGTCATTCTGATCTCCTAGAAAAAGGCAAGGAGTCAGATTTGGTGGTTCACAGTGGGGAGACTAGGATTGGGGTGGGGTTTTTTTCCCCCCTTCCTCTGTCTCAAAGTGGGTTTTCTGGGAAAAAGACAGAGTCACCACCCTGATCTGGTCTGCACCGCTGCTGGAGGCTGATGAGCGCGTACAGGCAGGGAATGAAATAAAAGGGGATGTGGACATCAGCCTGAACAGAAGAGTAACTAGTCCTGCCTTCAGCACCGGGGACCAGGGTGTCACGGGGTGGGGGCAGGAGGAGCCTGGGGCTCTATGGGGCTCGAGTCCTCCTCCTTCACCTGGGAGTGCGGCCCAGGGCAGGCCCACGGGCCACTCGGGGTGTTCATGCTGCTGCCCCAACGTTGTTGGAGGATCAAATGAAATAACATGTGGAAAAAACACTTTCTAAACTGAAAAACAGCGCATAACTACTAGACATCGAGGGTCTTTTACTGTATAAAAATGAGTAAGATGGCTATTTATTAGCGTATTATTAGCACATTATTATCTTATTAGCATATTATTCAGCCTTAAAAAGAAGGAAACTCTGACGTGAGCTACAACATGGATGAAACTTGAGGATGTGATACTGAGTGAAATAAACGCATCAGAAAAACACGAAGATGCATCATCGCTCTTACAGGAGGTCCCTGGGCTGGTCAGCATCACAGAGACAGAAAGAATGGCGGTCACCGGCGGCTGGGGGAGGGGCGGGGAGTTCTTGTTCACCGAACCGACTTTCAATTTGGGAAGATGGAAGCGCTCTGTAGGTGGCCGGTGGCCACACCACAATATTGAGACAGGGAAACGGAGGGGACCCCAGGACACACTGCATTTTTTGCTGCCTCTTCTTGCTGGGACCCGCACCCCCGTCTTACACATGCCTGACAGAACAGATCATGTATGTCCTCCTTGCCAAGGTCAAAGATTTAATGATTTCCTTGAAATCTTCCAGCGCAGTATATAACATCCAAGCAATGACCAGGCGGGGTCGTCATGAGCGTTTTAGAACATCACCTACTCACCGAGACCCCTGGCTCCAGGCGTAAGTGACTTATGGGGGACAGAACCTAGACATGTGGCTTTGTTTCTGGATGCCTGAGAAGACAGGCCACTGAACCACCATCCCAGCACAAACCCCAGGCCCTGTGTAGAGACAAGACTCACTTTCCTTTCCTTTCTGAGACTCCCAGACCCTCTGTATCTGCACACTCTCTGTCTTCAGTAAACTCTGCTCTCACTTTCTCTCGGTACCCATTTAATTTCTATCCTGTGCGAAGCAAAGACTCTCTTGGCTGGTCCTGGGGGACCCCCCTCTTGTTCCTTAGACCCTGCCAGTCTGCCTCAATATGAATATACTCAATGCCACTGAATTATACACTTAAAAATGGCTAAAATGGTCAATTTGATGTTATGTATATTTCATCACAATAAAAAAGAAAGTGTGACAGCTACTTTGGGAGTAAAAAAGAAGGGATAGAAACATACACTTTATTTCCAGAAGGAAAAAAAAAGGGTGTGTGTGTCTGTGGGTTTCTTTTAAACAGATGACAAGTAAAATAAAGGGAAACGAGAAAACTTTAAAAGGAACGTTGCCAGCTTACCAGGTTGTGGTTTTTATAGCCTCTGGGTCAGTGTCCTTCAGTTTGGAGAAAAGTTGATATTGCTTGTAACATTTTTAAAGGTCAAAACCAAGTGGAACGTCAGCCCACTGCCTAAATGCATGATAATAGCAAATTTAAAAATTAATTACAGGGTCTCTCCCGCTGACACCTGGCGCTGGCTCAGTCAGTGCAGAGCCGAGAGGGGCCACTCCGAGGTGCCTCGCGCCCGGGAAGCCTTTCACTGTCTGCTTCTATTCTCAGGAGCAGCCCAGCTCTGCTTCGTGACATTGTCCCCAGACAACAATACGTTTTGAAATGAAAAATGTTCTAATTGGACACAAAGGAGACACCTTCCAGATTCTGAGGCCAGACGGGGATAAAAACTCTACTTAGCTAACTGAGGGCAGAAGGCAGAGCAATTCAGGGAGGGCGTCTGGGGAACTCTGAATCATCTTCCAACTTCCCCAAACTCCCCAGGCATCTCTGAAACACAGTGTTGGGGAAGCAGGTAGCGCGCAGGGCTGGGGAAAATGCACCGTGGGGCACTGAGGATAGCCACGTGCCTTCCAAGGTCACCAACTTAAATTCTCCCTGTGGGCTGTGGGTTACCATGTTTGTTTTCTGAACAAGCAGCACCACGCTTAGAGGGGCTCACAGAACCTGCCCAAGGTCATCAGTGATAACCAACAAGGCCTGATGGGAAGGGCCAAGAAGATCTAGGTTTCGCTTGGGAGGGCCTTGGGTAGGTGTGTGTCTTTGTTCGCTCTTTCTGTAAATGGGGGTAATTTCTATCTCAGTCGGTTCCACCGGGCTCTGTTGCAGGGACATCATCAGTGCATTCCAGCCAACACCCGCCCATGTTCTACGCATCTTGCCGGCCAGCCCGAGACTCTGCTCGGCATCTCCTTCCTCCGGGACCGGGGCCAGTCCATGGCAGGGAATATGGGACTTGTAACAGACAGGCTTCAGCCATGTTTTAAGTGACTTGCCCACACCCCACCTCTGGGGATAGGGGATAGGAAATGCAGTTTTACCTCCTGCTGGGGAGGTGGGGAACTAGACACACTCGCTTACCATGCTTACCACAACCTTGCTTCATGAGGTTGTTGTTGGGATGGAAAGAGGGAATCATATATGATGCACTTTGAAAAATGTCAAGTTCTCTACAGATGTAAATTGCACATGTAAAATACAAATGTAAATTACAAATGTATGGTTATGGTTGCTGTTACCGATCTTAAAATCCTTCCGGTCTTTCACACCATGCAAGAATCATTCTTGACTGCCAGCCGCAAGTCGTGGAGGCTGTTCTCCCCCATCAGGATTGGAAGCGCTGAGCAGCCCCAGGGGCTGGGACCAGGCTCACTGCATTTGGCTTCTGCTGTGCTGTCATTAGTTTTTTTCCTTCCTCTGCCGAAGTTTCTATCATTATCCAATCCCACAGCCACAGAAGCATCAGAATTTTAATAGACTTGGGCCCCAAAGCCTGAGAGCTAAACGTTTATGATGCACAGCTCCAGACAAAAGTGCTGGGTCTGTGCACGGCGACATGAACGCTGTGGCGTTGACACCACTCCACGGGGCCTCAGGGCCCCACCAGGTGATGGAGAAGTTTCTGGGAAAGCACCCGGTGGTGGGGTGCCTCTTTAATTGGCTCTGTTTTTCTGTCCCTGTCCCTGTCCCAAAGTTATACCATAGGCTGGATACCAGAGCTTCAGAAAAAACCATCAAGAAAGACTTTGACAGCCTCTAACAGTTTCCAAACGTTCGTCTGAGAGGTTTGCATTTGCAATTATGGTGATTCTCTCCCTCCACACAATCCCCTTCCCGTGCAGATCTTTCTCTACCTTTCCAGCTGACGTCTTCTTATCGTTCTCATTGCTCTCCCTTACCCCCCTGCCAAGGTTCTTCGTCTTTGCACCCCACTCTGAAAGGATGTGTAGTGTAACGCAGTTGGAGGCCTGCTCCCTTGGCTTCCGGTCAATCCAAGTGTAATGCCTGCCTCTGACTTTTTACTACCCTGCTTTCTGCCTTTGGGCCATACCTTAATCTCTCTGAGCCTGATTTCCTCACCACCGCACATGTGGAAAACAGCCCTCAGCTCACGGAGCTTCGTGTGACTATGAGGAGCCTTGGCCTTTCGGCCCTCCCTCTCCCTCCCCCTCTTGCGCTGGCTGCCCTAGCTCATGGCCCACAAGGCCCACACCACTGTCCTCTGTCCTGGCAGCTCACCCCGTGGGCTCTGCTCAGCCCAGTGCTGGGAGGGCCCCACTCCCCAGAGTCTCCCTCTTCAGTGTCCCCCAGCAGTGACTTTCTCCATCCAGCCCCAAGAGGCGGGGAAGAAGGAATGCGTTAGAACCTGGGGTTGGAGCATGGAGAGTCAGCAGGGGTGGGGCATTGCTGGGACTTCAGCAGAGGACAGGCACAGGAGCAGTACCTGCAGGACGAGGGAGAGAGGAGGAAAGGAGATCTGAAACGTCCAGCTCGGGATCCATGCTGCATCGGCTTTGAGAACACAAAGGGAAAGGAGAGTTCTTTTTATTACTTTGGCTCTTTGGATTGGGCTTCTTGCCTGTGACTCTATTCAGAAGCCTGACCGGTGGCCCTCAAATGGTCCTCCCGTGGGTGTTTAGTCCACTGTGTGCAGCCCTGTCCCTGATACGGGGTCCTCTGTGGGCCCTGCCTGTGGGGACGGAGGGCGCTCTCCCCGGGTCCCTCTCTGCTGGATTCTAGGTCACTCTTACGGCTTGGACACAGCACCACGTGGCCATTGCTCAGAAGCGTCGTGGGTTTACCTGCTCATCTTCACTCCAGACTTCTGCCTCCTGGGCCTGACCCCTTCCCAGCTTTCTCTGAATCATCAGGAAATCTGGACTTGGGGTGCAGGCCTGCCTCTCCCCCATCTCCCCTAGCCTGTTCCCAATACCCCCATGTCTGGAGACCTTAGGCAAGGGGGGCCATGCCCCATCTCTACCCTGTTCCCCACCCAGGATCCCCAGTACAGCCTCCCTGAGACTCAGGTCCTGGCTTGTAACAGGGGCCGCTCCAGGCATCCTTGGTGGCACTGAGTGCTGTTTCTCTCCAGCGGCCAGGCAGCTTCGGCCCCCACCCCACCCTGATCTTAAACACTAGGAACTTGCAGATCACTGGAAAAAAAGGTGATCAAGCCACGAGAGGCACCAGGACCCTGAGGAAACCTCTGAGTCTTGTCTCCTACGGCAGCTCGTCCTGAAGCCCAAGTTCACTGTTACTTACATGACTCTTTCTCTCTTCTGCAAGCAGGTGTGGGTGAAAGACACTTATGGCATTAGATGTGCGTGTACTATGTGGCCCCACTGTCTGTGGGCAGGGAGATCCAGGTCCTCAAAACCTGGAACCCAGGCCAAGGTCAGTGGCTGCTGTGGTTTGGAGGCTGAGCTGACAGCAATCAGTGTACCGTGGGTGGGATTAGCTTTAACCTGTCCCAGGCTGTGATTTGGGGAGAGCTTATTTACAGAATGAAGTACGTCTTTAGGTCATCAGAAAACAGCCGCCATGAAATGTAATAAATCAGCAGTGATTTTGGACATGGTAACACGTCACGGAGGGATACTGCACCGTAAGAAGTTTCTAGGGGCCAATGAGGAATCAAGGAGGAGACTCAGAAAGAAGGAATGGGCAGAGCTTCTGCAGCCCCTCCAGGGGAAGGGGAGCTCTCTCTGCAGAACGGCTGTTATCCCATGCTGATGACTATTCTTTCTTTCTTGAGGTTTCCTGACCCGTCCTGTGACCCAGGCACTGGGCTAGGTTCTGGAGCCCCTGCCTCTTCTCCAGCCTCCTTCTGTGCAGGTGCACACTGTGTTCAGGACACCCTAGCCCAATGGGCCTTCCTGTTCCTTAAGCAGTCCAACTCATCCGTGCCTCAGGACCTTTGTACATGCTATCCTCTTTCTGTCCAGGATGCTGATTCCTCTCGTCTTTTCACCACTGGCTCCTTATCATATAGATCTCCAGCGAATTACTTTTCTCTTGGTGGATCTCACTCACTCTGTATCCTGTTCTTATTTATTCTGCTTTATTTTCTTTACAGCTCCTGATCACTCTCTGAAATTTTTATTTAGTTGTTTATTGTATGTGCCTCTTGAACTGGAACGCAGTTCCAGATCCGTGAGAACAGGGGTTTTCCTTGTCTTGTTCTCCACTAGATCCTAAAAGCTATCCTAGAGTAATGGTTCCTGGCTCACGGTAGGGGATCAGTAACTACTCACGGGTGAATCAAGGGCCACCAGTTATCTCTTGAGCACCTGGTCTATGCCAGGCACAGTGTGAGGCACTGCAGAACTGTGAGGAAATTGACAGTTTACTGTGTTGGATTTCATCTTTACATTCATTAAGAGGGAACTGGTAGCATCTCCATACTGTAAACCAGAGAGTGAAGTCCGTGCAGGTAGACAGCCCCACCGTAGTTGATGATATCATTGCTGCCAATTATTTGCTGCCTTAACGTGAAAGAGTGCCTACTTCCCCGCCCCAGTTCCAGCAGGCTTGGCCAGGTGGCTTCCATGAGAAGGAATTCTCGCCAGAAGTTTCAAAAGTCATCGTGTTTCCACCATTGTTCTTTCCGCCTGCCACGAGAGCATGCCTTGTTCCTTCAGCCTGGATCTCAGAGAGGGGATGGCTTGAATCAGCCTCAGCCGACTGGCAGTTGCTGTCTAACCCGAGTGAGAAATAACCTGGGACCTGGGGTTGTGTTACCACCGCGGGACTTCGTGAGCGCTGGTCGATGTGCTGGCTGTGAAGGTTGAGAAGGGAAAGAATTCTGGGGCCGGGCACATCTCCGGTTAGCTAGAGAGGGTCTAAAGACGAGATGGGAGGAGTTTATAAGACCAAGATGCTGGTGTCCTCCTTTCCTGTGCCCACCGCAAAAGCAGGCATCTGGGAAAGTCACTTCATCTCGCCAAGCCTCGATTTCCCCGCCTGTAAGACGGAGGGCAAGGAGACCACGGGGATTATTTTAAGGCTCAAATGAGCTAATGTGGGAGACTGCCCAGCCCTCCCTAGAGGTCTGTTGGCCGAGTGAACAAACGTACAAATGAATAAATAAACACTTGCAGTCTGGTGCCCAGCAATGATCTGGCTTATAAAGCTGTCTCTTTTGATTTGGATTATTACAAAGCTGTCGCCTCAGGGTTGAGCACCTCTGTGAAAGCTGGTAAAGGGAGCATTTCTGAACCCACGAGATCGAGGCAGCAGCGACCCCGGCAAGGGGCAGCCCTCCCACAAGTGTCATTCTGCAGCAGGCTCCAGCCTCTCCCACCCGAGGCAGGGGTGCAGGAGCGGGCAGCAGCCAGAGCCCCTGAAAAGAGAGAGGCAGGCTCCAGAGCCCCTGTTCCTCTCTGAATGCTGCTCCTCGGGGTGCAGGCTCCCAGGAACAGGGCAATTGATTTCTGTGTGGCAGACACAAAGGCCCACGCGACATGGGAGCTGGAGAGATGCTGCGACAGCCCATCAATGCCGGGCATGGTGTTCGACCTGCATCCTTGTCAAAGAAGACAGCCCACCAGTCAGCTTGGTACCCCTTGGTGAATTCTGAAAACCCAGGCACTGAGAAATACCTCTTTTTATCAATTAATTGAACCACAGATTCAGCTCAAGGAGCACATATTTGCTACCACATTGCCTGTATAACAGGCTTTGTGAGATCCAGGGAAAGGTGGGGGTGGACTGATATTTACTAAGCATCTACTATGTGCAATGATCTTGTAGACGTGTTTCCACTTACAGTAACTGAGCGAGGTGGGAGCTATCATGACACAGGGAAGCAACAGAGGCTTGGGAGTCTGAGTAGCAGGCCCAGGGCTGCAAAGCCCAGAAGGGGCAGAGCTGGCAGTCAGGTCAGCATGGTCTGACGCCGGCAGCTGCATTTCCTACGCTCCTGCTCCCCACCACCCTGCACGGCCGCCCAGGGGTTAAACGGTCCTACAAGGGGGCTGGCTGCATGTTCTGCTGCATCATTGTCCTGGGACGGGACAGGATTGAGCCAGGCGGGTGTCCGGGGAAGGGGCTGCTTTTATTGAGATGTTTGTTCACAGGTGGGTAGATGAGAAGTTGAATATAGAAGTAGATAGAAGATGAATAGGCTGAATTATATTCCCTAAAAAAATACATTGGGAGTCTTCGCTCCCAGGAACTCCCAATGGGACTTTATTTAGAAATAGGGTCTCTGAAGGGATAACCCTGTGAAAATGAGATCATTATAGTGGGCCTTAACCCAATAGGACACGTGTCCTTGTACAAAGGGGAAATCTGGACAAAGACATAGAAGAGGGGAAAAACGTGAAGAGACACAGGCAGGTGGAGGGGGAGGACTGGAGGGAGGCTCCAGGCTAAGGAATGCCAAGGACTGCCAGGACCACTAGAAGCTGGGAGAGAGGCCTGGGAGGAACAGCTTCAGAAGGGACCAGCCCTGCCGATACCCTGGGCTCAGTCTTCTGGCTTCTGGAATGGCGAGAGGATGCATTTCAGCTATTTTAAGTCACCAAGTTCATGATACTTTGTTCTCACGGCCCTAGGACACTAATATAGGGACCCAGGGGAGGGTTCAGCTTCCCCTATCTTGTTGGGGCAGTCCACTTAGACAGGCCACTTCCTCAGCAAAACCAAAACCCTGCCGTTTGAACACCTTGACCTTCGTCATCGGGCTTTGGTGACAACCAGTGACACTGCTATTCCCTCTGGAATTTGCGCCCACCCTGAGGGAGCTGTGCTGCCCAGGGGCTGGACAGGCTACCTGTAGGGACAGAAGAGAGAAACCAAAGAAAGGCTCATGCTCATTCCTAACCCTGTCCCGTTTCCCGGATTATTATTAAAATCTCAAAATTAGGAATTTTAATTAATGAATCAATTGCTTCCTAACATTCAAGCATCTCCATTTACTAAAGTTTTCCATGTGGTGAAGGCGATGGGCTGAGCGGCTGGTGGATCCCACTTATGTTCTAATGTCAGACGGTAGAGGAGGGCCGCTGTGGACCTCGGCACGTTTGTCAATGAACTTCGCCCTTCTCACGACTGTCATTTAGGTGTTTAGGCAAAATCAGAGTAAGATCCCCCCCTCTCCTCCTTCAGCTCATCTCAGAAATGTGAGGTGTTCTGGTCTCTATGTAATATTGTTTCTAATAACTTTGGCTTTTGGGGGGAAGAAGTGGAGATTAATGAGTCACATGAAAACAGGTTCCTATATATTAGAGACCGTGAAACACATTAATGGCTTAAATGAAGCTAATCTATAAGATTAAGAATATAGAAGACAGGGCGCCTGGGTGGCTCAGTGGTTGAATCCTCTGCCTTCGGCTCAGGTCATGATCTCAGGGTCCTGGGATCGAGTCCCACGTCGGGAGCCTGCCTCCTCCTCCTCTCTCTCTCTGCCTACCTCTCTGCCTACCTGTGATCTGTCAAAGAAATGAAAAAAAAAATCTTAAAAAAAAAAAAAGAATATAGAAGACAATTTCAAGGGCAGAGGCTCCATACTGAGTTTCTGGCGGCTGCTTAGAATCCTGAACCTTCCCTGTGTTTTAGGAAAGAGGCCGAAGGTGGTGTAGCTGGCGGGAGAGGATGCATCTGGCGTCAGAAACCTGGGGGAGGTGTCCCAGCCCAGTGGCTCAGCGCTGTGTGACCTTGACCGCTGACTCAGCCTCTCTTGAGGCCCCCACTTCTCCTCTGCCTCACTCTCTGAAGCACCGTGAACAGAGACGCGTTCAAGGGCTCACCAACTGGGAAGGGCTCCACAAATGGTAGGAAACACAAGGCCAAGGGGATCTGAACAGACTGAGCCGTGGAAACCCTCTGAGGTAACCGGGAAGCACAGCTTCCTACCACCCTTTAAAAGAGGAACCTTACAGGCCTCAGCGTGGGCTCGCCAGGCAACCCCTGCCCACGAGGCAGGTGAGAGAAGCTTCGGACCTGCTGTTCCTAAGCTGCCTGCCGTTACTGTCCCCGGTGGGGCCCACGCCGGTTAGGGCTGTTCACGCAGCCGTCCCCTTCACGAGAGTGGGGACAACTGAGAGGCCACGTGGGCAGGGCCTCGCTCAGCAGCGCTTCTCCGCAGACACGTCAGCAGGTGCGGATTCGGGATGCCTGTGCTCAGGAAAGCAGTGGAGCTCTGGAGGGCCACCTCCAGCCCTGTCCTGTCCCCCTGCGGGCTCCTGTTTCTGGGCGGGCGCACACGTGGGGCTTGATGGGGGAAGGTGAGGCTCGTGCATCTTCTGCGAGGGCCCCTTGCCACCTGAATGTAGGACGTTTGGGTTTCGGGCTTCCTGACAGCCCGTCTTCCGGAACCACGGCCTCTGTCACGGCCGCCAGGACGGGATGGGACGCTGTGCCGACTGGTTCCCACCTGCAGCCCCGCAGGGCTCTGCCCAGACGGGCAGCCCGGCCTCCCTGCCTTCCTTGCAGACCTCCCGCTCTTCCTCGTGCCTCAGCTTCTCTGTTACGTCCCATCCCGCCTGTCGCCAAGAGCTCTCAAACTGCCAGTGGACGCTGTTGACAGTGGGCCTGTCGCAGACTCACCCTTTCGCCTTCAGGACAGGGACAGACTGGGAAAAGAAGTCACTCGGCTCGCTGGTCTCCAGGTCAGGTGCCCCTTTGCTGGTTCCCTTACTCTCTGGAGTTTGTGCTTTTCAAGCTGCGTGTTATTCTCACATTTGGCTTAAACTAGTGTGTTACTGTTTCTAGTTCTCTCCTTTCTGTGTTTGTTGTTGTTGGTGGTGGTGGTTTTTGGAGAAATGGGGGTGGGAGGTATGGGTGGAACAGGACCCATTTAGGGTTAATTAAAACCAGCTCTTCTGGGGCGGTGGGGTGGCTGCTGTCTGGGATCCTTACACAGGGATGTGGAAGCAAAGCAAATATCCCATCTTTAGTGCCAGGCATAATGAGACTAATTACTAAGTTACATGACTAAGTGCCCCCGGCACATTTTTTTTTTTTCAAAGAAGTATGAACATATTACTGTTATATGTAACCAAATTCAAAACAGACTTTTTCCTTCAGTTCTTGTTGCTGTTTCTGAAAGCTCTGCGTGGCTTTCAAGTGCACGTTGTACAGTCGGGAGGCAGGGATCTGTGGTAGTAAGCGGAAGTTCACAGCTGCTAGGGAAACAGCTTCCACTGAAATCGGCGTGTGTGGCTCCATGACATTTCCCAGCTTTAATCAAGTAAGAAAGAGAAATCGGGACAGTCTTTCATCTCCAAACCGGCTTTTGACACGTTCTAGCTCTGCCCCAGCCTCCAAGGGCCAGCCGGGGGGTGTGGGTCCCAAGGGTCGGGGGAGGGGGGTTGACCAGCTGCAGAGCAGGATGTGAACGGGGAGGGCCAGTGTGGAAGGCAGGGCCTCCGGCTGCCCCAAAGCTGGGGACACACAGGCTGGACCTGCCATCTTCCCACTTTCCTATTCCAGTCAGTGGTGACACCGCCTAGCTGGCCGACCTCACCTTGGATTGCGAGGCCGTGCGGCCCCATGGTGACACACAAAAACTCGACACTAAGACAGCCCAGGGCTCAAGGTGTGGCTGGGACCCTTGTTGTTTCCTGGGCAAATTCCTTACTGTGACCCTGGGCAAGCTCCTTTAGCTCTTCTTAGCCTTTGTTTTCTTACATGCATCGTGACAATACTAGAACCTTCCTGATAGGGTTGCTGGGAGAATTAAAACTGCTTCAACCATTGTTAGCACTCAATAAATGTCAACGATTATTAGTGTGTTATATTACTGTTAATAATAATAACAAACTAGAATCCCGGAGCTCATCCTTGATGCATTGCTCTCTCACGCCCTATTTTTAATTAATCAGCAAGTCCTAGAATGTCTACTTTCTGCATTTTGCTCCTGGTGTTCTGTAAGAATGGTGCAAGACACAGTATAAGGGACAAGTTTTCAACTGCGGTGCAACGGAACACACAGACCACAGTATTTTCATAATGGAGTTTCACTGTTTGAATGGCTGCGAACGCCTAAAGCCGTAATTCTGCAATAATTACCATATCTTTGAGAACTTTCTGCACCATCAGTGAGAAAACAGAATTTGAAATTACCAAACAAAATCATCTTGAAAAACCGAGTCTCTTCTGAGCCAATTTACTCTTTTCTAAGCCTGCCTGCTGATAAGAGGTGGCACATATATTGGGGCATAACAATAATATGCTTGGCCTCCTCAAATTACTTGTTCTGCAAGAAAGAAAAATCTCTCAATTCCACATACTAAATCCTTTTATCACATCTCAGAATCCACTCTATCAAAAATGCAGTGAGACCTAGAAAAACAGTCAGCGGTAGACAAGCACGTAACTGACTCACCAGGCTGCTCTCAGGACTCACCTTCTCTTCAGAAGGAAGGCGCACAAAGACGACGTTCCTCACACAGCCAGAGCAAACACTGTCACAACCACCCAATTTGTGGGGAAGATGAGTCACCAAGGTCTCCAAAACAAAACAAAACAAAACAACCTCCAAAAAACCCCTATAAAGTCTATTTTTTGTCAGTCTGTGAATGGATTTTGGTAACCCCCAAATTTCTAGGACGCTTCATTTCCAATATGATCCATTTCCTTGTCGTCCAGTCCTTTTCTGTTACTCAGTCAGTTAATACTACACAATACTTCGTAACCATCATGGTGTCTCTGCGTGAAGGGAAACCAAGGTGCTCAAATCTCTGACCCACCAGCTTTGTCTGATCCTCAGGCTCACCTAGCTCCCTCCTGCTCCCAGCTTTTGTACATGTTGTTCTCTCTGCCTAGAAAATTCTCTCTCTACTCTCTCTTTGCTTTACGAACTCCTGCTTAATCTTCAGGATTCATTTTGGACTTCATTTTCTCCAGGAAGCATTCCCCAACCCTCCCCTAAATGAGAGCTGGCTATCCCTCTTTACCAGGCCCTCCCCACACTATCCCCTGCTTCCTAAACTCATAGCATTTACATATCACACTCTGCCCATGAAATGGCAGCTCTGAAGATGGGACTGCCCCCATCTTGTTCACCATTGTGTCCCCAATGTCTAGCAAATTGCCTACTCATAATGAGTGCTTAATAAATCTAAAGGATGAACACATCAGTAATTTGACAATAGGTAAACTGTGATATTTTCATAACTGCCTTATAATAAGATCCTTATGTTTCAAATAATAAAATACTTAATAGCATTTAATGACATATTTTTAATCTGAGATAATTACAAAGTCAATCAGAATATACCCGTTCTTAATTTAAGCCGAGTTTGTTCTATTCACTTAATGGAGTTGGCTAAATAGAAACTCATATAAGTGCTTGTTAATTATACTAATTAAAAAATGGTTGAATTAAAATATAGGAGCTACGTAAAACCTAGTTAAAATCTGAAGTTACTATGGGCATGTAAAGTAGCTTCTCAAAGGGATAGCTTTTGTTGCCTTAGTTATTTGTGGGGTTTCTCTGAGTGAATTTCAAGATATCTGATGCAACACCTTTTGGTAATGGGGGAAGTGGAGGGAGGAGTGCTGTATCTCTGGAGCTTTGTTTCTTCTCAACTCTTAGCAACGTACAACTAAGAAATTTTACAGCCGGTGAAAAAAGGAGCTACTGTATCTTGCTATCCCTTAAGAATCCATTTCTAGGTCTCCCAGATGTATGAAGAAAGCCAACAGAAGATGTCTTAAGATTTCATCCTTATTTTATGCTCTATGTTATTTCATAAAGAAGTTGACTTGCCCCACATGTTATTAGTGGCATCTACTTCAATAATCCTAGAACTCATATTTCAGCTCGAGTGACTTCCTTAGATAAGCTTTCCCTGAACCCCTCACCAGGTCAAATCCTATATTTCCTTTCCCAGAACCATCAGACTTTTACAGTTTAAAAAACAAAACAAAACAATTTGACTAATCTATCAAATTTCTCCAGAACTCTAGAACTCAGTTCTCTGTGAGGCCAGGAATATCTGGTTTGGCTTACCACTGAATCCCTAGAGCCCAGAACAGAGTCTTGGATGAAATAGGTACTTGAAACCAAACCAAACCAAACCAACAAACAAAAAAGACAAAAAACAAAACCAAACAAACCCAGAGACCTGATAAGTAAATGATCACAAATGCCACTTTTCCCTAGGGCGTTAGTTGAGTTCAACAAATTCCAACTTTCCTTTTGGTGGTGATAGGAACAGAAATCACTTCACACAGGTGGGAAGTCTAACAAGACATGCTCCTTACAACAAAGTGGAACCCAACAGCTATGCAATGAAAGTGAATTAGAAATGAACTGTCCTTTATAAAAGGAGTTTAAGTCTGGGGTTTACCTGGGTATTCTAGAAAACTTCAAGCTATGACCTTCATTTACCTAACCAGTATGGTGGTACAATAGCACCAGGCACTTGGCAGAAGCAAAGACAAATTCTTGTATTAATCATACAAATGAATTTTCAAGTGTCATGACCAGCACATAGCCAAAGATAATCAGGCACACGAGGAAATAAACATCATGAGCACAAATCAGCAGGGTAATAATAGATAACAGAAACAGACACATAAAAACTTTAGATGTTAGAATTATTACAGTACAAATGCTGAGAAGTTAAGAAATATACTTCTATACTTGTTCATGATAGGAATTAGAATATTTTTTGAGCCAAAGGACCATGAAAATATTACATACCAATGCCTGTGGTAAAATGGTAAAAGCTACCTCAGAAAATAGCTTGGCAACTCCTCAAGAAGTTAAACATAAGAGTTACCATATGACCCAGAAATTCTACTCCTAGATATACACCCAAGAGAGTGGAAAACATATGTTCACACAAATATTCATAGCAGCATTATTCATAGTACCCAGAAGGGCAAACAATCCAAATGTCTCTCAACTGATGAATAGATAAACAAAATGTGGTATATCTATACAATGCAATATTATTCAGACTTAAAAAGGAAGGAGGAACTCATACATGCTACAACGTACATGCTACAACATGACTACCCCCCCCCCCCAAATTATGCTAAGTGAAAGAAACCAGGTACAAAAAGCCACATCTGGTTCCATTTATATGAAATATCCAGAATAGACAAATTCATGGAAAGAGAAAGTAGATTTTGAGGTTTCCAGGGGCTTGAAGGAGGGGGGAAAATGGGGAGTGGCTGCTAATGAGTACAGGGTGTCTTTTTGTGGTGATGAAACTATTCTAGAATTAGATAGTAGTGATGGTCGTGCAACTCTATGAATATACTAAAACCACTCAATTAGATGCCTTAAAAGGGTAAACTTTATGGTCTGTGAATTATATCTCAATTTTTTATTTTTGTGGGTTACAGTAAAGGGAAATTTACAGCCTTAAATGCATATATTCTCAATGGTTTGCTGGTAAGAATTCTCTCTAGTTTACTTATTATTCTTACTAGTAAGAATTCTATACTAGTTTGCTTAATATTCTTACTAGTAAAGTTATGCTTAAAAATACCTGCAAGAAACGTGGACCTACGAAAAGTTTTTTAAAGGAAACTTTTAAAAGATTTTGAAAGAACCAAGTAGAATTCTAGAAATGAAAAGAAGAATAACTGAATTAAAAACTTAATGGGATGGGCACTTGGGTGGCTCAGTGGGTTAAGCCTCTGCCTTCGGCTCAGGTCATGATCTCAGGGTCCTGGGATCGAGTCCCACATTGGGCTCTCTGCTTGGCAGGGAGCCTGCTTCCTCCTCTCTCTCTCTCTGCCTGCCTCTCTGCCTACTTGTGATCTCTCTCTGTCAAATAAATAAAATCTTAAAAAAAAAACTTAATGGGAAGATTTAGCAAAGATTAGATACAGGTGAAGAAAGAACTGATTAACTGGAAGGTAGGTTGGAGAATAATCACCCTGATTCATGTAGTAAGTTGTGTAGTATTCTGTGATGCAGTGTCAGGATATCTGAATCTTCCCTTCACATGGTTCAGCAACACATGCATGTGTCTATCTATTTACCTGTCTACATAATAAAGACAGAAACATGTTTAGTAAGAGAGGGAGATAAAGCAAACATGGTAACACATTAACTATTAGTGAATCTTGATGGATATTTAGATTTCTCTCAACTGTTATGTCCCAAACTTTAAAGACCAGCAAAAAGGTAGCATTTATAATAGCATAAAAATATCAAGCATGAAAGGATTAAGTCTTTAAAAAGAAATAGAAGCCCTCTGTGCAGGAGATTATGAGTTTACTGAAGAACACTAACAGAAGACATAAATGAACATAGAGATATACCATGCCCATGGACTGAAAGACTAAACATAAAATTTGTAAGAGAAGACCCACAGAAACATACAGATATACCATGCTCCTAGATTAGAAGATTAAATTTGTAAAAAAAAAAAAAATTCCCTCAATCAAAGAGTAAATTTAATGCAACTCTGATCAAAATCAAATAGGGCTTTGAATCACTGTATTGTACACCTGAAACTGATATTACACTGAATGTTAAGTAAGTGGAATTTAAAAAACTTAAAACAAATCTAATAGGATTTGGAAAGAACTTGGAAAGGTGCTTCTGAAATGCATATGGAAGAAGAAAGGGTCAAGAGGAGGAAAACCCCCTGGGCTTCTAAACACTACACACTACTGCTTTGTTCAGAGGTAGCTATCTTCTCAGCCTCATTCATAGGTTGCTCAACTTCTTGATCTTCTTGTTAGAATGCCCCAGGGCTCAGGCCTTCAAATTCTCTCCACTATCATACTCACTCCTTTGGCAATTTTATCCAGTCTCATAGATTGAAATAACCACTCATTACTAACCCCTGCCTCCATTCCAATCTAGGTCTCTCAGACTCAAGTCTCACATCCAGTTGTTTACTTGCTATCTCCACTTGGGTTATGCAATCTGAGATTTAACCAATCTAAAAAACAAATGCCTCAACATTTGCCTTATCTGCAACCTTCCTCATTCCAGTTGATGGCAAATTCATCTTGAATTTCAATTGCTCAATCCAATACCTTGGGGTTTGGCTGTCACTCTTCTCTATCATATATTTTATCCAACGCATCAGCAAATCCCTAAACGAATCACTTCTCACATACCTTCGCTATGCCTACCCTGGTTTGATCCACCGTCAGCTCTTATCTGGATAATTGCCATCACCTTCTGATTGGCTTACATGCCTCACCCCATGGCCTCCATCTCTCCCCCAAAGCCAACACTAACACTATCATTTAGAGCCCTAAGATCATTTTTCACCCTAAAATCTTGTCACAGTTTTTATTTCATAAAGGTCAGAATCTCTAACAATGGTCTTCTAGAACCTATATCATCTGGCACTACTCCTTGCCCTTTCCTCCAGGACCTCAAATCTCCTACTGTTCTTTCCTGTCCTCACTTCACACCAGCCACAGTGACTTCCTTGCCCCTCCGCAAATATGCCAAACCTCCTCCCACATCCCAGTCTTCCCACTAACAGTTTCACTGGCAGTTCCCTCTACTTCTTAACCCAGTTTGCACGGGGAAAAATCAGTTTTGGCTTGGGAATGCACCCAGCATTAGGATATTTTTGAATGTCCCATATTTCTTCAAAATAATCAGGAATTATTTTAGCTTTTAGTTGGTAATTGTCGAAACTGAGTGATGGGTACATGGAGCCCTTGCAATGTCCTTTCAAATTAATATAAAACAGGAATAAAAGCATCTCTGGTGATTCTGGTGTGCAGCAGGGTTGAGAAGCACTGGTCTATGACCCCCAAACTAGATCATTTTCCCATAAATATAAAAATTGAGACATTTCTACTTAAAAGGCTGTCAAATTAAAAAGATACATGTTAGATGAAAAATATCAAATTTATTTTCCAAATACAAGAAAAAAGTATGCATTTGAATTCACTTTGCAATATACATTAACATAAAAACTCCTGGTCAGTGTCTTACTTGTCTCAACTTAACCCCCAACCAACAGTGGCAGCCACAAGAAGGGAAAGATTGCTGGCCCTTGGTTTAGGGAATCTGAAACTTGGCACGAGACCTCAGGAAACATCTACCCAGGCTGTGAAGGGCTTCTGACTGCTTATCCAAATGCTCTAGAATAGCCATCTGCAGTTTGTCTTCCCACAACCTCCACTAATGTTTAACATATTTTGCGGTAAAGTCCAAAGCGTGGAAGGATGAAATTCTCTTCAGCTTCAAAGGAACCTTAGTTCGTATTTAAATCATATATTATCAAAGGTGATATCTTTTCTCTTTAAAAAATAAACCAAATGAGTTTTTTGGTTTGAAAGAGATTGGTTAATAAGCCTGACAAGGAAAAATCAAACCACCACCTTGTAAGAATCTATAGGAGGCCAACCTGGTCTTTGGGAAGTGGAACCACATGAGTTCTACCAAAAATGGCTATGGAGCTTATTAGATGTGATCCAACGTCCCCTCAGAAGACTGGGGAAGCTGTGAAGATTTGCTTAGTTGTGGACTATTCCCCCTCATGCTCACCAGATGGCTACTGATTACACGAATTTCCCGTATCACCACGTTCAGGTCTTCATGTAGTTTGACTACGGCATTTTTCACCTCTCCAAGGAGAGCTTTAATGGAATCGTTTCCCTCAGGCTCTTTCGGCAGGCCTTCAGTTGTCTGAAAACTCGGACAGGACAGAGAGGTAAAGTGGTCTACATTTGCAGTGGGAAACTCTGCCCAATTATGGCCAGAAGCAGGACTTGTCTGCTTCCTGGCAGACTCAGAGTTATCTGGAAGACGTTCCAGTAGATAGAGGTTGTCATTTTCCTCTTCATCAGAAGACACTAGGCCCCTAGGAGCTAAGGGGTGATGAGCCCTGGCTCTCTTATCTTTATCCTTAAAGGAGGCAGAAGACTGCTGATGGGACAGAGTCCAGAAGGAAGGTCCAGCCAAAATCGGGTGTGAGAGATGAACAGACTTTTCTGGAGAGGCTGAATCAGGAGGTGACAGAGATAAAGTGGAAAAGGAGGATGTTCCTTCAGAGGTGGTTGAAACTGAAAGGTATAAATGGGAGAGAAAGATTATGCAATGTACAAATGAGAGTAATAAATAAAATAATTTTACAATGTAAAATCCTATGGGCAAGGTCTCAACATACACTCCTTAAAATGGTATATGTTAAATATCCATAATAAGCCTAAATAAACCCAAAGCAGGAAGTGGAGAAAATCCAAAGATGTTATCCTATGCCACTACTGCCATGGAAATGAAGCTAACAAAGTATCAATATTCGCCTTGACTCTGAACTGTGCTGGACATATTTTTACACTACACTTACCAGAGAGCAGAAAAGTAAAGTATTACACCCTATTCTACTGACTGGTGGCATTTTAAATTGGCATTTAAAGTAGACAGTGTGAGAAAGCTGTAACTTAGATTCCGTCTTCCTTTTTTTTTTTTTCTACAGAGAATATTATGGCAAAACGAACAACCAACTACAAGAACCCGAAAGCTATGAAACAAATTTCTTTCTCTAACTGCTCAAACACAGTCGAAATTAAACTCCAAACAACCTGAGATGTGAAACATTTGAGTCCATGTATATAATTTTTTTCATCAAAAAATAAGTAAAATAAAAAGCATTCTAAACCTGGTTTCCACAAAATTAAACATTTGATACTACTTTAACTCCATTTCAGGCAAAATCATACTCTCTTCTTTTGCATTCATTCTACATTGTTATTTCCCGTGTTCTGAGGAACACTGTGTTCCTTAAGATGTAAAAAGATGTTTGGTGAAAACAGGATTGTAAAGTCAGGTAAGACTGGGCAATTGCACACTGTGCCTCTCTTTAGGAGTTTAATAATGAACATTAGCACATTGGAAGTTCTGAGAAATCTACAATAATTTATTCAAGGGGTTTCCAAACTTTCTTTGACACAGAACTGTTTCCTGACTTGGAATAGTTATTGACACTCATGCGTGTAATAGGTGGTACGAGTTCCAAAGCTCGTACAAATCCAGTTCAAAATCCAGTTCCAACGTCATTACAGCTAAATAGACTTGTTACTTTAATAATAATAAAAGAAAGCTGAAGTCATAGAACAGGGAAATTAACACCGACCCCTTAACACACATGACTTACATATTATTTTATTTGCTTTATATTTGCATGTCCCTTTAAACCAAATAGAATCTCCTGTAAAAAAAAAAACAAAACAAAAAAACATGACTGGGGCAGGCGGCTTCTATTTTCTGCTTCAAAGCTTCTCTGAGGCCCATCTCCAGCTTTTAGGAAAAATTCCAATCACAAGACATTTTGGGGGTGAAATGTGTGTTCTCAGCCGATGCAGCAGCAGGGCACGAAAAGGAAAACGGGAGCTTCATCGGCACATGGTCGAGGCCAGAGGAGCGCACGGAAGAATCTAGGTCAGCCTCATCCTGACGTCTGTCGTGTTGAAGAGACGACATGATGGTGATGGGCACCTCGACGCATTCTGAGTCACACCGCCACTCCGAGTGTGCTCTGTTTGGGTGACAGTTGTCCCCTGACATGTCCCTGCTCCATCCTCCTGGGTTGGTTTCCATACCCCGTGTCTCTTTCTTGGTATACCCTCATTTGGGGGTAGCCCATTCTCCAGCAGTTCACGGAGAAAGGATAACACAGGTGTGGCAGTCACGTGGCACGACACGATGACAATAACCCGGTTCACTTCCACCGGCTTTCTCTGGACGCTGGCGGTTCTCTGAGCGCCCCGGAACACGCGGCAGCAGCACTCGGGAACTTGTCAGAAATGAGGTTCTTGGGCCCAAGCCCCCTAAACGAAATCAGAAACTAGGGTCGTGCCCAGGAACCCGAGCTCCAGCCGGCCTCCGGCTGTTCCTGATGCCTGCCCAAGTCTGAGAATCCCGGCTTTCTCCTCTCTGTCCACCTTTCTTTCCCGTTGGAGCTGCAACTGCCGCCTAACCGGCTTATCATTGTTTACAGTTTCGTAGCTTCGATTCACAGGCTTTTGCCCATAAAAAGCCACTTTATCTCTAATTGCAGCACACCAATTTACTTTTGTTTCCAAACACACCACAGCTGTAGCAGACACATGAAGCTCTCTTCAGGGCGCCTCCTGCCCATTGCGTTATCCTGCTCGGGCTCCCGCTCACTGCAGAAGGCTATGTGACTCTCCTGTGGACATTCGTCCTGTCCATACAGTGCAGCCACCAGAGCTGCAGTGCAACCGAGAGCGGCGAGGAAGGGCTGCCATTTAAAAATCTCCCCGTGTGATAGATGCACGCCAATTAATGTCGCACTTGCTTAAAGATAGCACCCATAAAATTCCAACTGCTCATGTGTTATCTTTAACTTTTTATACTCACGGAAAACATCAGACCCGTTGATTATTATATTGTAACTTTAAATTTCAGAAGCATTTAGAAGAACTGCCTTGCAAAAATATAATGACAAATGCGTTTCTAGAAACATTTCTAAACTCTCTCTAGCTGTAGTTGTAAATGTAAATTTTTCTGTTAGTGGCAGGTCCTTGGTCAACTAAACACTTCCAACTACTCACTATAGAACAGAGGAAATTTTTGTTTTTTGTCCAGTTCCTTCCTCTCCGTTTTCCTGACATATAATGACTGTCAAGTTAACTGTGCACATGAAATAAGACATTCTGGTTTTGCTCGGTGATGTAAAAAGTAGCATTTTACATAAGTGTCCATAGCAAAATTATTCGTAATAGCCAAAAAGTGGAAAAACTCAAATATCCATTAACTGATGAATGGGTAAATAAAACATGTTTTTCTCTGCAGCAGGATATCACTCAGCCACAAGAAAGAGGGAAGTACTGATTTATGTGACAACATGGATGAACTTTGAAAACACGGTGTGAAGGGAAAGAATCCAGACACAAAAGACATATTGTATGATTCCATACCATGAGAGGTCCCGAGTAGGCAAATAGAGAAAGTAGATTACTGGTTCCGGGGGAGGGCTAGGGGGAGGGAGGAATGGGGAGTGACTGCCAATGGATGCAGGACTTCTTTGGGGTAATGAAAATGTTCCGGAATTAGTGGTGATGATTGAACATTTCTGGCGATATACTAAAACCTACTAAATTGTACCCTTTAATAGAGCACATTTTCTGGTCCATGAATTAGAGCTCAGTTTTTTAAAAACATAATATTTGAAAATTTACTTTAATGTCATTATTAAAAATAAGCTATATGAAAGAAACAGATTTAGGAATAACATAAAATTTGAGAGAAATGCTAATGAGTCCGCCCCTAATCACTAATACTAAATTGTTACTGGGACGATTGGCTTATTGGATTAATGATGACTTCTCTTACTTACCTGTGAACTGTAAATTTGGTTTGTTGAATTTAAAACACCAAATCCGTGTGTCTTTTTGTCTGCAAGAAGGCAGGCAGGAGCTGTGCTGCTGGAGGAGCTGCTGGGGCCGAGTCTGGAGGCAGCGCCGCAGGTGCCGCCCTGACTTTCCTGCAGGGTACGATCAGACTCGCTTCTACCCTCCACTCTGCACGCTGCTTCTGAACCAGCCTGACCGGGAGCTCAGGGTCAGCTGAGCAAGTCTGCAGAGCAGTTTTCTACCATTTCCCCATTTCTTTTTGGAAAATGTTCATTATTTTGGCTCTAAAGACTTCCACAAGCAAAAAGTTAAAGGGCGTGTTCGTGTGCATGTGTGCGTGTGTGTATGTGTGTGTGTGTGTGATGTGTGGTTTCTTCCCTTAGCAAAGATGGACTGACAAACAGCTCTACCGAACAACCACTACTGACATCCAGGGTACAAAAATGGGATCAATGAGACAGAAACAAAGGCTGGAGCCAGGGAGAACGGTCACCGCTATCCCAGCACGAGAACGTATAGATTTGTTTCCTCCCCCAAGTTAGAAAGTCAAGTCCAGCGCAGCCTAACACGAACTGCAGCTTGTGAACATAATGATCTGACTCCATGTACCTACTAGCTCCCTTTCTCTTTCCAGCGTGCGTGACAAACGATCTAATGACCTAAAAGAATAGTTGGACCTACAGATAAATAACTTAAAATTTAAACAGAGGAGGAGAAGGAATGGATTGTTCTAGGAACAGAGTTATTTACATCAAAAGGTCAAGGCAGTTGCTGCAGCAAATCATTCAGTGAAAGTATCAGAATGAAAACATTAACGTGTATTGGGCGGCTGCCTTGCACAGTCCCCCAATGGCTGAAATCCGCTACACTGTGAGTGCGGAAATCTTTTAAAATGTACCCAGCTCATTATCTCCAAAGAGTTTATACCACCAGGCCTGGACCCTTCATATACACAAATACTTCTTAGAACAGTAAAAATAGAAAAAACAGAAAATAGATGCGTCTTTTCTAGCCTCGGTCACCCTGCATATACAGACACCAGCCATCAATCCTACCTCATCATTTCCTGAATTCCTCAACCACGAGTCGCCTTTAGCCATTCCACTGAGCGCTCTCTGGAAGAGGCCATCACTCAGAGCGGCTCTGCTCTGAAATCTTGCTTTCCAAGAGGACATTTTCTTGATTACTTCCAGCCCTCTTCTTCCTTTTAATGCAACTACACTTTGGCCTCATTGAGCCAGAGGATCCAAGGATCCTTGTACTTCTCTCACTCCATCAATGCCCATCTGAGTCTCCTCTCTTGTCTTCCCCCATGACCTTCATTACGTTTTTTCTGCTTTATCTGCTGTTAATTCCTAATCTAGGAGTCATGCTAATTCCTAATCTAGGAGTCAGCAGACCTTTCCTGTAAAGGACCAGATGGTATATATTTTGGGCTTTATGAGACCTACAGCCTCTACTCCAACTAGTCAGTTCTGTTGTTACAGCACAAAAGCAAACAGAGATTACATGTAAACCAATTACTGTGCTTGTTCCAATAAAACCTCACTTACAAAAAACAAGGAGGGGCCTCATTTGGCCCCAAAGCTATGGTTTGCAAGCTCCTGTCCTCATCCTATTTCAATTCAAATATCTACCTCTTTTATTCCTACCCCCAGGCTGCTCAGCACTATTGGAGAAAAGGATCTGGCAAATTAGGATTCCTGCAAATAACGGTGCCTGGATCAGGGTCTTCTTTATTGGCGCCTTCTTCCATTCTCTGGAGTGGCTATTCTAAATATTTTTTTTTTTTTTAAAGATTATTTATTTATTTATTTGACAGAGAGATCACAAGCAGGCAGAGAGGCAGGCAGAGAGAGGGGGAAGCAGGCTCCCTGCTGAGCAGAGAGCCCGATGCGGGGCTCGATCCCAGGACTCTGAGATCATGACCTGAGCCGAAGGCAGCGGCTTAACCACTGAGCCACCCAGGTGCCCCGGCTATTCTAAATCTTACCAGTCCTTTTACCACAGTTCTACGACTCCAAACCCCTCGGTCTGGGCGGGTGACATCAGACAATAAGATATGAAGTCCGTGACACATAACGTGTGGCCAAAAAGCTCCACACATCTCAATTATTAAAAACCACAAAACCCTTCCCTCACATCTGATACATTCTTTCCCTTCCTTCTGTACAGGCCCTCAGGATGAGGTGAGTGTGTTCTATTCTGGGTTCTAGCCCGCCTGCTTGACCCCGTCCATGCCCCATCACAGGCTAGCCGCCCCCCATCTCCTGTCTCCCACTCGGTGGTTTCCTTCCCAGCGACAGCCCCTGCGGGGCTCCCGGTCCCAATTTCGCCTGCTCCATGACAATCTCCACATTCCCTGACACTAGTTTTTCTAAAATGCATATGAAAAGCCACTCACCAGGCTTAATACCTTTAAGTGACTTGCATTCTCTTCAAAATAAAGTCCAAGCGCCTTAACCTAGCCCACACAGCTCCTCTGTCCCGCATACTTCTCCGGTGTTTGATTCTGTTATTTCTTCATGCACACTTTCCATTCCTGTCTTACTAGGCTGCTTTTTTTTTTTTTTTTTAAAGATTTTATTTATTTATTTGACAGAGAGATCACAAGCAGGCAGAGAGGCAGGCAGAGAGAGAGGAGGAAGCAGGCTCCCTGCTGAGCAGAGAGCCCGATGCGGGGCTCGATCCCAGGACTGTGAGATCATGACCTGAGCCGAAGGCAGCGGCTTAACCCACTGAGCCACCCAGGCGCCCCTACTAGGCTGCTTTTAATTCACTTATTAAATACTGGGAACCTATATGTACACGACACCGTGTTTGGTGCTGGGGATACAATAGTAAACAGGCAGACAGGGTCCCATCCCTCAGGAAGGGCTACTCCACCTGGGGGGCCGGGGGAGACAACAAACAATTCAATACATACATAATTATACTATACATAACACTATACTATAATTATGTATGTATTGAATTAGAATGTAATGAATTCGAATGACTACACGTGCTAGGAGGATAATTACAGGTACTAAGACAACATATAGTGGGAGGGGATTTGAAGTAATCGAGGGGTCAGGACATCTTGCAGAAGTGCTCTTTGAGCGGACCCCTGAAGGGTGAGCAGGAGCGCACTGGGGAAGGGGTGGATCAGAAGTGTTCTGGTCCGAGGGAACAACAGCACAAAGGTGGCCAAGCAATTTGGTTTACTTGGCAAACAGAACACCAGGCTGCTGGGAGAGGCAGAAGCTAGACTGCACAGAGTGTGGAAGGCCATTCGATCTCTAGGAATGCGGGGAGAAGTCTGGGGTTCCAGTGGGGCGTAGAAGTCCTCATGTTGTCTGGCTGCTCTGTGGAGAATGACTCGGAGCTCCCTAAAATCTCTTTGGTCAATCACAACATTACTCCTTGGCCTGGAATGCCCTTTCTGGAAAGATCAGAGTTTCCTCATTCCCGAGAATAAGCAAGGATCTCCTGGGGACTTTTGGGAGATAACCAGGATGGATCTGGAGGGTTAGGAGGGGGCTGAGGGCTTTGAGCTTGAAAAGTGGAACTAAAAATATAGACGCTGGAGTAACAGCAAACTCTTTGCTGGCTGGCACTCGCCTGGTACCAGATCCTACTCGGATCCATTTCGTGTTTGCCAACTCATGGAGGCCCCGCAGCAGCTGTGTGTGGCAGCGCCATCCTGTCCCCCTCTGTAATTGAAGACACAAACGCAGGCAGGTCACACGAGCAGCAGCGGCTGGGCTGAGGCCGTGAGCCCCGGCAGTGGGACTCCAGGGCCTGAGCCGCTAACAGCTCCCCGATTCAGCCGCTCTTTACGCTGGGTTGGAACATATTCTCCGTCTCCATTTTAAAATCCAAAATACAATATGAAAAATTTCCTTTAACCAGTCATATGCATTGTAAAAATTAGAATAAAATTAAAGTTTATATTTACCCACATATTTATCATTTCCACTGCTCATGACTGCCCCCCCGCCAAACGCACTGGGGTCTTCTTCTCCCTACATAGTTTAACAGTCAGTCAAGGATCCAGGCAGAGTTTATAGACAGAGCGTGAGGTGGGTTTCACCCCTTCCGAGTTTCCCTCCCTATTGGTATTTCCCGCAGAACTGCCCAGCTCCCCAGCCAGCATTGAGGTTCTCTATTAATATTTAGTAGGACTGAAGTGTGCCCTCAGAGTCTTAATGTTGGCTAGTGTATGTTTCTGCTCTGGAACTTGCATATCATTCTTCCCTTACAGATGTTAGTATTCTGATGAAATCCCCCATCTTTCCCTCTGTGCTCTTGGTCTTATTCACCCCAGTTATCCTAAAGTGCCTGTCTTACAACGTCAGTACTAGCTTATCTGTGGGTCTGTTTTTGCTGTCTGTTTTTCTCCTGGATTCTGAGCGCCAAAAACCTTGTGCCAAAAATGACAGGAGCTCTTAAGAAAGGATTTTGCTGTCATCTAGAAGACAGTTGGGATACAAAGGAATGACTTTGCTCCAGTTGGAGCTGGGTTTCAGCATTTGTGAGGGCTGGTCTAGTTCTGGTTTGCGCTTCCCCCTGGACGGTAGTTCTGGTGCTCATGGGGGAGCGTGTCAGAGGCTCCGGCTGAGAGCATGGAGTCCTTACCGGAGCTGCTATGACATGGCCGATCCTGTGCTCCAGCCCGTCTCCTAGCCCCAAGAGAAAGCCAGAATCTCTTCCTAGCGTGTTGGGCCCTAGAAGCTGCTTCCCGTTTAGTCTCCTGGCACCACATCCAGAACGTGTGCAGCTTTAGCAGGAGGCAGACGTTTCTCAGTAGGAAGTTACGCAAAGACTTTTGGGCTTTCTCCTCTGTGACTTCCTCTCCTCTGGAATAGTGACCCCTGGAGTCCCTGCTACCGGGGAGGCCTTGAACTCCAAGCCTGTCTCCCAAGGTCAGTGAGACCGTGGAGAGTCCAGGCCTCTGACTTTCCCTCAGTTTCTATCATCCTACTCTGCCAACAGGAAAATGATCCACGGTGGGAAAACTGAGGTGAATGTGGGACCAACTAAAAGTAAACTAGTTTCCTACTTCATTCACACCACTCCTGATGCCAAATGTGTGGGTTTTACACACAAGGATTTCTCTCATTCTCTGTATGTGACAGAGACATGTATAGGACACCTGGGTGTCCTACGATTTCACTCCACTCTGACACTACCCAGAGTTAGTGCATACCCAGAGTTAGTGCAGACCCAGAGATTAAGGGCTCAATTCCTTAATCTCAAGACTCAAGTCTCAAGACTGCCCTGTACTTTAGATGCCAATCAAAAGTCCACACTTCCCATATCTCTGACCTGCTGTCTATAAGTTGAGGGATCCCATGATCCCCTCCTTGGGTCTGATAATTCACTACAATGGCTCGTGGAACTTAGGAAAGTGCTTTACTTTCTATTAGTGGTTTATTATAAAGAACACAACTCAGAACAGCCCATGGGAAGGATGAGCAGGGCAAGGTATTGGGAAGGGGCCCAGAGCTTCCTGACTTCTCTGGGTACACCACCCTCCCAGAAACTTCATGTGTTCGCCAACCAGGAAGCTGTCTAAACCCCACAGTCTGAGGTTTTTTATGGAGGTTCCATTATAGAGATATGATTGATCAAATCATTGGCCCTGGGTGAATAACACAACATCCCTAGAGGTCAGGGGGTGAGGAGAAAAGTTCCAAACCTCTCACCACCTGACTGGTTACCCTGGCAACCAGCACCCAACCTCCAAGTGTCTCCTCAGCATAAACTCAGAAAGGGAAGGAAGGGGCTTACTACAAATAACAAAAATATAATTCTTCTCGCCCCTATCACTCAGGAAATTCCAAGGGTTTTTGGAGCTCTGTGCCAGGAGCCAGGGATGAAGACCAAATACACATTACTCATTATATCACAACATCACAGTCCTTTTCTGGAGGGTCCTAACCCATTCTGTGTTTTCTACCTTGGTTGTTACAGGGTTTTAGACCAGCTTTTAGTTTTCCAGCTTCAACCAGTATTGTCCATGGGAAGGTTAGAACAATACTATGTACTTCATTATAAACAGAAGCAAGTCTTCCTTGCTAACTGGCTTTAGAGGAACTCTCAGCTAATTTTCATAACTAAGTGTACTTGGTACACAGGCAATGGCCAAAAACTATTTTCAATGAACTTTTGGGGGGTATTTGTGGAAGAGATGAAGTCAAAGTAACAACTTCCCAGTGGACAGCCACACACCAAAACCATCACAGTCACTGTGACCAGCACGGCATGTTTTCCACATCGGCAGTCTCTGCAAAACGGTTAATTTGGTGACAAAACTAAGAATCGGTTCATTTTTAGACTATTCGGTCCCCCAAGTTCTGGAAAGGACAGCAAGGAGAATCTGCTGTCATTCATTGACTTACTAACGCTGAGATAAATTTCTTTAGCCTCAGCATATTGGCTGCCATTGTTTCTACATATATGGCACTTTTGACCTCAGTTTGAGGCAGTTTAGAATATTTATATTAAAAACTTAATATTTATATGAGTTAGTCAGCATTATTATACATAAGAACCAATAAAACGACTTAGTCTTCGCAAAATGCATGAGCAAACAAATTATTATTTTACTAATTAACTTTAAAGAAGCAAGCAGAATTATATAAGGTAGGATTGGTAACTGAGAGCCACCAACCTGGATTCTCAACTGGCTCTACCCTTTACCATCCAGGCTCAAGAATATTGCAACTCTTTGAATGTTTTATAGTACAGAAAAGGGAAGAGATTCTCCACCACTGTTTTGCAATCAGTACAGCCCTTTAAAAAAGGCCACACATACACGTGCACACACATATATTGTGTGTATTCACAGCAATAAACATAATAACTAATTCTTTTTTATAGTCTCTTAATAAGTAACCTAAATGTCTAACAGGAAGCTATTATTTAATGCTAGTTCTTTCTAATTTGTTCGGCATTAGAATCGTTCAGAACCTGTACTTTCACCAAGCACTTGGAGCCCTGAGTGATGAAGTGCCTCTCGGATCTTTAATAAAAGGGGTGTTTTCCCAACGAAGAAGTCCCTCACTCTGGCACATACATTTTAATACCACTGGATGGGGAGAACCAAAAACAGGGGCAGAAAGCACAGAGAAGTAACAGATGAATGCTTCAAAAGAAGGATGTGTGTGTGTGTGTGTGTGTGTGTGTGTGTGTGTGTGTAGACTCACCCCATGTGGTCACAGACTTGAGGTTTTCCTCGTCCAATTGAATAATGCTGGACTGGGTTGGCTTCTGAAAGTCCTTACCGCTTAGAATCTCCTTCACTGGGTTAAATGTTTTAAATGAGGGAGAGACGTAAAGTGTCTCTACAGAGGCCTGGTTGTAGAAAGTAGACTCTGACTTTGACACCCTTAAATTAGGGCTGATAAACTCCTCTTTATCCGGTGACTGAAATGACGGTAGGGTTGTCAACGTTTCAAAACTTTTTGCAACTGACTTCTTTTCTAGACGCATTTGCGAAGGGTGTTCGGTTACAGTATTTGTAATGGTACTGTCCAATTTCTTGTCCAAACTCACATTTGTCTGCCCAGATGGGCTCTTTGCTGAGGCAGCAGGCACAGCATCTGTAAAATAACAAGTAAAAACTATGGTCAAAAAATACAGCGGAAAATATTCTATTCCAAGTCCATTGCAATTTTACTTTTTTATATTTTTTAAATTTTTATTTTTTTTTTTTTTTTTTTTTTTTTAAAGATTTTATTTTTATTTATTTGACAGAGAGAGATCACAAGCAGATGGAGAGGCAGGCAGAGAAAGAGAGAGAGGGAAGCAGGCTCCCTGCTAAGCAGAGAGCCCGATGCGGGCCTCGATCCCAGGACCCTGAGATCATGACCTGAGCCGAAGGCAGCGGCTTAACCCACTGAGCCACCCAGGCGCCCTAAATTTTTATTTTTTTGAAGTAAACTACACCACACGTGGGGCTCAAACTCATGATCCTGGCTCAGGCTCCACTGACTGAGCCAGACAGACGTTCCCAAATCTCTGGCAATTTTAATAAATCAGATTTTTTAATGCCATAACAGGATTCTCTGTTTAGTTGTTTCTACTTTCTTACTATGTTTCTCTCCTGCCTATGGCAAGTATACCCCGGTGATTACTGATGTCTTAGTCATTTGGTGGCCGTTTCTCTCTCTCTCCTCACTGAAGCACAAGACAAGGAAAGCTTCAAATAACTTGTCTTTAAATATTTCTCTCTTCACCCACTTATCTGTCTCTGAAACCACTATATTTTTAGTACCTTCAAACATTCGTCTTTTACAAGATAAACTAGAGAAAATATGCCACATCATACTGGTCTATCCCTATAGAACCTCCAGCTACCAAAAAAAAAGTCTTTTCCCCTGTAACAGAAAAAAAATGTCTTCTTGGGGCACCTGGGTGGCTCAGTCAGTTAAGCGTTTGACTTCAGCTCAGGTCATGATCCCAGGGTCCTGGGATCTAGCTCTGTATCGGGCTCCTTAATCAGTGGGGAGCCTCCCTCTCCCTTTGCCCGCTGCTCCCCCTGCTTGTTCTCTTTCTCTCACTGTCAAATAAATAAATAAAATATTTAAAAAAAAAGTCTTCTTGTCCCAGTGTCTATGCAGAGCCCATGAAAGAAAACCCAACTTTAGGTAGCAGCCTAATTTTAATAAACCCTTTGTCTACGCGGGAGAGCAATCTTTCAGAGCCGCTGTTGTGATTACCAAAATGTAAGTTCCATTAAGTCAGAATCTTTGTCCATTTCATTCATTCCTATCACCACGTGTACCTAGACTATAACAAAGGACCTGGAATGCAACGGAGAAGTAATATCTATTATAAATAGAAGGAATTGAAAGGAACAGATATTTAAGGTGGGTCTGATACAGAAAGATCTATTGAATCTATAAATTATGAGCCTGGTCCAAATTTCTGGATGCCAATTGCTATCAACACTCAGTGCTAGGGCTTTGCTCTCCAGAAGCTGGATATGAGAGAAAAGAGAATTATTTTAAGACATAGAGTTGATGAAATGAGAGGCATAACGAGACGAGAGTGGGCAAAAGGAAGATGAAACCATTTGAAGCTCCCAGAAGAGAAGAGGGTACAGGAACTGTGTAACCCACTGTCAATGGCTGACATCATAACCTCCCTCACAATGCACGTTTATCTGCTGTCACCATTACGGTCAGGCTCTGAGTTTTTAAAGAAAAACAAATTTCCTTTCGCTCTAAAAACCTTCCTTCCCCTCTTCATCCACCGTCGGAGGTCAGCCTGGGCAAAAGGGCTGCTGGGATGCCCCAGCACTGGACCTCACCGCCTCTGTCAGGAATTGGGTTTTATCCAACCCTCTCAGCTGCAAGCTTTCTCATCTTTGCAGACTCAATTCGAGTTTCACGTTCTCCTGTCCTAATCCTTTCCTTGCCCTATCCTGTTTTGGTCTTTCTTAACCACGCCCTGTTCAGAGCCCTGTGAGTCATCAATACATTTCATCTCGTCTCTCCCTGGTCTGGCCCTGACCGGAGAACAGGGCCCTGAAGAGACATTAGTAGGAGTCCTGTTTGTGCTCCTTAAAAGCACGGCCCCTAGGATGTGTTCAGTGAATGCCTGTTGAGGAAAAGAACAAATCAAAGCACAAGGATAAAGGAAAAAAAAATAATAATCTTCCTTTTGCCCACTCTCATCTCATAAGGGGCTCCTACATGGGTCATGATCTCAGAGTCCTGGGACTGAGCCCCACGTCATCAGGCTCTCCCTCTGCCCCTCCCCCCTGCTCATTCTCCCTCTCTCAAATAAATAAATTTTAAAAATCTTTTAAAAAATACTAATATAAGGATGCCTGGGTGGCTCAGTGGGTTAAGCCTCTGCCTTTGGCTCAGGTCATGATCTCAGGGTCCTGGGATCGAGCCCCACATTGGGCTCTCTGATCAGCAGGAGGCCTGCTTCCCCCTCTCTCTCTGCCTGCCTCTCTGCCTACTTGTGATCTCTATCTGTCAAATAAATAAATAAAATAAAATCTTTTTTAAAATACTAATATATTCCTGGTAGAAAGCTAGATTTATGGTATTCCCAAGTACATGTGTACATCACCATATTTCCATAAAAGCATTCCTTGAAGTTAATTACAGTCAAAAATTTCTCCATTGATTTCCATTTTACATTCGAGAAAAATGGGGGAAAAGCATTTTCTATTGTAACAGAATCATCTTAAAATTTAACAATAGGTAAAGTAAAATAACTCAGAATGACAATGACTTTCTGATGGAAATATTCGTAATAACACTCAATCTAAATCTCAAAGCTAGGATGTATAAGCTTATCTGTATAGCCATCGTTTTACTTTATTATTATTTTTTTAAGTAATCTCTATACCAGCGTCAGGCTCCAACTCATGACCCCGAGGTCAAGAGTCGCATGCTCTATCCACTGAGCCAACCAGGTGCCCCTGGCCATCATGTTAATGTTTAGTACAGAAACTTAAAATTACAAAAGAAAGAATTATCTTAAAATTCAATGAGACAGGGCACCTGGGTGGCTCAGTAGGTTAAGTATCCGACTCTTGAGTTTGGCTCAGGTCATGATCTCAGGATTGTGAGGTCTAGCCCTGCATCAGGTTGGGTATAGAGTCTGCTTGGGATTCTCTCCCTCCGTCTGACCCCCAGCCCCTACCCTAGCCACTCATGCTTGGTTCTCTATCTCTCTCTCTCAAAAAAAAAAAAAAAAAAAATCAATGAGACAAACCAGACTGAAGTCTATCCACCCCCTTTCCCAATTGTCCAGGAAGAAAAGAACACAGTCTTCTGATTGCTTAGACTTTCTGTTTGTTTGCTTATTTGTTTTAAAGATTTTATTTATTTATTTGTCATAGAGGGAAAAAGCACAAGCAGGGAGAGTAGCAGGCAGAGGGAGAAGCAGGCTCCCTGCTGAGCAAGAAGCCTAATGCGGAACTCAATCCTGGGACTCTGGGATCATGACCTGAACGGAAGGCAGACGCTTAACCAACTGAGCCACCCAGGTGTCCCTAGACTTTGTTTTTTAAGCTGGCAATCTTTTTTTTTTTTTTTAAGGTTTTATTTATTTGAGACAGAGAGAAAAAACAAGCTGGGGGCAGAGGGAGAGGGAGAAGCAGACTCCTTGATGAGCACGGAACCTGATGTGGGGCTTGATCCCAAGACCCTGGGATCGTGACCTGAGCTGAAGGCAGAGGCTGCACCGACTAAGCCACCCAGGTGCCCCTAAACCGTAATCTTTTTAATGAACAAAACACTATCATCTAAAAGAAGAAAGCATGACAATAATTCAAAAATAATGATTTTAAATGCAGAGCGGATGACAGAGGAAAATGTTTCCTTAACTAGAAGGTGGAAGAGGCCTAAGAGTCTAGAGAAAGCTGCACGGGGTCTCTGCCGCCTCCTTGCTCCACCCCTTCTGGGGTGACAAGCGCAGCCAATCCTCCACAGTCCCGCCACTGCTTTAGTTGTAGTTAATATTCACAAATCCTTCAAAAACTCCCTCTTGTTCCAGTGACAAAGTCTAAATTTCTTGGGCTTTAAAGGCCTTCCATTGCTGCTTCTTTGTTTTGTTTTGTTTTTCCTTTCCTTTTCTTTTTGGTTATAGTCACTTCAGAAAACTAACGTACCTGCTGAGGCGGATACTGAGTGAAGACAGTCTACCCCACCTGCACGGGCTCTACAAGGTCTGGAGGATTAGGTGTGGGCATCAGCCCTACCACAGGGTTTGGCGAGCTGCTAAATGCCAAGTGGAAGGTGGCAGGCTTGTATCTTGCAAATGCTCTCCTGGCCAATCCTTCCAGTTTCTGGGGAGCATGGCCCTGACCAATAGCTTCATTCTTCATCAATGGACCCACTGAAAACCCTCCAACTTGATTTCCATTTATATACATATTATCTAGAAACCTCTGCTGCCTTCCAACTAATAATAACTTCGTTTTATTGTTTCTTTTTTTATTTTTTTTTAATTTATTGTTTCTTTTTTTAAATTGAGCTACAGTTGACCTATAACTGCATTAGTTTCAAGTGCACCACATAGTGATGTGATGCGTGTTGTAAAATGATCACCATACTGAATCTCATTAACATCCACTACAGTTATATAGCTTTTTCTTGTGATGAAAACTTTTAAGACTCTCTTAGCAACTTTCATATATACAACACAGCGCTGTTAACCTCAGTCACCATGCTGTATATTACATCCCCGCGACTTATTTTATGACTGGAAGTTTGTACCTTTTGATCACCTTCAGCCATTTCTTCTTTTCCCATTATTGTTATTCTATTGCTTGTTTTCTATCGCTGCTCAACAGGAAACTAGCCTCTGGTCAGGTGCTCTCTTCCTCACTCACATATCCCACATTCATTCAGGTCCCTTTAGTTTCATTCTCCGTGGCTCTTTATCTTTACTACCATCGCTTTCTCACCCTGCACGCCACCATGGAATGCCCTCCCCTTCCTTTATCTATTTTTAACCCTACCAACTTCTCAAAGTCCATCTCAACTACTTCTGGAAACTATTTCTAATCACGTCTACCAAATCCTTCCCTTCTCTGTATAGTAAATATTCGTTTCTGTAAATTCTTTTTTTTACAAATTCATTTTTCCCACTAATTGTATCCTCTATAGAGTCTATAGAGCTCTGTTCGCTTTGGACTATATTAGACTCTGGAGCCATACCTAAGTGCAAGTCATAGTTTCTACTGTCATTGAACGTAAGATCAAGTGTGGATTTTATATAGGTAGATAGGTAAAATATATATACATTCTTGCATATACATACGTATATGCACACAAAAGTATATGTATGACAGGGACGCCTGGGTGGCTCAGTGGGTTAAGCCTCTGCCTTCAGCTCAGGTCATGATCTTAGGGTCCTGGGATCCAGCCCCACGTTGGGCTCTCTGCACAGCGGGGAGCCTGTTTCCCCCCTCTCTCTCTGCCTGCCTCTCTGCCTACTTGTGATCTCTCTCTCTGCCAAATAAGTAAATAAAATCTTTAAAAAAATTATATGTCCGACAAACAATAGAAATAACTAATAATACAAGTTACCAGTTCAATTTCATAATGTCTAAGGGATTGCAGTTTCTCAATAAGTGAGTGAACATAAAAGAATATGTTTGTATAATAACGTAAATTGAACATGTTTCAGATTGGGTTCCCCCAGAAGCAGTCTTTGAGAAACAGACTTGGACCCAGGTAGCTGATCTGGGCACTGATTCCAAGAGCACGCATCAAGGAGTGGGAAAGGTCAAACAAAATAGGGATAAAGTCAATAGAGTATATTAATGGCCAGATGACCATAGTGGGCAAAAGAGGTTTGATCCTGCTGCAAAGCTGTCCCTTTCAGGAATGGGAAGGAGTCTCTCGCCTTCACTGGTTGAGTGTTGCCCCCATGAATAATAAATCGGTAGCCCTTCCAGGCTGTCCTGTGCTTATGCTGAACAAGTCTCTGGGCTCTAGAGGAAACTCTGGTTGAGAACTTGGGAAACATAGGCACTCTTGGGGCATATGGGAACCGGTCACCGAGACTGCAGTAGTCCTCAGAGGCAGGCCCAGAGAATACCGGGTGGGGCATTCACAGCACTACTACAAGATATATTCACTTATTACCTTTCCTTCCCCCAAACCCACCGAAATGACAGAAGTGGAACAAAGAGGTATAAACCTAGAAGGGCAAATAGAACAGGAGAGAAGAGAGGACAAGAGAAGATGGGAGATGTCAACAAATTGTTAGAAAAGGGGCAGCTGATGGAGTAAGCAACCAAAACCCAAGACACTGTAGAGGGGAAGGCAATGTGAAAAAAAGTCAATTCCTACCACCGAACTCCAGAAAGTTTCAGGAAGAGGAGGGTGAGCACTTTGTGCCTTATTATTTCGGGGAGAGGATCTCTTCATTCAGACGAACAGTGAGAGATGTTTTTGTTGTCTGGATGTTCCAACATACATAGAAGAATGTGGATGGATGCTGAGTAGCCAGTGGATAGGCTGGGCCAGTTATAAAGCTATTGTCTCCTAGCTTTGCGACACTGGGGCCAGGACACCACAGACCACGCCTCTGCTTTGCTGCCCCATTTTGTAGCACAGTTCTTCCTAAACCTGTCTGTTCTTACCATGTTTAATTTCTTTCAGTTCTTCAAATTTATGTTTCCTCTTCCTACCAAGCTTTCACCCATGCTTTTTTTGTGCCTGAAATGTTCTTCCCCTTCTTTATATGTGATTTCCAATTTCCAAGGTGATGTCCATTAGGTAGACATACATTTACCTATCTCTCTGTTTTTGTTCATGCTGCTCCCTTAGCCTAGAATATCCTTTATCCCTACCCTTATCCTCTATCAAAAATTGTTTCATTTGTCTAAACTCAATGGAAATACTACCTCTTTTGTGAAGCCTCTATCCTCCACGCTAAAACGAATCCCTCTTTTCTTTGTTTTTGCATAATACAATGTGGATATTCATATTTTTCACTTATTTCAAATATTAGTCCCCCATCTGACAGCTATTTATTAAGTACAAGGATGTGACCGGCACTGTCCTAATCTCTGTAGTAGCAGTAAACAAATTTGTTGCTTATGATTCATTATAATTTCTTGTTTACAGGTATGTCACCTCCAGTATACTCCAAACTCCTTCGGGGCACACATCTTCTCCAACTTGCTCAACCCATAAGGTACTAGCAGAGTATGTGACAGTCATTTGATAAATGCCAGTTCAATGATCCATTATATGGATGGTCTGGTCATTAAAATAAACTCAACTGTTGAGAAATAAGTCCTGGGGACATCCTAATTCAGCCCCTTTGTGATATACACGAGAACCTGAAACTTCCAGGATCAGGAAGGGTAGAGCCTCCGATTCCTGAATTCTAAATCAATGCTCTTTTTACTAGGGGCAAAGAAGAAATAAAATGTGTGGTAGAATCTGCTGTACCGAGTACTTCTTCACTGACAATTTTTCTAATGGTCCCTAGCAGGGAAGTGACCGGTGTTTACCCTGAGGGGTCACTCCTTTTGTCCCTGGTGCCACATTTGGAGATGTAGGGTCATGTGGAGGAGGACTGAGTTAAGTATACAACTGGCCCAGGTATCTTTGCCTATTTGTCTCCTCCCAGGAAGGTCTGTGGGGTAGATGTTTTCTTGGGTCCATATAAAGAATGCACAACATTTATGGAAAATTTTCTGAAGCCCATAGGAACTCCTGGGGATTTTCTGGAGAACAGCAATAAATATTATTTCTATATGGTTGAATGCAAAACACAGAAATGTATAGTCTGTAAACACTAACGCAATTGTTTCACGAGGGCCTCCCAACTTTCTCTGGGAGAGAATTTCTCTGAATTCCACTAAAAAGCAGAGAGGACTACAGAGTGAATTAATTTGGTTGGCTTGCTTTATCTGGTTTCTCATTTTCTTTCAATTTAAACCTGAATGTCAAAGAGCTTTGTTCTCAAGTATCTATCCGGCAGACTCCTGGTTGAGAAGCTCAGTATTAAATTATGAGACTGTACCCAGTTTTCTTTATTGTACAATGCTTTACACCTGCCAATATCCTTGATTAATGTAAAATAGGACCTTGAAACACCAGTCATTGTAAAGCTGGTTTGATTACTCTTGATAGTTATCTTTAGGAAGAAGCTTATTCCCTGTATAAGACATCAGGCTGCAAATTTAAATACAGACTATCACTAAAATGCCTGAAGTAAGGAGGTTTAAAAAAAAAAAAACACAACCCCCCCCCCCAAAAAAAACCAACACCACCTCTCCATGGCTTTGAGCCGGAGGACAAAAGAGAAGAGCTATGCTGTTGAAGGTACTGAAAATGTTTTTGCTTGTTTGGAGATGATGATGAAATCATTTTTGAAAGGGAACATTGGATTTAATTCTGAGTTAAGAGAATTTGCCTACAGATAGGAACATTCTATACTGGTAACTCTCTTTCGTTTTTCAATAATTCCACTGCCTTATTTCAGGTACTATAATCATCGCATATTATTTTATATTCCATTATATTGTGAATCTAATAATGGGTGTTAATTCCAGCAGAGCTATTGCTGTGATCAATTCTCCTATTGGTCTGATACATTGGATCCAATTACAGCTACAAAGCAGAGAGCTGGCTAGTCTGACAAAAGATGGATGCCAAAATATGTCTTTCTGTAGTTTAAAAATGTGTAACACCAAAGGAACTTCTACTTTTGCAGTTATGTTAATCAAAGGAAATAGGATCTGATGATAAGAAGTCCATTTTGCCAAGATGCCACAGCTATAAATTATTCATATAGAGGGCTGATTTGAATTACTTATTAATATATTGGTTTAACGTAAACAGACAAACCACTAATTTAAAATGGATACTGAATGTGAAACTTGAGTAACATGTTTGACATGACAATGACAATCTTAATATATCTTTCTTACAGGATATGCAGGAAACTCCAAATAATCATATTAAGTTAGATCTCCCTCTGATCTGTGTTAAATGTGTGTGTGTGTGTGTGTGTGTGTGTGCATAGTTGTAGATTTTTGAAAATTTCATTTCATCATACATCATCACATTTAACTGCAGAATATACTGAAACCAAGTTTAAAAAATATTTTGGAAAATGTGGCTATGAAATATAGCAAGTATAATTACTACTTCAATATAAATTGAAGATAATGACTTAACTTCTCATAAGAAAATAGAGATATGGGCACATTTAAAGGTGCTTTAAAAACCTCTTCAAGTAGGACAGCTGAAGACTTTCAGGCCATGAAAATGGATCATAAAGAATGGATTGTAAAATGGGTACCAGATGCTCATTTTAAAATTTTATATCATAGTTATGGTTTCACCAACAATAAAAATCATAATTTCCCTTAATAGATTATCATTATAAAAACTGAAGCTGAACATGTCTTTGGGAAGCCAGTGATTGTTACCTAGCGCCGTATTTCCTGTTGCTTGGGCTAGGGTTGAGATGGAAACTGATCTCTGGCATGGGAGGGTCTGCTGCTTTACAGAGCACACGCCAGGCTGGAGGAGATGAGAGGGTGCCTGAAGGCACAAGTGTCTGTGACCATTAGACCAAACCTTAAGATGCCAATAAAACCTACAGGGCACCCTTGGAGAATACAAAATTAAGATAAATTGGTCAGAGGTTCAACTTTGACAAGAATTAAATATAGGAAATGCTTGAAGTGGTACCCGGCACACAGTAAATGTGACAGCGCCCTGGGTATTGTTATATGGTGCAATCCGAAGAAGGGGGTAGAACTCTTGAGGAGTTCCCGTCACGTCCAGTCCTGACTGGAAGCAGATGGGCACCAGAGCACACCTGGTACTCTCCCCTCCCCCCAAAAATTCCTGTGTATGTTGACCACAAGCATGATTGGTCTCCTTTGTGCCCGCTGTTCCTAGTAGGTGGTATTTGAGACCAGGAGAACTGATGTTCTACGGAGAGATGATGAAGAGATGAAGACTTATCATTCTCAGTATTTTCCTCATTAGTACAGACTGGTAACTGACCTTGACTTCAATATGGTATAAAGTCATGTCTAAGTCTGCAACACTGCAATGAACCTGAGAATATCATTTAAACTGTGAATTCAGATGAAGTGTTATTTCTCATGAAGTAGAAATTCTCTATTTACCACAATAAGCCAAGAAAAAAACCTCACCTATGACAACTTCTTATATCATGTAACATATATCCTTTGGAAAATACCTTACTGAATACCTAAGAGGACACATACCATTTCTCTTTCTCAGGCAGAGTCAGTGTACTGTCCTCATTCTTTTTTTTTTTTTTCAAAGATTTTATTTATTTGACAGAGAGATCACAAGTAGGCAGAGAGGCAAGCAGAGAGAGAGGGAGAGAGAGGTAGGAGGAAGCAGGCTCCCCGCCCAGCAGAGAGCCCGATGCGGGACTCGATCCCAGGACCCCGAGATCATGACCTGAGCTGAAGGCAGAGGCTTAACCCACTGAGCCACTCAGGCAGTCCCCACTGTCCTCATTCTTAAAGCTCTTTGCTTATATTTTTATAATATGACTTACAGCACTATACTGTAATTTGCCTATTAATGTTCCATTTGCTCTTTTTATTCCAACACCTCCTACATATTTTCATTCGTTCATTTATGTAACAAATATATTGAGGACGGACTCTGTACTATGCACTGTGCCTACAAGTACAAAAGCCACCAGAATTACATGAGCAAAGTCTTCTGACATGGTAATTCATTTCAATTACAAAACACAGAGGATAAAATAACCATTGATATACTTAATAAGCTTAAAAACATGCAAGCTTGAAAATAGGAGTGAGGAATAAGAAAGAGATTATAAAAACAAAACCAAGTAGAAAATCCAAGTAGAACTTCTAAAAATGAAAAATAAATAACTGAAATTAAAAAAATAATTGCTGACTTCAACAGCAGATTAACTCCAGTTGAAAAGAAGACAGAACTGAAGATAGGTACAAAGAAATATTTAAAAATACAGCACAGAGATCAAAGCAAAAGAAAATCTGGGAGTGAGTTGAGGCGATAGAGTGGATGGAGTGTTTTCACACTAACGTCATGCCCAGTCTAAGTGCAACCTTCCTTCCGGTCTCCAGTGACACACCCCAACACACATCAGGTGTTCGGAATCACTAGAAGGAGTCCCCATACCCCTGGTGCTATCCCACTCCTAGGCTTTTGTGCTGGCTGCTCTCCCTCTCTGGCCTGCTTTTAGTTCTCTTTCCTTCCCTCATCTGGAGGTTGTCTTTGACCTACTTAAGAGACAAAGCTCCTTCCTCAGATCTCAGCTCTATTCAGTGTCAGAGCAGAGGAAGGGAGTAAGAGACAAGTGTCTATCTCCTTTTTGTCTGGCCACTGCTATAGTCACATATCTCCTGGCTGGGGCTACTGCTTTGGCTAGTATGGCCATCCACAGCCTTTCTACAGCAGGCACCCAAATGCTGGCTCTCTTGTGGAGTGAATGTGAAAGTTCTCCAGTGCACCCCTAAGGAGCCCCCTAACCACGCCGTTCCCTAACGCACCTCCCCGCTGCATGCTCCCCACAGTGACTTTCAGTGTTAACATCTAGCACCTTGGGCCTGGCACGCATCTGACTCCCCTCATCTTCTCCCCCACCAGTGTTAGGAATTAGCTGGACAGTTAGGTAGTCAGAGCCAGGGTCCCCAACAAGAACAGATGGAGTCGGGACAGCCAAGATCAAACAGCACTGACATCCTGTTCTGCAGCTGAGACAGGACCCGCACTAACATTCTACTTTGCAGCCTTTGCAGAAGTGACTTCAGCAAATCATCCTAAAATGAAACAATTAACCACAAAGCACTTGTCAATATCATGGGCAAGGAGCAGTTAAGACATAACCCCCCAGATATCAGCCCCAAAAGACCATCCGTGTGCAGCCATTATCCTAATAGGTAGACAGATACGTGACCAGAGCCCTGATTGGCACGACTCAGCACAGCCTGGTTACTTAAAATAGCTCTGCAAAAGAGCTCTTTGATTAAAAAAAAAAAAAACCCCAAAAGCCCTAAACTTAGAAACTCTGAGGGGAACCCTCTCGGGGCCCCATCCCTCTCCAGGAGCTTGCTTTATTTTATTTATTTATGATTTTTTAAAAAGATTTTTATTTATTTATTTATTTGACAGACAGATCACAAGTAGGCAGAGAGGCAGGCAGAGAGAGAGAGAGGAGGAAGCAGGCTCCCTGCTGAGCAGAGAGCCCGACGCGGGGCTCGATCCCAGGACCCTGGGATCATGACCTGAGCCGAAGGCAGAGGCTTTAACCCACTGAGCCACCCAGGTGCCCCTGATTTTTTTTTTTTAATTTATTTGAGAGAGGAGAGAGAGAGAGAGCCCAAGGTGGGGGGAAGGGCAGAGAGAGAGGGAGAAGCAGACTCCCTGCTGAGCACAGAGCCTGATTGGGGGCTCGATCCCAGGACCCTGAGATCATGACCTGAACTGAAGGCGGATGCTTAACTGACTGAGCCACCCAGGCACCCCTCCAGGAGCTTTATACATTTGCTCCGTAAACTTTGCTCTGATGCCCACCACTCTTCGTCTGGGCTACCTCTCCATTCTTCAAAGCGGCATGACCAAGAACCTCGGGCACTAAGGAACAAAAAATCCTGTAACACCAGGTGACTGACTGCTTCTGGGGGAAAACTCTCAACTCTAAGTTCATGGTCTCCAGCCCTATGGGTCCTCGGGACTGTCCAGGAACTCTTTTGCTTGTCCTCTGCTCTCCCGTTTCTCTCAAAGATAATTCCAAACCTTCACTGCTCTCCTCGAGCACCCTTGCCAACTGGACATTTTCTCTTTCATTTTTGGGAGATGATCTTCCCTATTCCTCAAGCAAAGAGAGGTTTTTCAAAGGATTTGTTTCAGCTTCTCATCCTACTGCCAGCCAACTGAACTACTGTCTACGACCATTCCTCCCTCCCTTCCCCTCAGTCTTGAGGGTCAGAAACACTTCCTATGACTGTTCAGGCGTGTCCTGTCATCTGTGTCACTGAAACGCCACCCAAGTTGCCTCCTCTCCTAATCTTCAACTCCTTTTTTTTGTGGGCTTTCTCCTCTCAGCTCCCAGAGGTGCCTGGTCTCTTTTACTTTAAATACTTCTCTGGGCCTCTCTGTCTCCTGCTCCACTCACCCAAACATACTGGAAACCAATATTTCCCACCAAGGAACTCATTTCCCTCCTTCCTTTTCGCCTCCTCAGAACACCACAATCTGGCTTCCGTTCCTACTCATCGACTGAAGCTGTCCTCTCTGAGGACCACTGACCTTTTCATTGCTAATTCCAATGAACATTTTTCAGTCTTTGGTCACAGGATGACTCTGTGTCATTTCAGCTGGATTAGTCCCTCCCCTCTCTGCGCCCTTCATTTCCTACACTCTCTCATTCAGAAGATTTTTAGCAGTCAGTGTGGCACACACCATCCTCGGAACTAAAAATACAACCTTGAACAAAATCACAAAGTTTCTGTCCTGGAGCGCAGTGACGACGTGCATTACAGGGGCAGAAAGTTGTTAACAACCAAAGACTCGTACACAGTGCGCCAGATGGTGATGAGTTCTGGGGAGGACAATGAAGTGGTGGAGGGCGTGGGGAGGGTCAGGGGATGAGCAGGCCAGCGGGGTGGGGTGGGGTGGGAGGTCTCCCTGGGAAGATGGTGCTTAGCAGAAAGCTGAAGGAGCTGGGCAAGAAAGGCACGTGGAGTAGAGGAGGGTGGCGTTCCAGTCGGAGATGAGGGTCACCACAGGTCCCAGAGGCTGGAGGGCACCTGGCCGTCGCTGGGATAGCCCAGGGTCTAAGAGATCGTGGCAGAACAAGCAGGGAGGAGAAGGGACAGGAGGGGACGTTAGGAAGGAAGCTGGGAGCTAGATCAGAGCTGCTCTTGCGTGAGATGACAAGTCCCTGGAGGGTTTTTAAGCAAAGGAATGATATGACTTCTTTTTAATAAAATCACTTTGGCTTTTAAGTGAAGAAAGGCCAACGGGGAATCCGGGGAAAGGAGAGGTCCTGAGCAAGGAGACCATTGCAGGCCCCGTGTGAGCGATAACTGTAAACAGGACCAGGACGAGCGGGGGAGGTGACCAGTTTCTCGATATATTCCAGAAACGGAGCTGCTGTAAGAGCAAGCCGAGGGCGACTCCAAGGTTTGCGGGGATGAGATTCCCTATCCCGCTGCCTGCTCATGACACTGTCCTCACAGACCTCCTGCCTCTTCCAGCAGGGCTCTTGCGGCTCTCCTGGCAGCCCTACTGGACAAGACCCAAGATGACCACCGTGGCTTTCTTCCCATCTGGCCCACATCAGTGCGGCACTAACTCTGACCAACCGCGGGGCACAGGCCAGGCCCTAACGGCCTCACCTCCAAAGCTACAGGTCAGTTTGTCCCTCTCCCAGGCCAGAGTCAGATCCTGACTACGATCTCAGGCATGAGTCAGGCGCTGGTTCTCCAATTCCAGGAAGCATACGTCAAAGCCTCTCTCCCTGGGGCTGCGTGTGAGCGGCAGTGTCCCCCCCCCCAAAGGGGGTCCGGTTACCTGCTCAAAGCCTGGCAACAGTCCTCCTCCGCAGAACTCTCCTCCCCAGGTTCTTTCTGTCCCGCCACACTGTCTCCTTAAAATCTTGCAAACTCTCTCTTGCTATGTGTGTGTGTGCACGCGTGTACAGGTGTGTACATGTGCGTGTGTGTGCGTGCACATGCGTGTGTGTGTGTGTGTGTGTGTTGATGGTGGGGCTCTAGAGTTACAGTGCAGGTTTTCATCCATTTTTTAAAAAATCTCTACACATGGACTGGATATCTGGTATCTATTTTATTATTAACACCTAAAGCAAGAGAGAGTCAGAAATGGTCCCATTGAACGTTCTAATACACATACGTAGCCTGGCAGAGTCTAAAGCTAATATAGTAACCTCACTCTTGAGTTTTTATTTGGAGACTTTGGAACTTGTAGCTCTAATCTACCCTCCCTCAGTTGCACACTATTGTTACCTAGCATTTTCGTTCTTTTCCTAACACCACAAATTAGATATTACAATTAATTTTAAAAGGCTAATTTGTGGGGCGCCTGGGTGGCTCAGTGGGTTAAACCCTCTGCCTTTGGCTCAGGTCATGATCCCAGGGTCCTGGGATCGAGCCCTGCATCGGGCTCTCCACTCAGCAGGGAGCCTGCTTCCCCCTCCCTCTCTCTGTCTGCCTCTCTGCCTATTTGTGATCTCTGTCTGTCAAATAAATAAATAAAATCTTTTTTTTTAAAAAAGGCTAATTTGCTTAGATTTGACATACATATTTACCAAGTTCTCTTGGTGGGGAGGGGTAGAGGGAGAGGGAAAGAGAGAATCCCAAGCAGAGTCCATGCCCAATGCTGAGCCTGATGCAGGGCTTGGTCTCACAACCTGGAGATCATGACCTGAGCCAAAATCAAGAGTCGGATGCTCAACGGGTCAAGCCACCCAGGTGCTCCTACCAATTTCTTTGTTCACTATTCTTCTCAGTCTTCAGACCTTCCTCCTGGAATATTTCCTTTTTCCTGGAATAAATGTTTACAAGTTCCTTTACTGGGACTCCGTGGTGATAAAACTCACCTTTTATTTGAAACATCTTTTCTTGGAAAATCTCTTCATTTCACTCTTGTTCTTTAATGACCACCTTGTTGTAGGTTGACAGATATTTTTCCCTGAGAAAGCAGACACTATTCCATGTCTTCTTGGTTTCTTGTTGAGAAGTCTTCTTTTTTATTCTTTTATAGATGATCTGTCTTTCTCAATACCTCCGGTGTTGTAGACGTTCATTCTAACATGTGAGTCTGCAGATTTTTGTAGTTATTTATCCTATTTGTATATATATCGTGCTCCCTGTATCTTAGAATGCATGCCTTTCATCAGTTCTGGAAAAATGATCTTCTATTAGCTCATCAAATGTTGCCTCTAATTGGCCACACTATACTTCATTTATCATTTGTGTTTCAGTTTTAAAAAAATATTTTCTACCTTCTTGGCCTCTTTGTTGCATTCTGGAGAATTTCTCTGGATACACATTCCAATTTACCAATTCTCACTTCAGTCTTATCACATCTAGTGTTGAATCCATTCATATCCACTGAGTTTTTACTTCCAAACAGTTTTATTTTTCCTTTCTGAAAGTTTTATTTGGTTATTTTCCAAATTTGCCTAGTCATCTGTCCCTCACTGATTCCATCCTTTTCTTTTTCTTTAAATATCTCACAGCCAGCTAATATTGTGTGGCTAATAGTTCACACCTGAAATCCTTGGAGGCTGAATTCTGCTGTGTGCGTCCTTATAGACTCAAGCATGGAGGCTTATTCCTTGTGTTTCTGGCAAACACAGACTGTGAGATCGTGTTTGTTTTGAGGTTAATCTGTAAGAGTCTTGGGTCTCAGTGGGGCCCCCAGAAAGGCTCTGTATTTTTGTCAGGAGCTGGGACTGCACACTGGAAGCCAGGGCAGCCCCCTTTGAGGGCCCCACTGAGGGCCAAGTCCGAGGCTCCACTTCCTCCCCCCTGCCAGCTCAGGGGTGCTGATGTCAGCATTCGCCTTCAGGGAAACCTGTCTTTACAGTCCTTCACGCTCTCAGCTCCCTGCTCCAAAGAGGTTCCAGGTCTCAGGTTTACACGGCATGGTTTTTGTTCTGTTTTGCCCTTAGAGATTTCCTTTGGTTCCCCAAATCCCAACAATGTATCAAAAGGCATCTTTTATCCAGAATCTAGGTTGTTGGGGTTTTTTTCCCCGTAGCGGGAAGCTCTTCAGAGACTCTAGTCCACCACACTACTGAAAATGTAAGAAGTCCGGAGTATAGTTTTCATCTGTAGATAATGAAAAGCCATTAGAGGCTGTTTTGAAGATTTGTGTGTTAGATCTCTGTGGAGATTATGCGACTGATAGGAGTGAGGTTCCGGGGCAAAGATCACTGACAAAGGTATCCTAATAGAGCAGGCGACAGATGACAAGAGCCCCCAAAGTAGGGCCAGAGATGACAGTTAAGATATGATTGCCATAGAACTGTCACAATTTAGTGACTGAATATTTCTGAATAATTAAGCTTTCCCGAAGTTTGTAGGTAGTAAAGGACTAGTAACTCTCATTAGCGAAGCATGAAGTACTCCTTTCTGAGTTTTTCTTTTCTAAATTAAATGAGTCAAATACCTTCCAGGAAGCAAGACGTCCTTTTAATCTATATTTATTCAAAGTCTTTGACCTTGGCATGAGCCACACAAAGCTATCAAGATTTGTAACAGCGACAGCCCTTCGCTTATCTTGCGGCAAGGCCATACTGTGAGCTGATCCCTAGCATAAAAGAAACACCTGCCCCCGAACTCGGAGGCACTTCCGAGTACCTCTGTAGGGCATTAGTGCTGCCATCTCTCCTGTCTCTCTCTCACGCACGCACACACGTGTGTGCACACACATGCTATAACATCTTTCAAAAGGGAAAAAGGACACTTGTAGGAGTCTAATCAACCCATGAGAAAGTAGGTCATTCATCATCTACCTCACCCAGTCCCCTGAAGCATACGAAGCCATAGGAAGAGGAGAAATCAAGTACCATTATTTGCATTTCGTGCAAACGGCAAACTTCAGGGAAGGTGAAGCTGTGGTTTGAACCTGCTGGGCGTGCTGGACTGAAATCAATAACAAGGGCACAGAGATGAACCGCTAGACAATACAATTCTGCCGTCAGAATTGTATTAAGGGATTGGGCATGTCTGGTGATGACCTATATTTGAGGTTTGTGGTGCCTTTTTTTTTTTTTAATAGTAATGGAATGCTCAGACCTCTGAAATGCAGAGCACACATATAACCAGCATCCCGAAAGCAGAGTTAAGATTTTTTAAAAAATGAGGTGTCTCAAGAAAAGAGGGACTGATTCGAGAAGTAGGAAAAAACAATCATCTAAGTCCCAATTTGGTTACTTTAGTGTACTGATACTCAGCATTTCCAGAACACAGCAATTGATACGGATGTCTCACAGGAACCTCAAATGTAACATATCCAAAACACGGCCTTTAACATATCCCCCCAAACAGTTGTCTCCCCACCATCTTCCGCTTCTCAGCTAGGGCTCCTCCTCGTTCCCACCCCGTCCTCATTCCAACCACCAGTCACCAGGAGTCCTGAGGGGCTGAACTCAAAAACAAATCTCTGATCTGTACACCTTTCTCCATCACCCTCCTCCGCCCTCAGTCATGGTCACTTGGACAGTCTACCTACATTTTTCATTCATCTTTCTGCTTCTGACTCCCCCCATAATGCATTCTCTCCCAGTTTATATTTAAGTGAATACAGGCCAGATGACAGCATTCGTGTGCTTCAAACGCTCCCACCGTGCTCAGAATTTAGTCTGAAACCCCTCCCTCTGACTGCCGGTCCTGCGTGACATGGCTCTGTCTACTGTTTGCTGATCTCCGCTCATACCACTGTCCCCTGATTCGCTTGCAATTCTAGGAGCAAGCTAACGTCTTCTTCCTGCCCCTGGGCCTTTGAACTTGCCGTTCCCTCTGCTTAGAATGCTCCTTCATCCTTATCTCACAGCACACCATCTCTGTGTAGGGGCCTTCTCTTACTACCCTAACTAAAACTTACATGCGTCCATCCCAGTGCATTTCCTTAATAGCACAGGTTACAGCCTGTACTATTTTTTTGTTTATTACTGGTTACCTTCACCAGAACAGAAGTTCCTTGAAGTAGATAGGGCCTGCCCTGCTCACGGCTATATCTCCATGCCTACCACCAGTGCCTGATACATGATAGAAACTCGAGAAGTACCTGTTGTATTAAAACCAAATTTCTCAATCTTCCCTTCTAGAATCTTATTCCTGTTTATCAACCAATGCCTAGTTGTTGATAGCTATTTCAGTTTATTCTATAAAAAGCTGGGCAATCTCTGGGTTTTGGCTCAAATTTGGAGAGCTGGTTTCCTAAGTTGGGGTCTAGGGAAAACCTAGCATTACAATCAGTAAGAATTATAGCAACACTCCTTGTTAGAATTAAAATGAACAAATCTTGTGGCTTTGTTGAATAGAATTCCGTTTCAACAAAGACTCGACAATACTGAGCATTCCTTCTAGATCTCATTCGTCTTTACCCAGACAACCTCCCCACAAGCTTCCACTCTTCTCCCTTCAATATCTGACCAATTTCTGACTCATCCAGTATTCAATTCAGTAAAGATGAACCGAGAACCCAGTCTGTGCCAGGCACCATCCTGGGAACTGCAGCCTAGAAGTTGAAGGTAGAAGGATGATGGTGAAATACTAACAGGCAGAGTCTCTCCACGCCCCTCCCCGCAAGCTGAATCCCCCAGGCCCTTCCCCAAGCACAGTCACCTAAATACAAGCTCCTGCTGACTGAGGAGAAGAACCGTCTTGATGGGTCAGAGATGAAGACTTGATTCAAAACAAAAGCCAGATTAACTTGTCCCAGAGGGAGTTTGGGGAGAATATTGGTTCAGCCTGACTCTCCCTCTCCCTACCCCTCTAAGTACGCCTCAAACTTGAGGCCCCTGAGGGAGGAGACAAACAGAAGAAGCAAGGGTTAGATACTGGCAAGGAGGTCTCGTGCCCTGAGTCTGCCCAGAGCCCAGTCGTGGGAGCTGGGGAGACCAGGGAGAGGCCAGCCATCCCTCTACCCACCAAGTATTTCTTGAGCACTTTCCGCTGGCTAGCCACGGTTCTAGGCCCTGCATGCACAGCAGGGAAGAGAACAGAAAAAAACGTTCTTTCCCTCATGCTGCTTTCATTCGGAGGGTGAAGAGGAGTTCTGCTTGTTCCCCAGGTGGAGCTTGGAAAAGTGAGTGACATTTAGAATTCCCCCACCTGTCTTTACCTCATGCCAGTGGCCCGGGATGGCAGCAGTTGAACAGTAATGCAGGTGGCGGGTCTGGGAACAGGGCATCTGGGAACAGGGCATCTGGGGCGGTCATTCGGAGACCCCTACCCCATGCGAGAGGTGTGGGAGAGCACCCAGCAGTGCCTGAAGGCTGCAGAATCGGCTGAGAGAGGGCGGCGGAAGGGAGAGGGCGTCACCAGTGGGACAGAGAGGATGTTGCAGACACGGCCTCATACCTTATACCTCACAGTGCTATTACGTCACCAGTGGACTCTGGCGGAAAGAGATGTAGACAATTAGAAAACAGTGAGCTGTTTCCTCTCAGCAGAAGACAGTTTTAAGAGATGCCCATCCCCAAAGTCCTGATGCTAAAGCTGGTCTCTGAAACTTGAATGCCACCCTCAAGAGGAGGGAGAAAAGGAAATCCTGAATTGACTGAGTTTAAACCAGAAATGACTGAGGAAACAAAATAAGCTTTTATTTTCGGTCATCAGGAAATTTAAGATTATCTTGAATTGTAAAAAAAATGTAGCTACTTCTTTTGGCACACTGAGGGGGGTCATAGTTTGAAAATATCATGCCGATGACTCAGGGATGAATAAGTCCCACCTCCGCCTTTGAGGGGGGCTCCTCCATCTCTCAGAAATCCCTTGGTCTTGCCTCTCCACAAAGAGCTGCTCAGCTCTCTCTCTGCCCTTCAGACTTTCCTCCCTCTACAACCCACTACCTTGAGTAACAGCATGCAGAAACCGGGGAGAAATCACCCATGATCTCTCTGAGCTCTTGCCACATCAGAGACAGATCCTGCTTTCAGACCAGACTTGAGGTGACGTGAAAGGAAAAGCTAAATAAATAAAAGCTAGGCCGACACCAGGGCTCTTGTATATTCCCTCTTTATATCCTTGAACATGATCTCAAATTTCATGTGTTTTGAGCACTTCTTCCTTTTCAACAGACTATCCCTTAGCTAATGTAACAATCAAGTGTCAGCCAGGGATGAGGAAAATTCTACATCATTTCAAAAGCTGACTCTGCAGGTAGTGAACCTCATCGCTGAATTTGGGAGTACACCCATGCGCTGCTCCTGCTGCTCTTCTACAAAAACTACGATAACTCTTCTCTGGAGATACAATTAAAGTATATGCCAAAAATACAGAAAGAACACTGCGAGGATGACTGTCTTCCATTTAGGGGTACTTCAAAGGACACTTATTTAGTGGATATTTAGTGGATACTTACTATGTGCTAAACACTGGCTTAGAGGAAGAGAATAAAATGAACAAGACACAGACCTCTCAAAAAGAAATCATAGTCAAGTCAATGGAACAGAATAGGGCGCCCAGAAATAAACCCGCTCCTATAATGGTCAACTAATTTACTACAAAGCAACCAAGTAAGAGACAGTCTCTTGAGTAAATGGTGGTGGGAAGACAAGACAGCCACACGCAAAAGAATGAAGCTGGACCACTACCTTCCACCATACACACAAATCAACTCAAAATGCCTCAAAGATTTCGGGTAAGACCTGAAGCCATGACACTCCTAAAGGAAACACAGGTGGCAAGCTCTGTGACATCAGTCTTGGTGAGGACTTTTTAAATTTGACACTAAAAGCAAAGACAACAGAAGCAAAAGACAGGAAATAACAAGCGTTGGTGGAGATGTGGAGAAAAGGGGATCTTAGGCACGTGGGTGGGAATGTAAGTTTGTGATCGCACTGTGGAAAACAGTGCGGAGGTTTCTCAAAAAATTAAAAACAGAAATACTGTATGATCCAGCAATTCCATGTCTAGGTATTTGACTGAAGAAAATGAAAACACTAACTTCGAAAAGATATCTGCTCCTCTGTGTTCACTGCGGCATTATTTACAATAGCTTAGATATGGAAACAATCTAATCTAAATGTCCATTGACGAATGAATGGATACAGAAAACGGGACACACACACACACACACACACACACACACAGAGGATTATTTAGCCATAAAAAAGAAGGAAATCTAGCCATTGCAACATGATGGAACTTGAGTACATTACACTAAGTGAAATAAGTCAGACAGGGAAAGACAAATTCCATATGATCTCACTGATGTGTAGAATCTAAAAAACAAAACAAAGTCAATCAACCAACCAAACACAACAAACTCATGGGTATAGAGAACACCCTAACAGTGGCCAGAGGGGGCAGGGGATGGGCAAGATGGATGAAGGGGGTTAAAAAGTACAAACTCTCAGCTACAAAATAGGTCAGTCACGGGGACCTAATGTATGGCATGGGGGCTCTCAGTTAATACCACTGTATTGTATATTTGAAAGCTGCTAAACAGCAAATCTTGAGGATCATCACGGTTTTCTCTGCCTAAGAAAAAAAATGTGGCGATGTACTGGTGATGGATGTTAACTAGACTTACGGCAGTGATCGTTTTGCAATATACACAAATACTGAATCATTAGGCTGTACACCTGAAACTAACATAATGTTCTACGTCAGTTATATCTAAATTAAAAAATCATGGTCTAGTTGGTTTGACAGCAGGGAGGAATAACGGGCAATTACGGGAGAGAATCAATGCTAGATCTGGAGCACACAGAGGGCCGTGAGAGCCCAGAAGATGAGCAGTAACCCTGCCTTCGGTGTGTCAGTAAAGGCTTCCAAGGAGAAACAGCATCTTAGCTGAATCTTAAGGATTCATACAAATGAATTCACATGCAAAGGGCAGGGCTTCCCAGCTGAGGAAGGGGCACGTGCAAAGCACTGGAGACAACATGGCGTTTAAGGCAAGTAGTTCAGCAACCATAGCTGGACCATCACATGTGACCGGGAAGGAGAATGGTGACAGGTACAGCTGGAGAGAAAACCAGGAGCTTATCTGCCGTGCTAAGGTGCTAAGACTTCATCCTAGGGGAGCTTCTCACAGTTGTGACCAGATTAGAGTTGCATTTTAGAAATGTCTGAAGTCTCTAATTCTGTTTTGACCCAATTGCTCTTTCTAACTTGCCTCCTCCGATCCTTTCCACCACCTGCACAGCCACCTTCTTGAAGCAAGGTTATATCACGTCCTTGCTTAGAACACTTCGGAGGCTCCCCATTGTTTTTCAGACACAACTGACACCCCTCAACATCGTTCATCAGGAGACGGGGCACACACGCCGGGCTTAGTCTGTCAGGGCTGTGATAACAAAATGCCGCAGACTGGGCAGCTTATAAACAACAGAAATTTATTTCTCACAGTTCTGGAGATTGAAGTCCAAGATCATGGCGCCAGCACAGTCAGGGTCTGGCGAAGGCTGCCAACCTCTCACTGTGTGCTGGCAGGGTCGAAGGAGCTAGGCAGCTCCATGGGGTCTCTTATAAATCACTAATTCCATCCATGAGGACTCCATCCTCCTGACCTAATCACCTCCCAAAGGCCCCGCCTTCTAATACCATCACCTCAGGCATGAAGTTTTCAGGATATGAATTTGGGGAGGGGGGCACAAACACCCAGATGACAGCAACGTCCCTTTGCCTAGGGACTCGAGCGTTACATCTGTGATCCTGGCATAATTATTCATCGTGCTACCCTTCACATCAAAAGTGTCCTGGTCTCAGGGCTCCCGAGTGGCTCAGTCGGTTAAGTGTCTGCCTTCTGCTCGGGTCACTTTCTCCAGAAAGCTTCTCCTAACACCTGAATCAGGGACAGGTGCCCTCCCAGGTGCTTCCCTGTCCTCTCCCTATTCTTACACTTACCTCACTTGTCCCATTCGACTTGATCCCTGGGCTGGGGGCTACAGAAAGGCAGGGATCTGGTATATCACTGAGTATCAAGTAGTCAGCACCACGGCTGGCACGTAGTAGGTATTCAGGATATTTTTATAGCACAAATAATTTACTCATTTTTGGAAAAACATACACAGTCATTTGTTTCATTCATATAAGTCCGCTTGGGACTTTGATGTCTGAGAGGTCAGTCATTTTGATGAAGAACCTATAACCTTACTTTAGATTGTCTGGTTCTCCTAATTTGGACTGTTGGTGGGGTTATGTGACATTTTTATAATACACAGACTCATTAGTAAGGGAGAAAAGGATTTAGGCCAGGTGGTTTCTTGACCTAAAATTCACAAAGAATTCAAAAGTCAGTATCTCTTAATATTTCTTTTAGTCATCACAATGATGAACAAATTTGGCCAGTGTGTGACAAACAAAAGGTGACATCTTTAAATGTAGTTATATCCTGCCAGCCTTTTAATTATTTAATTGACTTCTACTGCAAATGATTGTGATTTTGCTCTATTTACTCCTTTCAATAGAAGCCTTTAATAGTTTCGTTTATGTCTATTTTTCATGTGTGAATCATGTTTTCTTATATTTTTGAGGTTAAAAAGGAGGGAACAATTAAGTTAAAAAAAGATTTTAATTGGTTTTCTTAATACCAATCATATAATACACAATTGCTATGTTGATAACCTCTCAAATTTCTGTAGTCAGTTCTGTAATTCAAAGTGTGCTTTGTAATGCTCTGATGATTGATATAAAGACTCTTGCGGAGAAATGTGAAAGCATCCAGCAACTGCCCTCAGAATGGAAGACACCAGTACAAAGCACCCAATTCAGGAGCAACATACAAACACAGTACGCAACTGCTTTGAAAAGCAGAGTATATACCTAGAAGCAGCAAAGAGCAGAGCCCAGCGTCAATGCTCTGCTAATGGCGGATTCACCATGACACCCATGGGTGGGCTGGGGAATTCCAGCATCAGACTAGTCTCTTACTAAATCAAATAGGTGCATGCTTCAGAGGCTGTTTAGTGCTACTGAGAAGACAGAGTGGGGACAAGGCACGGGGAGTGCCAGTGGTGTGTGTCAGTTTTTAGTAAAATGTTCAGGAAAGTCTCCCAAGACCCTAACATTTCAGCAGGACTGGAAAAAAAGAGGGAGAGAGAGAGAGCACGTGCCAGAGAGCAAGAGAGCATCCTGTATGGGACTCAGAAATGGCCTTCAGAACAACAGGTACTTCTCTGGCACCCTGGAAAGGAAACCTCAAGCTTCCTCACGATGGGACTACTGGGCGGGATCTATTACGTACAACATGCTCAGCCACCTTCTAACTGTCCTGGAGGACACCTGCTTCCCCAGGGCATGCGGAATGCACTCTGCGAGGGCACCAGCGTTCCCCATGAGCTTTGTCGTGCTTGTCTTCTGTAGGCTGGAGAGGACCCCAGGGACGATGCAGAGGTAACAAGACTGGGGACAAAGAAGTATGCGGATGGACCTGTCGGGATGTATATGGGAGGATATTCACGACCCACAGAAATGCCTGCCATGGGACATTCCCTGTGGAAGAGGTCCTCAAAAAGCAGGTGCGCAAGACACTCTATTTACTGGCCGCCAATTGCCCTCTTTTCCTAGTCGCTCCTGTGGCTGTCCAATAGGCTTTGACCATGTGGCGGGGATGGAGGCTTGGCAGGGCTCCCTGACATGAACTCCTCCTGGCCAGGGTGACCTGGCCACCCAACTGCAGAGTGCCTAAGCTGTCGAGAGTAGAGGTTACAGCTACATTCCTAGCCTGGCACCATTTTCCAGGGAAAACAGCCAGGGACCCGGTGTCAGCTCGGTTATACCGGACCTCTCCACTATAAAGGGAGCAGTGCTTTGCCCTCATGGGGGTGCATATATTCTGGGTGCAGACTTGCCTACCCTGCCTGCAGCCCTTCAGGGGACAGTGTGAGTGAACTTACAGAAGCCCTTAGCTACTTTGGCATCATCACAAACAATCCTACACAAACTGGAGTATTCAAAAAAGAGCAAATGGTTCCAATTCTTTTTATGAGCCTAGCAAAATCTCGATATCGAAATGTGATAGAGTATTAGAAAAGATAATCCCAGTGAATTTCACTCCTAGATGTAGAAGCAGAACCCCTAAACCAAAGACCAGCAAATCAAAGTCAGCAACATATCCATAAGAAAATAGAGCACGGCCAAATTGAGTGTATTCAAGGAAGTCAAGGTGGTTTTAATATTTGGAAATCAACTACTTTCCAAATTAATAGCTCAAGGGAGAAAAACCTACAAGCATTAATACAGATGCTAAAAATGGAGAAAGTTCAACGTATACTCATGAGAAAACCGTTAATGAATTAGGAACGGAGATCTGCAAAATACATACAGCAAACCCGTCTTTTTTTTTTTCCCTAAAAGATTTTTATTTATTTGACAGAGATAGAGATCACAAGTAGGCAGAGAGGCAGACAGAGAGAGAGGGGGAAACAGGCACCCGCTGAGCAGAGAACCCGATGTGGGGCTCGATCCCAGGACCCTGAGATCACAACCTGAGTGGAAGGCAGAAGCTTAACCCACTGACCACCCAGGCACCCCCAGCAAACCCACCCTAATGGCATAATGTTGAAAGAATTCTCTTAAGATACAGACCAAGTACAGGAAGCCCACCATCACACTTTCATTCAACATTGAGTGGTTCTAAGTAGAGGTAAGAAAATAATCCAAAGGATACAGTTTATAAACAAAGAAACAATTTTGCCATCAATTACAGATGATATAACTTTCAACATTAAAAGCCCAGAATAATCTACAGATAAATTAGGAAAATTGGTGAGAGTTAATTAAGCAAGGTCACTGCCTACAAAATCAATATACAAAATTTAATTACACTTCTTTTCACCATCAACAGTTGGAAAATGCAATTTATAAAATACCATTTAGGGTAGCAACAAAAATATATAAACATCTAGGACTTAATCTAGGACATGGGAGACCTGTGTGCAAGAAAACTGTAAAATGTATTAAAGAAGACTTAAATGAATAGAATGATGTGGTGTTGTAAATCAGTAAAAACTGATTTAAAGATCTGAGATGGTAGGGGACAAGTCCCTCTGCACCTGGGACACTCCGGCCAGCTGTTACCACTTTTCTTGCCTAGCAAAGCACCAGCCAAGGAGCAAGCCTAGACCAGTTGAAACTAGTCCAAGACAAGATGGTCACCAAATTGGACTTTTCACCGACTTTCTCGCTCATTATAATGCTAAAAATCATGCCCAGAGATGGAGACTTAACATGAAAATGAAACACACAATGTATGGAGAAGCTTGTTCTGCCAACCCTGCCTTCGTGCCCAGTTTTGTGTACTGTCCCACCCCTACAGGATTAGATGTCACTCCTCGTGTGGCTTAGGTCCTTTAAAACTGTCGCTGGCTAGTGTTCAGGTCTGGCTCCTTTGTCAGGACTGTGTTTCCCTTCAGCTGCAGCTGTTGCCCCCATTAAGCCTTGCCGGTGCCTTTAAATTTGTGGTTCAGCCTCGTTTCCACTGTTGCTGGTCCCAGGACACAGTCTGGTAAAGACTGGCAGTGTCAATCAAAACTAATAGGTCTTTCCCCCCCCCCAAAGAATTTGACAAGCTTTTATGTGGAAAAGCAAAAGACCAAAATGAGACAAAAATACTCCCGATGAGGGAAAAGTCATCAAGAATTATTGCAAAGGTAGGGTAATTAAAACTATTTTTTGGTGCAGGGACAGTCACATAACTTCTGGAGCAGAATAGAGTCCAGAAACAAATCCATACATATGGGTAAACTTGTTTTAGGATATAAATAGCACCGCAGCTTTTCAAACTTTCATTGGAGAAAAAGCAGACTTTTCGATTAATGATGCCAGGACAGCTGGTTATCCATTTAGAAGTAAAACCGGACTCCTGCTTCAACCACTCATAAAAACCAGTTCTAAAGGCATTAAAATTTTAATTGTGGAGAGCAAAACCAGGAAAATTTTAGCCTTGATAGAAATGGGCTATATGGTCTTGAGACAAGAAAGAATTTAAATAGCAAGATACAAAAAGTACAATACATAAAGAATAAAATTCTACCTCATTAAAATTGAGAATTTCTGTTACTCAGAAGACTCCTTGCAAAGAGAAAAGACAAGTCACAGACTGGAAAAACTTTACAAAATGAAATGTTTAGCTTCCAGAATAGATAACAGAATTCCTACAAATCAATTAAGAGAAGGACAAACAACCAAATAGAAAAATGGCCAAAAGACATGAACAGACATTTCATAGATGAGGAAACATGAATGAACTACACACATATGAAAATACGCTCCATTTCATTATTTGAAAAAACTTTTAGAACAAATACTATACTAATTCTCACTCAATAAGTTGGCAATTTTTCTTTTTCCAAAGATGACAATATGAAGGCTGGGTGAGGATGTGGGACAACTAGAACTTTGGAGAAAAATGGGCATTATCTAGTTAATTTGAAGATATGTATACTGAACCATCAGCAATTTCACTTCCAAATCTATGCCCCAGAGCAACTCTTGTTCATGAGAGGCAGGGGGCGTATATAAGTATGTTCATGAACAGCACTGTTCACAATGCAAAAAACCTTGCCATGGTACTGATGATAGAGGAACAGAACACACACACTCAAACATACGTATACAGTAAACACCGTACAGAATTTGTGGAAACAAACGACAACCATGACAATGACAACACGCAGATGAATCTCAAGAACGTGTTATTGAGTGATAAAAGAAGTCACCAAAAATAAATTCAAAATGACCCCATATAGGTAAAGTTGAAAACCTTGTAAAACCAAGTAAGATATTGTTTAGAGAATAAAAGTAAGTGGTAAAACTATGAAGAAAGCAAAGAACGATAAGCACAAAATTCAAGAGTGGCCACTCAGGCAGTTAAAGAAAGGGATGGGGTCAGTGGAGCCATGACGGAGGGTCAGTGAGGGCGCAAGGACTCCCCCACGATGCAGGCCCGTGGGAACAGCCCGCTGAGTGCCCAAGGAGGGAGAAGGCACGAGAGGAGAGGATGTTGTACAGAATGACTTTCCGCCTGTATTTTTGCCGTGGGCTGAAGTTGCCAAAATCATAACATGTAAAGCAGAACCATTTGACGACAAGATAAGTTGTAAACTGGACAGAATTTATCAACAGAAGTTCAGAATAATGTATTTTATTTTATTTTTTTTTAAAGATTTTATTTATTTATTTGACAGAGAGGGATCACAAGCAGGCAGAGAGACAGGAGGAAGCAGGCTCCCTGCTGAGCAGAGAGCCCGATGCGGGACTCGATCCCAGGACTCCGAGATCATGACCTGAGCCGAAGGCAGCGGCTTAACCCACTGAGCCACCCAGGCGCCCCATAGAATAATGTATTTTAGAATCTGCATCAGGGGCACCTGGGTGGCTCACTTAGCATTACACCCTCTAGGGTATAATTTGTTGTTGTTACAAATGGCAAAATCTCTTCTTCATGACTATATATGTGTGTATATATACATAAACACGCACAAACACACACACACGATGGAATATATATGTATATATATGCAATGGAATATTATTCACATATATATGAATATATTTACACACACATCACATCTTTATCCATCCATTTAGTGACAGACCCTTGGGTTGTCCAGTATCTTGAACACTGTAAATAATACTGCAGCAAACATAGGGGTGCAAGTATCCTTTTGAATTACTGTTTTTATCCTCTTTGGGTAAATACCAGTAGTGGGATTACTGGATCACAGGGTATTTCTATTTGTAATTTTTTTAGGAACCTCCATGTTGTTTTCCAGTGGCTGCACCAATTTACATTCTCACCAACAGTGCACAAAGATTCCTTTTTCTCCACATCCTTGCCAACACTTGTTATTTCTTGTCCTTTTTATTCTAGCCAGTCTGATAGGTGTGAAGGGGTATCTCGTTGTGATTTCCATTTGCATTTCTCTGATGGTTACTGATACTGAGCATCTTTTCATGTGTCTGTTGGCCATCTGTTTGTCTTCTTGGGAAAGTTAGACCAAAAAAAAGACAAATACCATATGATTTAACTCATATGTGGAATCTAAGAAATGAAACAAAGGAACAAACAAAGAAACAGAGACAAACAAACAATAAAACAGACTCTTAAATACAGAGAACCAACCGGAGGCTTCCAGAGGGGAGGTGGGGAGGAGGATGGAATAGATAAAGGGAATTAAGAGGTACAAACCTCTAGTTATAAAGTAAGTAAGTCACAGAGATGAGAAGTACAGCACAGGAAATAGAGTTAATACGACTGTAATAATGTTGTCCGGTGACAGATGGTGACTACACTTATCGTGGTGAGCACTACTGGGTAGTGTACTGAATTGCTGGATCATTATGTTCCACACCTGAAACTTATGTAACAGTGTATGTTAATTATACTTCAATATAAAATAAATTTACCAAAATATAAAAAACAAAAGCTCTGGAAGGAAATAATAATACACATGACTACATAAAACAAAACTTCTGCAAAAACAAGAAAACAAAAATCTTCTTTAAAGAAATCTGAAAAACAGGGACGCCTGGGTGGCTCAGTTGGTTAAGCAGCTGCCTTCGGCTCAGGTCATGATTCCAGCGTCCTGGGATCGAGTCCCGCATCGGGCTCCTTGCTCAGCAGGAGCCTGCTTCTCCCTCTGCCTCTGCCTGCCATTCTGTCTGCCTGTGCTTGCTCTCTCTCCCTCTCTCTCTGACAAATAAATAAAATCTTAAAAAAAAAAAAGAAATCTGAAAAACAGTCCCTAGCCTAGATGATGATATTTGCAACATAAGTCACAGAAAGGATTAGTAAGTGGAAATTAGTAATGGAGAACCCTCACTAAAACGGGAGTCTGGAGTCTCCCCAGGGGAGCTCTCACGCCCTACCACTCCAGTTGGTTGCAGGTGCAGCAGGAAGAGCCGGAGTTGACCTTGCACGTGCACATGACTCTACCATTTAGGTGGAGGAAGAGTCGCTTTCCTTATCCCCCTCCCCTCCAGCAACAGCTCAGCCAATGAGAAGCCCCTACACTTGGAACTCTCAGTTTACCCCAGTAGACGTTTAGCTTATAACAGCCTTCCCAACTACCCATTTTCTCCTTAAAAAAGTGTACCTCCCCCTTGTTCCTTAGATTTGCCTTTGTTTGGCCACCACTTGTTTATCCTGGATTGCAATTCTTTTATTCCCCAATAACCCCATCTTTTGCTTGTAAAATAACTGGCAGTTTTTATTCTTAAGGTTAACAACATATATAAAAACGTTACAGTCATTTAATTTAAATAAACACAAGGCACAATCCAAAAGAAAAACAGATTAAGGATAAAAGCAGGCAATGCACAGACGAGGAAATACATGGAGATATGCAAATTATACCTACCACGCAATGCAACCTTTTCCAAGTGATAAAAATGTAAGACTTGAAAAATATCAAGTGCCAGTGAGGGTATGAGTGAATAAGTACTCTTATAAACTGCAAGCCAGTGTAAATTGGTACTGATATTTTGAGGGGCTATTTGGCAGTATTCACTAAAAAATGAAAATTTTAGTTATGACCCAGGGATTCCATTTCTAGGAATCCTCCCTAAAGAAACACCCACATAGGTGCACAGAGCTATTCACTGAACCATCACTTGTAATAGTGAAAAATATAAAACACCAACTATCTATCAGCAGGGAAATAAACTATAATATCCAGGCAATGTAGGAGTTAAAAAATATATAGGTAAATCTCATATCGACATACACTGAAGGATTGCCAAGTGATATTGTTTAAAAAGTTCCAGGAAAATACAGAAAATTCCAAATCAAAATAAAGTCAGTTCTCCATACTTTCAAAGGTACAGGTATGTATATAAATGCACAAAAAAAGACCTGAAGAGTAACCAACAAATTGATAATAACAGTTAACTCTGGGGAGGGAACTGTGTTAGGGTAGGGTGAGGGACAGTCGAGGATTTTTGACTCTATATTGTTTGAATTTCAAAAAATAAGAGTATATTCACTTATTACTTATCTAATTAAAAATAGATAAAACTTATAAAATGATACACAACTATAAATTCATATCTAATGTTATAGGCAAAGTTTCACTGAAACACAGTGAAAGGAAAAACTGGTTATGTAGAGAAGATTTTATAGCAATAGTGACATTTGAGCTGGGCCTTGCTGTTTAAATAGAATTTTGTCAAGCATCCATAACTTTGTGGAGGACTGTGGCAGATTGTATTTTCCAAAGATGACTATACTAACACACACATCAATCTGTATGCTTTTCTTTCAATATGACATTGACACTTGTCCATAGAGGGGTGGGGGGTCTACATTCCCTCCCCTTGAACTTGGGCGAGATTTTATGATTGCGTTATGAACTGAATGGGAAGGAAGTATCACAGCACGATTTTTGAGATTATTCAGCTTCTGCCCAGTCCTTTCTTTTACTGGATGCTCACCCTTGGAACCCAGCCACCATGCTGTGACAAAGCCCAAACTAGCCTATGTGGAGAGACCACATGAAGAGGCTCATGTGGAGAGAAACTGAGCCCCCCAGCCGATAGTGGGCACCAACTACGAGACACATGAGTGAATGCGCCTTCAGATGATTCCCGTCCCCAGGCTTTGTGTTCTCGGGCTGAGGCCCAAACATACGTCATGGGGCAGAGAAAAGTCATCCCCACTGTGCCCTGTCCTAATTCCTGACCCAGAGAATCCATGAGCAGAATAAATGGTTATTTTATGCCACAAAGTTTGAGAGCAATGTGTTACACAGCTGCTGAAGTAACTGGAACAAAGACTTTCTAAGGAGAAGAAACTACACAAGTAACAGAACGTTGCAGAGCAACGCGAATGTTGGCAGTACTGGGTGATGAGGTCACAAATGTTGGCGGGGACCAGGCCATGAAAAGTCTCCTATGAGAGCGTGAAAAAACTAGACATCCTATTGGCGTGGAAAACTGTGGAAAGTTTTTAAGCTGGGAAGTGAAATGCTTAGACCTGCACTTTAGCAAGATACCTCTAAGATTGGTGTGAAGGAACAGTGGGAGAAAAGGAAGCCTCAAAAGTAGGAAAACTCCTCCAATCAAGATGAGTTCCAACCAAGGAACATGGTGGAATTATCCTTCACTCAATATGTTTTGTGACTTTTTTCCTCTTCAGGGCTGCCTCTTAGGCTCATTTACATGCCATTTCACTTGTATTGCACTGTTGGCAGGGGAAACTTATTTCCACACGAGAATGTGCCCTTGGATATTCACAGCAACTTCATTTAAATGTGCCCAAACTTAGACACAGCCGAGATGTTCTTCTGCAGGTGAATGGGTAAATACCCTGGTATATCCCATTCGGCACTAAAAAGGAAGGGGCTATCAAGCCATGAAAGACATGGTGGAGCCTTCAATGTGTGCTGCTGAATAAAAGCAGTCAGTCTGAAAAGGCCACATCCTGTGTGAGCTCAGCTATAGGACTTCCTGGAAAAGGCAAAACTATGGAGACAGTTAAAATATCAGCGGCAGCTAGGGGTTAGGAGGAAGGGAGGAACGGCAGGCAGAGCACAAGGAGCCTGGCAGGGCCGTGAACTAGTCTGTATGATACTGTAGTGGTGAATATATGTCTTCAGACACTTGTCCAAACCCACAGAACACACAACACGAAGAATGATTAATGGAAACCATGGTCTTTGGGCAATGAAAGCGTTAACGTAGGTTCACTGACTGCAGCAGATGTAAGGTTGTTCTTGTCTGGAGGCAGGCATATGTGGGGAAATTTCTGTACCTTCCACTCAATTTTACTGTGAACTTAAAACTGCTTTAAAAAATGAAGCCTATTTTTAAAATGTTGGGGGTGGGGGACCATGAGGGGACATTAGATCACAAAAAACATTTTCCTTACCATTCTTCTTTCAAGCTTCTGGATCTGGATCAGTTGACATAAAGCGTATTCTAAGAATACGGAGCAAGCTGTCTTGAAAATGGTAAGCACTTATAACGAATTATCCATGTGAGTAATTATACCATCCTTGTACTACAAATATCACCATAACCCACAACTCCGTGTTCCGTGTTTATTGAAATATCCTCATCATTCTCATGACGAGTTTTATAAGAAAATTATATAAACGTGAACCCGTAAAAGAAATCTATTCTAATCGACTACAGTTCTTATATTTTGGATATTGGGGATCTATAGGAGGAGGAAATCACAGCACGTGGCCTAAAGATGAGGGAGCAGATGAAACTCGAAACATAAGGAGCCACCTCTGCAGTGAGGGAAAGGATGCCTGGCTGAATAGAAAAGCATAGATAAATGAAGGGATGAAAGATACTAATGAGAATGTTTCATTCTCATCTTGGCAGAGGGTCCTGAGTCCTATTTTTTGAGAAAAGCAAGAGAAAGGATGTATTAAAAATTGAGTTTCTGAAGAACAGGGACAGTACGGAGTGACTCCAGTGTGAATCAATCAGAGCCCGAGTAGCAGCCAAGCCCAGGTGGAAATGGATATGTCATTTATTGAAGGGGCAGTTTGTATCATTTTATACCATACTTTCTCTAATGCTAATTATTCAAGAGGTGATTAGCCAATTTGTGGGATGCCGTACATCTTGCTTTTCACATTTTGGTCCAATGCTTGCTTATGAAAAATGTCACAATTTAAACTCTTTATCAAAGCGAAGTTAACACAAATGAAAAAAGGAACTCTAATTTTTCTGCATTTAAAACCATTCATAAGAGATTTGAGGTTTGCAGTTAATAATTTTCGACACAATGAAAAAGGAAAAAAGCAAAATAGAGGGACTAAACCCCCACTGAAACAAATGTTAATTAAGATTACAGGATCATGTGTGGGTTGAATTCATCCATGCTAGTCTCATCCCTCATTATCGAAGTTAAATTAAGGCCATTGCTGCTGTATTTCACAAAATAAAATCTGATGAAAAGCAATTCCTGTCCAATGCTTCTTATTCATGTTTCTGAGTCACCTTTCTAATCTTTTAACCAATTTACCTGCGTCCCAGAGGTTACAAACGTCTGCTGGCCCTTCTGATAGCCATTTAGTTGACGAGATAATGGAAGGAGGAATTGTCGGCAAAAGTGGCTTTGGATCATCCTCATAAAATAACATCAGGTCCTTAGAGAAAACAGGAGAGCACATGAAGGTTGAAAAAAGTAATTGATCCCAGTGCTTCAATTTGTTAAAGTAGGTGGACAATTTATGGAGCCACAGTGTGTCTATATGTGCTAACATAAACACATTTTAATTGAAAGAACTCAAATATAAGTTAGCTATACACTCGGTGTCCACTGGGTACAGGGTGGTTTTCTACCCTTGGAGATCCTCACTCCTTGATGAAGACAGCTGGTGCAGGCAAGCCATGATTCTCTTTGAGGCATTAACTATCCCCATCAGCCCTTGAGCTATCTCGGAAGATGATTTTTCTGTTCTACTGGCAATAATAAAGCTACCCAATGTGTATCTTTTATTCATATTTTAAAACTTTACCTTCTTATCATGGAGTAAAAAAACAGATGATAATCCAGCCATGCAGGTTAAACAAATCAATGCATGGCCAGTCTTGTTTTATCTATATCCTCCCACTCCTCATCTGCTTTATTGTGAAGCAAATCCTAGATATATCACTTATTTCAGTATATCTCTCGAAATGACAAAAACTCTTTAACAGTGATTATTATTTTATACCTAGAAACTTCACAACTCCCTAATGTCATCAATTAGAAACTCATCTTTTCAATTTCTCCTAAGTGCCGTAAGTAGGTTTTTCTATAGCTTGTCTAAGAGAGGATTCAAATAAAGTACACAGTGGAATCAGTTGACATGTCTTTCCCCCCCATGAACAGAGATTTCTTCCACAGTACTTTATTTAAGGTATAATTAACATAGAATGCATAAACCTTAAGTGTGGAGCTCAATGAGTTTTAACATTTTGTGTATACCTGTGTAGCCACATTTCTGTCATTCCAGAAAGTTCCTCCAGCTCGTTTCCAGCTGACACCATTCCCTTGCTACCAGTACACAGTATTCTACCTTCTACCGTAATCAAGGAGTTTGCCTGTTCTTGAGCTTCCTGTGAATGTAATCATATAGTATGTACTCATTTGTATCTGATTCCCATGGCTTAACATGTTTGTGAGATTTATCCATAGTTTGTGTGTATCAGTTCCTTTTTTTTTTATAAGAAGTATTCCATTGTATGAATATACCACAATTTGTTTATCCATTCTCCTCCATATGGGCATTTGGACTGTTTCCAAATTTCAGCTGTTACGAATAAAGCTACTATGAACATTCTTATTCAAATATTTTTATGGACAAATGTACTCATTATTCCTGGATATTTGCACAGAACTAGAATGAACTAGAACTAGAATGGCTAGGTCATAGGATAGGTTAGCTTTTAACTTCATTGAAACTGCCAAACCATTTTCCACATGATTTGCCACTTCTTATATTTTCAATTTTCATCTTAAAATCATTGTTGATTCATATTCAGTTGTAAGAAATAGTACAGAGTGACCCTGTGTATCCTTCACCCAGTTTTCCCTAAAGGTAACATCTTAAAAACCGTAGTACAATATTATCCAGGATATTGACATTGATACAGTCAAAATAGAGGACATTCTCTTCACCATAAAGATCCTTCCGGATACTTTTTTATTACCATAGCCTGCCCCCCACCACTACTAATCTGTTCTCCATTTCTGTAATTCTGACATTTGAAGAATGTTATATAAAAGGAATCCTACAGGATATAACCTTTTGGAATTGGCTTTTTTCACCTGGCATAATTCCCAGAAATTCATCCAAGTTGTTTCATTTATTAATAACTTGTTCCTTTTTATTGCTCTGTAGTATCCATGGTATAGATGTATCACAGTTTGTTTAACCTGTCAAAGGAAATCTGGATTGTTTCCAGATTTTGGTTACTATAAATAAAGTTGCTGTTAACACTATGTACAGGTTTTTGTATGAAAATAAATTTTCACATCACTGGGATGTATGCCTAAGAATTGCAATTGCCAGGTTGTATGGTAGTTGCATGTTTAGTTTTTAAGACACTGCCAAACTGTTTTCCAAAATTGTTACACAATTTTACATTTCCACTGGTAATATTTGAGTGATCTAATTTCTCCACATGTCTGCCAAAACTTGGTGGTGTCATTATTTTTTATTTTAGCCACTTTGATATTTCATTATGCGTTTATTTTTTTTAAAGATTTTATTTATTTACTTATTGGACAGAGAGAGATCACAAGTAGGCAGAGAGGCAGGCAGAGAGAGAGGGAGAAGCAGGCTCCCTGCTGAGCAAAAGAGCCTGATGTGGGGCTCGATCCCAGGACCCTAAGATCATGACCTGAGCCAAAGGCAGAGGCTTAACCCACTGAGCCACCCAGGCACCCCTATATTTCATTATGTGTTTTTAAAATTACATATTCCTAACAGGTGATATTGAACATCTTTTCATGTGCTTATCTACCATCTTTATTTGCTGAAGTGACAGTTTTTGTCATTTGCCCATTTTCTAGTTGGATTGTTTGGTTTTTAACTGTTAGGATTTTGAGGGTTTTTTTTAATTTTTAAAAAAGTAGGCTCCCTGCCCAACATGGTGCCTAAACTCATGACCTTGAGATTAAGAGTCACATGTTCTACCAACTGAGCCAGGCAGGACCCCGAGAAGTTTTGTTTTGTTTTGTTTTTATGCTCCAGATATTAGTCCTTTGCTGGATATGTGGGTTGCAAATATTTTCTCTTGTATTTATACCCTTGTGTGATGAAGTCTAACTTTTTTTCTTTTAGGGATCATGTTTTTGGCCAGCCTTAGAGCCCAAAGATTTTTCTCCAGTAGTTTTAAAAAGTTTGATAGTTTTACATTTTACATTTAAGTCCATGATCCACTTGGACTGAATTTCTATGAGGTTTACATTGAGGTTCATGGTTTTGCCTATGAATGTCCAGTTGTTCCAACAACATTTGTTGAAAAGGTTATCTTTCCTCCATTGAATTCCTTTGATTCCTCTGTTAAAAATCAATTGGCCATATTGGTGTGGGTCTTTTTTGGTTTTCTATCCTAGGTATCTATCTCTCCACCCATACCACACTCTCTTGATTATGGTAGCTATGAAATAAGCTTTAATATCAGGCAGCGTGATTAGTACCACTTTATTCTTCTTTTTCAGATGGTTTTAGTTATTCTAGGGCCTATGCCTTCCCATATGAATTTTATAATAACTTTGTTATCTGTGTATTAAAAAAACTGCTGGAACTTTGATAGGAATTCCATTAAACTTATAATTAGGGACATCTTTATTATGACAAGTCTTTCAACCCATGAACATGGCATGTTTGACTAGTCTTTAAGTTCCTTCATCAGTATTTTATAATGATGTATTTTATCATTCTCAGCATACTGATTCTACATATGTTTTGTTACAATTATACCTAAGGATTTCATTTTGGAGCATTAACTGCAAATTGGATGTGTCTTAATTTCAGTTTCAACATGTTCACTCTTAGTACATAAAAATGTTAACTTATTTATGTATGTTGATCTTATACCCTACAACCCTACTGAATTCATGTGCTGGTTCTATGAGGGTTTTTTGTTGTCATTGTTGTTGTTTTTTAAGAATTATTTATTTATTTTAGAGCGAGCACAAGCCTGAGCCAAAACCAAGAATCAGATGCTCAACCAACTCAGCCACCCAGGCACCTGAAGTTTATTTCTGTCATCTCTTTGAGATTTTCTATGCAGACTATCTGAAAATAAGGACAATTTAATTTTTTCCTCTCTATTTTCCATACTTTTTTTTGTTGCAGTGGTTGGAACTTCCAGTGTTATGTTGAATAAGCCCTGGCCTTGTTCCTGATCTTGAAAGGAAAGCATTCACTGTTAAGAATGATGCTATTGTAGGTTTTGTGTAGGTTATCTTGATCAAACTAAGGAAATTCCTTATTTCTAGTTGCTGAGTTTTTATCATAAATGGGTGTTGAATTTTGTTAATAAATGTTCATCTGCATCAATTGACAAAATCCTATGATTTTTCTTCTTTAATTTGTTGATATGATGAATTGCATCGACTGGGTTTCAAATGTTGAACCACACCTGGATTATATCCCACTTAGACCTGGTGTGTAATTTTTTTTTAATACATGGCTGGAGTCGGTGGGTAAAATTTTTTGAGGATTTTTGCATCTAATTTCATGAGAGATAATAGTCTATAATATATATATATATATATGTGTGTGTATGTATATATATAGTATATATATATAGTTTAGTAGCAGAATAACACTTGCCTCATAAAATGAACTGGGAAGCATTCCCTCCTGTTTTCTGAAAGACCTCTGTATGAAAATAGTGTCAATTCTTATTTAAATGTTTGACAGAATTCTCGAGTAAAACCATCTGGGCCTGGAGATTTCTTTTTCAGGAGACTGATACTACAAATTCACTTTAAAAAATGGTTATAGAACTATTCAGGTTCTTTTTCATCTTCTTTGAATTTTGGTAGTTTGTGCTTTCTGAGAAATTGTTCTAGTTCTTCAAATTGTCAAATTTATGAGCATAGAGTTGCTGGCAGTAATTCTTTATTATCCTTTTATAGCTACAGGAACTGCAGGAATATCCTATTTCATCCTGATATCAGTAACCTGGGTCTTCTCTCTTCATCAGTCTTGCTAGAGGTTTATCAGTTTTATATTTTTCAAAGAACTAGATTTTGTTATGTCATTCACCTATTAACAGTTCTCCTGCTTTCAATTTCACTAATTTCTGTTCTTTATTTTCTTTCTTCTGTTTCATGTAGGTTTATTTTGCTTTTCTTAGTTTTTTCAAAGAAACTTAAATTATTGATTTTATACCTTTTCTCTTTTCTAATACAAGCATTTAGTGCTATAAATTTCCTCCCCACCACTATTTTACCTGTGTCTCATATATTTTGATATGTTGTCCTGTCTTCTCATTCAATTCTATGCATTTTAACACTTTCTGTGAGACTTCCCCTTGACGATGAAAAATTTAGAAGTTTATTTTCCAAAAGATTTCAGATAAGATCCTCATGAGTTTATACTGATATACCTTCAATCCAATTCAGGTCTGTGAGGTCATGACAGTCTCTTCTATCTTAAATTCATATCTCCTTTCCCTCATGCCAAGAATCCCAGTTCTCAAGGGCACCAAAGATGATACAAAGATGATACTCATTTGATTCATTCCACATTATACTCACAATAATCTTGGGTCAAAAATACCAACATCTTAGAATAAAAACACCAACTGAATGCAATGAACCTTTGTTTAATTTTATTTTACATTTTAAAGGATTACTTTCTTTAGTATAATACTGTTTTATAGGGCGCCTGGGTGACTCAGGGGGTTAAAGCCTCTGCCTTCAGCTCAGGTCATGATCCCAGGGTCCTGGGATCGAACCCCACATCGGGCTCTCTGCTCAGCAGGAAGTCTGCTTCCTCCTCTCTCTCTCTGCCTGCCTCTCTGCCTACTTGTGATCTCTCTCTGTCAAAGAAATAAATAAAATCTTTTAAAAAAATACTGTTTTATAATTATGGAAAAATATTTTCAGGATTTCAATAATAAGTCTGAAACCATTGTATAATCAAAGGAACCTAGCTTCTATTTATCCTCTCCACCTTATTCCCCTTTCCCTTTATGAGTAACCTCCTCTTCTTTATTTTTAATGTTATAGCTGATCTTTAAAATGGTACATCTTTAATATAAACAAATGGAAAAATCCAAGAATGGACCTAAACATAAATGGAATTTATTATGTAATAGAAACCACAATTCAAGTCAATGGGGAAAACATGGATTGTTTAATAAGTGACATTGAGACAACTGATTATCATTTGTAAAGATACAGTTTAAAAGGTGAATCTTTACCACTCCCCATTCATCAAATAAATTTTTGATGGATAACATTTAAATAGCTTTTTAAAATTAAAGCATAAAAAAAGTAGGACAGTTTTTTACAAAACTAAACATTAGCTTATCACACAACTTAGCAATTGCACCCCTTGGTATTTACACAGAGGAGTTCTTACGCAAAACCTACACACAAAACCTCCACACAATTGTTCACGGTAGCTTTATTCATAATTGCCAAAAGTTGTAAGCAATCAAGATGTCTTTCAAGAGGTGAATGGGTTAATAATCTTTATAATCAGACCATGGCATATTATTCAGTTTTAAACAGAAATGAGCAGTCAAGCCATGAAGAGACATAGAGGAATCTTAAATGTACATTACTAAATGAAAGTAGTAGTTTGAAAAGGCTACATACTGTATGATCCAACCATAGGACTTTGGAAAAGGCGAAACTAAGGAGATAGTAAAAGGAGCAGTGGTTGCCAGGGGTTAGCAGGCAGAGGAATGAACAGATGGAGTGCAGAGGATTTTTAGTACAATGAAACTATTCTCCGTGATACTATAATAGTAGATATAGGACATTACACATTTGTCAAAAGCCAGAGAATATACAACACCAAGAGTGAACCCTAGTGTGAACTATGGTCTTTGGATGGGAATGAACATTGATTTATGTTAATTGATTATAACAAATGACCGCTTTGGTGTGGCTGTTAATAGTGCGGGAGGTCATATGGGGCAGAGGCAGGTGGAGGTACACATTGGGTATATGGAACAGCTTCTTGCTTTCCATTCACTTCTGCTGTGAGTCTAAAATTGACCAAAAAAAATAGCTTGTTAGATAAAAAACCAGGATGAGGTGGGTGCCTGGGTGGCACAGTTGGTTAAGCATCTGACTCTTGGTGTTAAGTACCTGACTCTCGGTTTGGGCTCAGGTTCTGACCTTGGGGTCATGATACTGAGCCGAGCACAAGCCTGCTTGAATCTCTCTCACCCTCTTTCTGTGCCTCTCTCCCAACTTTCTCTAAAATAAATAAATAAATCTTCTAAAAAAAATAAGTAAAAGCCAGGGTGATATTTAATAAAATCTTAGACTACAGAAAGTCTTTCTAACAATGACTTAAAATCTAGAAGCCATAATAATGGAAAGGAAAATCTGATTACCTTTTAACAAAAATTGAAGACTTCTTTAAGGCTGTGATAGTGTGATGTATAATAAATATATATTTAGGTTTTGTTTACGGTTCCTGGCACAGAGCTCCTAAAATCTTGTAATTTCCTAAGTAGTAAGAGCACTAGGAATATCTTTTGTTTTAATATTTGGTCTTTGATCCCCGTTCCTGACACAGAGCTCCTAAATCCATTGGAATTTTCAGGGCAATCAGAGCGTATTTTGTTCTATGAAGTGACTCTTTTTTTTTTTTTAAGATTTTATTTATTTATTTGACAGACAGAGATCACAAGTAGGCAAAGAGGCAGGCAGAGAGAGAGGAGGAAGAGGCTCTCCATGGAGCAGAGAGCCCGATGCGGGGCTCGATCCCAGGACCCTGGGATCATGACCCGAGCTGAAGGCAGAGGCTGTAACCCACTGAGCCACCCAGGCCCCCCTATGAAGTGACTCTTGATGGGCTCCTAGACAGCTTCAGGATAGGAACCAGTCATCGGAAAGACCAAGCCATGATTAGAAGCCTGGAACTTTCAGTCCCACACCCCATCCTCCTGGAAGGGGAGAGATACTGGAGATGGAGTAAAGGATCAATCATGCCTATGTGATGAAGCCACCATGAAAATTCCAAATATTTGGGGTTCAATGTGCTTTTGGGTTGGTGAATATAAGTACATGCCAGGAGGGTGACATCGACCAATTCCATGGGGACAGCAACTCTTGCACTTGGGAAACTTCTGGACCTTACCCTATGCATTTCTTCATCTGACAATTCATCTGCATCCTTTCTCATATCCTTTATTATATAATAAACCAGCAACTGTAAGTAAAAATTTTTATGAGTTCTGTGAGCTGTTCTAGCAAATGCTCAAACCCAAGGAAGGGGTGATGGGAATCCCAGTTTCCAGTGGTGGGTCCGAAGTACAGGAGACAACCCTGGGCTTGCAATAGGTATCTGAAATGGGAGGTGGGGGAAAGGGAGCTTTGGGGACTGTGCAAGCAGCCTGTGAAATCTGATGCTATCTTCAGGTAGACAGTGTCAGAAATGAGTTAAATGGCAGGACACCCAGCTGGTGTAGCAGAGAATAGCTTGGTGTGTGGAAAGCCCACATCTCTGCTGTCAGAAATGAAGTGTGACCACAGTGTGAGAGGAAAAAAGAAACAAAGGAAGAGCAGTGTGCTCCCCTTTCACAAAGGCCTAAAAACAAAACAAAAAAAAATCAAAAATCAAGCCATAAAATAAAAAATCAAATGAAAAACTGAAAATGAATAGACAGATAAAGAAGCAGACAATGGGCTAATCACTTAATAGCCAAATAGCTCTTAGAAACTGGTAAGAAAGGGGCACTGGGTGGCTCAGTCAGTAAGCCTCTGCCTTCAGCTCAGGTCCTGGGGTTCTGGGTCCTGGGATCGAGCCCCATATCAGGCTCCCTGCTTGGTGGGAAGCCCGCTTCTCCCTCTCCCACTCCCCCTGCTTGTGTTCCCTCTCTCACTGTGTCCCTCTGTCAAATAAATAAATAAAATCTTTAAAAAAGAGAAAAAGAAACTGGAAAGAAAAAGAGAAACTAGAAAAAATGAGCAAAGGATATGAATAGAGTTCATAATAAAAAAGAAACACAAATTCCCAATAAACACATGAAAAGTTATTCTAATCTTACCTATAATTATCATGGAACAAAGTAAAACAAATTTTTCCCACCTCTCAGACTGACAAAAATGTACAAGATGATAATACTCAGTACTTGCGAAGATGAGGGGATATGTTTTTGGTGGATGTTAACTGGTGCAACTCTGGGGAGGGCAGTTTAGGAGGACTTTTCAAAATGAAAAATAAATGTAACCTTTCAATAACTCCACTTTTAGGACAACATCATAATCAATGTATATAAGAGCCATTATTTCAACATTGCTTTCAATAGACAAAAACATAAAAATATTCAGGGGGTGGTGAAATAAATGAAGATTCATTTATGCATCAAGGATACAGCAGTTATACCATCTGATAGAGAAAGGAATTCATAATCTACAGTTTAGCGAAAAAAGATGTGGGACGATATACATTCAATGATTACACCGATTACTTAAAAAGATGTCCATGATGTATCGCTTAGTTCACAGCACACTGTGGAGCAGTACATACTGAACGGATCCCTTTAGGTTAAAGAAATGCTCGGACACAGAAAATTTCCCTCCCAAATCTCGAAGAACCTAGTTAGTAATGGATGCCTCTGAGGAAGGGAAAAGAAGATGTACACGGAATTAAGAAGAAACTTTCACTCGTTACCATTTCATATCATTTGAACTTTTCCCTGTAATTATCTTCCAACTTAAAAAGAATAAAAATACAAACATGAAAATAAAAAAGGACTTTTAAGCATGAAGTAATGACGCAGGAAAGAAGTAAAGAGATGATGGATTAGCGTGATTAGAATGGGTATAATTTCCACTTCCCTAACAGCTATGATGAGTTCAAATTTTTGCAAACATAATAAATGATATGCTAATAAACCTGAGGATAAAAACTGTTTACTCTTCATTTAGCAAAATAATAAACAGAGACAGTAGGAAATAAACATTTATCTTCCATCACTAGCAATTTAGCAACTCACAACTAGACTGAAGGCTTTGGTCAGCTTTGATTTTGTGTGAACCAATTTGTAGCATCCCTATCTGTTGCTATAGAAACAACTGTGACCAAAAAAAAAAAAAAAAACAAACCAAACATAACCCTTATTATTGAATCTCCTCAAACAGGAAAAGAGGAAGGTCTTTCAAGGTGGTGAAAAGCTACATATAACCTTATTAATTAGCAAATGTAATAATAAAATTTCTGGACAGTATGCAGAGAGAAAACATATCCTTGTCTAAGTGTCATACATTTGCAGGCTTTTCTTAGTTTTGAAAGTATCACAGGCGAGCACTGTTCTGCTTTTGAAAGCCCTATTCTGTTAAGAATTTTATTTACTGCTTTTAGATCATTCTTTCATTTGTAGAAAGAGAATAAAGAGGTTTCTATTTAAAGTTTTTAAAAGATATTTTTAAGCATCCTTCATCTGCCTAAGCAATCAACAGTGTCATTTCTATTTCATTCTTATTAAGAACATGAGAATTTTAATGTAGATGTAGTACCTTTGGCAACAACAATTAGATTTTACTGTTCAGCCTGGTAGGTGTTGTCTTCTGCCACAAAAATGTCCTCTGAAGAGGACATATTGGGTTGCATCACATGTTCCTGACAGTAAGAAGAAGAGATGCTTATCAATAGAATGATGGAATCGTGTCAAAATATAGAACTAATGAATTGAAAAAGGAAAATCCAGCTTTAAACTTCTTTTGAGAGAAGGGCACCATTTCATGCTAACTGATGTAAGATGCTGAATGATGTAAATCAGTTATAGTGGTTCCTCTCAAGTAAGAGAAAACAGTAATAATGAGAATTGGAAGACTGATACAAAAAAGCTAGGTGCTATTTTATGCCTTTGTTAGAGTCCAAAGCATATAAGATTATTCAAGTCTATTTTCTCCCTTAAAAGCCAGCAGCAGCAAATAAAACTGGTCTCAAATTTAAGAATCAATTTTACTTAGTGTCAAATTTTTAAAAATAATCTGATATAGGAAAGACTTTAGGGTTTGAAGCCAACAGCTAAGAAAGAAATCTTGAGACGTCTTTGGTGTAAAAAGGTGGTTTTATTAAAGCATGGGGACAGGACCCGTGGGCAGAAAGAGCTGCACTGGGGTCTTGAGGAGCTGCCGATTATATACTTTCAAGTTGGGAGGGGGTTAGGGATGGTGTAAGCCTCCCAGGTATTTAGGAAGGAAGGTTTCCAGGATCCTGAGGGGGTTAACTATTGTTGGGGAAAGTCATTTATTATTGTTTAGTAAACCCTCAGTCATGAGACCCTTCAGATGTATATCAGTGGGTCATATGCTTGGAAGATGATTGCCAACATATATGGGGGGGGGGGCGGGAGTGGGAGGGTAAAGATAAAGGAAGTTTCCAAAGGAATCTCTTTATGTTAAAGTAGACTTACAGGGTCCTGGAGGTTGGGCTAAGATTACCTTTTGCCCTTGGCAAAGTATTAACATTTAGGCAGCTGAGTCCTTAGAGGAATGTCACTCTGCCTGTTTCAAGGACTTGTCAGTAGACTATAAGTAATAAGGAAATTTGATGACTTTTCTTCTGCCTTTGTTTCCCACGTCATAATCTACAGATTTTCAGTCTGTGGGCTACAATGCAATTAAGGAACAGTGAAATTTTAATTTTATGTACTTTTCTGAGCTACTAGAAAATCAGGTAAATCCAATACCTAACTGGGTTCGGGAAAGGGTTGGGAACAAATGGTCAATAAATAATTCCAGCCACTCTCATTAGAACAGTGGCGGGCCAAGCGGAAGACCAAATAAGCCTCTTTTACAAGAAAGGGAGAGAGGGAAGTTAATATGGAGCATCTACTATTCAGTCATTTCTTCATTAACAAATATTTGGCAAATAAAGATTCAGTAACGAGTAAGACTAAAATGGTTTCTACTCTCTAGGAGCTTGCCTTAGAAGGAGAAACACACATAAGACAGAAAAACAAATGAGTGAATGAGATAATTGCAAATAATCTTGAGTTGAACAGATTGCCAGTCAAGATGGTTCTGTAAGTTCACACTTTGGAGATACCAACCTTCCCCAAACACACAGCAATGGCAGAGAAAATACGAATGTTAAAATTAAAGACACAGGTCATGCTCAGAAACAAGATGGACATCTTCATGGATAAGAGCACGAACAGAAACATGATGGTATTCAGAACATGCGAGGAACTCTCAAAACTCAATGGTGATAAACAAACAGTTCAGTTAGAAAATGGGCAAAAGATCTGAACATACATTTCACCAAAGAGAAGTTATGATGGTACAAAGGAGCACATGAAAAAAATGCTCGACATCATTAGCTATTTGGGAAACACAAATTAAAACCACAACGAGGTATCATCACAGACCTATTCGAATATCTAAAATAAAAACGGTAATGGCAAAAGTTGGTGAGGACGCAGGAAAACTGGAGCTCTCGTACACTGCTGGTGGGAATGCAAATGTTATAGCTGCTCTAGAAAACAGTTGGACTTTTTTTTTTTTTTACCAAATTTAGTATGCACTTACCACACCCCTCAGCAATCACATCCTTAGACATTTATCCTAGAGATATGAAAACGTCACAGCCTGAATGGATCTCAAGAGTATTAAAAAAAAAAAACTATCTCAAAAGGTTGTATATTGTCTGAGTCCATTTACGTAACATTCTAGAAATAAAACTATAGAGATGGAGAAGAGATTAGGGCTATCAGGGGATGAGGTGGTTAAGGGGTGGGGAGGAGACGGGGTGGGTAGCAGGACTGACCATTTTTGTGTGGACATAACACTTCTGGATCTTGATTCTGGTGCTGGTTACATGAATCTATAGTTGGAATAAAATTGCTTAGGAAACTGCCCCCCCCAACACACATACATAAACACAGGTTAAAAAACTGAATACTGAATTGAAAATTTGGAAACTGAGTAAGGCCTGCAGTCAGTCAGCAGTAACATAGCGACGGCCATCTCTGTTTCGGGGGTGGGGGGGGACGCTGGGTACTGGGTACTTGGGACTCGGTACCTATAGCTGCAGCTGTCTCCAAGTCTGTAATTGTATTTCACAATAAAAAGGTTTTTTTAGATGAGGAGAGAAAGATGGACTGTTCAACAACCAAAATATTATTTATCTACAGGGGTGCAAAGACAATAAAACCCGTCTTACGCTATATAATAAAATTCTAGAGGGCACAAGGAGTCCATTTAGAAGAAAAAGTCAGAGATCTTTATTATATTGGCATAAAAAGAATTTCTCAAATAAGATGTTTTTAAAAGATCAGCTATAAAGGGAAACTTCGATAATTTAAACTTATTCTTATTTAAAACTGTGTATAGCAAAAAAAAAAAAAAAAGCCAACAAAAATGAAGTTCAAAGACAAGCACCATTTCTCTCAGAACACATGAAGCTGCAGCTGGAAAGGACAAGGAGACAAATTCTCCCCTTGGGGCCTCCAGAGAGGAATGCAGCCTGCAGACGCCTGGATGTGGGCCCAGTGAGACCCGTGTCAGACTTCTAACCTACATAACTGTAAAATAACACATTTGTGCTGATTTAAGGCCCTGGGTTGGTGGTAATTTGTTAGAGCAGCAACAGGAAATGGCTGCAAGTGACTTACCTCTGTGGATTTCCAAGCATTAGTCTTGACCGGTTGTGTTCCCTGGGACAACGCGGTTCCACTAGGCAACTGAGTGTCTTGGCACTGCTCTTGTTTCACTCCTGCCTTGGAAGTGTTTTCTGTCAACAACATAAAGCTAAGATTTCACTTTGGCAAAAGATAGTAACATTTTTACGTTAGCTCCCAATTTTTAAGCTAATTACTTCTGAAGATCCATTTTGTCTGCAGCAGGTACCTCATGGGCCGATGGTCATTTCAGTTTATCCCTTCATAATAATTGACAAATTCAGGCCGATTTAAAAATATAACTTTGATTCTAGCCTTTTTACCCATCAACAATTTTATTGTATGCTTTATTATTTGAAACATTTTTTTTAAATAAGGCACAATACAGTATAGAAAATTATTGTCTGACAATTATCCTCAGCAAAAGCAGGAATGACAACTAGAATTGTCCTAATTAATATTTAAAAGAACTTTATTACTGCAGTGTGAATTTCAAGTGTTCACATATATGAGGTGTAGGTTGTATGATGAGAAAGCACTTTTAAACAAAATTTAAAAAATTTTTAAACGTGCTATGCCAGTGAAATAGGAGATTTCTGCTTGTATGTTTTTACTGAATTTAATGATTTTGTAGTTGCCATTTTCCTTTCTACCTTTTCTTTTCCTGGGTGGAGAGGGGCAAAGGTGTAGGGAGAGAGAGAATCCCAAGCGGGCTCTGCACCCAACATGGAGCCTGTCACAGATTCTCAGGACCCTGAGATCATGACCTGAGCCAAGACCAAGTCAGATGCTTACCCGACTGAGCCACCCACGCACCCCTCCTTTCTTTCTTTCTTTCTTTTTATTTATTTATTTGACAGAGATCACAAGTAGGCAGAGAGGCAGAGAGAGAGAGAGGAGGAAGCAGGTTCCCCGCAGAGCAGAGAGCCCAATGTGGGGCTCGATCCCAGGACCCTGGGATCATGACCCAAGCTGAAAGCAGAGGCTTTAACCCACTGAGCCACCCAGGCGCCCCTCCCTCCTTTCTTTCTATCTGAATTACTGCGTAAACGAAGTATTACCGCCAACTCTCTCTCAGCATGTTATTGGGTACAATAAGAAGTGTAAGGAAGTGATCTTCAAACCGGTATTTGCACACCACTGGGGTACTTAAAGACTTCCCAAAGGCCAGGTGAGCATAGATAGTTTTAAAGGACTCAATGTCCAGATCTACCACTTTTATATATACTCTTTCCAAAAACTGATCTGCCTAAGAATGGGACTGTGTGGAAACATCAGGCCAGTTCTTCCCTCTTCCCCTTTCATAGTCCATTTCCTTTGACTTTACACAGACAGACCCATCCTCTTCCCATCTTATTACGATGCATCTTCCTTTATGCTGCCGCCCTTAGAACCTCAAAACACCAAACAACAGTAGAAAAGACTGGTGTAGGGAAGCCTCCTTCAATCAAGGCAGGAAAAACCCGAAGTAAAGCTCCAAAATTTGTCCTATTTTACACCTATTTCTCTTAATGGCAAAGCAGGACATAAATAGCACAGTATTTTGGTCCACACTGGGGTGTTTGGTATTCAGATCTACTACAGTATGGAAGAGCAGGACAGTTGACAAATTTCATTTAATGTCCTGTGCTTTTTCATCCCTCAGCTGTTGTCCAAAAATGCATCATTTCTGAGGAGGACAGAAGGAAAGCACAAGCATGGGAGACGGGGCACCTTCTTTCATCAACGCGACAGACTTACAACAAGGCTCCACACCTTAGCCATCTCCCCTAGGAGAAGAATTCAAGAACTTGAGTGCAATCACAGTGATGTTTATTTGAATGAAGTAAGAGGTTTTCTGAAAGAAAGTTGAAATCTGATCTGGCAGACCATTTTGACAATAAGGGCCGGCTTTGCCAACTAGGTAAGTATGGTCAATATTTTCCAAAAGTGGAATGAACGAGATCTGTAGTTCTGAAGAATGGCTGAGACATATTTAAAGCATATGAAATAATAATTATCTCAAAAATTGTTATACTGACCCGTGTTCCACAATGAATGTTTTTCTTTTTCACACTTTGTGAGTATATTTTGTTAAAGTGTAACTGGCATTAATAATCTGATAAATTTTAGTAAAGGTTTTTTTGATATTATTCCCCAAAACTGAGAAAGTCCATTACTCCTAATGACTGTTTAACAAATCTTTTTCTATGAGGGTTGTCTCCATTTCTTTGCTTTCAACAACACTGAAGACAGACCTAATCAAGTCAACAGCTGACAAGAGATGAAAACCATTTAAAAAAAAAAAGAAAACCATTTTTATAATAAATTACTATATAATTCTGGAATATTACTTAAAAGGAATTCATTGAACTGACTGACGTTGCTATAATAAAACACCTTCTATTCCCACCTACAATTTTATGTGAAAAAGTCTTCTTAGCATTTCCATCCATAAAAATGTAAAAGAGAATCAGAATTTATGCTGAACCCTGCTTACTTCCAGCAATAAGTAATATTCATAGGTTTCTCACAGAAACATGCATTTCCAATAAAATGGTATTCTTTTTGAGTATTTATAAAAATTATAATATACTTACGTGGTTTTGGTTTTGATCAATTGTGTGCTAAAAGTAATTGTAATGATAAATCAATCTAGAAAGAATATTTTACCACTTAAAAGCCTCTGGACCTAGAAAATGTAATTTCAATTTATACACATGTTTGATGTAAAGAAGACTTCCAGGCATCGAAATACTTTCTATTAGGATGAAATCCTGCGAGGGATATGGAGGAGAAACATGAATTCAAGGAGAAAAGGAAATTACATGATGTAAAGCTTCCAACAGTTAAAGACTGTGTTTTTTCAAATGAATGGCTGCAGGTAGCAGTTACAGTGTTTATGTTCCTTTAGATACTATGCTTAAAAGTCTCATAGAATCGTTTCATTTTTTTCTTTTGTTCTTAATGTCAATATTTTGAATTATGGCCTTTGCAGTGACTTATGATACAACTTCACATGGCAACCTAAAAAAAAATGCAGGAGGTATTTAATTTTTCAAAATCACTTTAGGGGCTATGCAAGAAAAATAGCTTGAAAACCAACAGTCTAAGACACGGTGGTCCTCGCCTTCAGAAAGTTTATAGCCGGACTCGGGAGATAAGACTGACACACAGACTTAATGGGAAACAATTAGAGGAAAATAAGACCTGCCGGGGCTCCTGGGTGGCTCAGTGGGTTGGGCCGCTGCCTTCGGCTCGGGTCATGATCTCAGGGTCCTGGGATCGAGTCCCGGCATCGGGCTCTCTGCTAAGCAGGGAGCCTGCTTCCCTCTCTCTCTCTCTCTGCCTGCCTCTCTGTCTGCTTGTGATCTCTCTCTGTCAAATAAATGAATAAAATCTTAAAAAAAAAAAAAAAAAAGAAGAAGACCGTGCCGAACTTTCTTAAATTAACTAACTTTGGGAATAAGCATTCTAAGGAGGAAAAAAAAAAAAAAAAAAACCCAGTGTGCACTAACCAGAAAGTGCCTCATATAGGAAGTAGAATTTGAACAAGGCTTTGAAGGATGACTAGGATCCTGATCAGTGTAGAATGAGAAATTATCCCAAGTAGAAGGAGCTACGTGGGCAAAAGGAGTATGATACATGCCAAAGACACTGAAGAAAGAATAAGAAATTTGCTTATGGCTCTAACTTTTCATCTTCTGCTAATGTCACATGAAAATGAATAATTAAAATGAGCTTTCTGGGGGCCCAGAGATTTTATAATGAATACTGGCAAACAGTAGTGGTTTGAGGCTTAGATCATCTCTGTACTTTCATGTGATTCATCAGGAACTACCTTTATGATCACTCTTTGAATATTCAGCAACAAAATTATCCTTCAAGTGATATGGACTTAGGTTTAGACATCACAAAGGTAGATTAATAACAATCGCAGGAAGTTAACTTTGAATTAAAGTGTGAAGAAAACTGAAGGACAGCAAGAACTGTGAAAGAAAAAAAATCTTGAATATTTAGAGGTACATTTCAGGCTAAACAGCTAAAATATTCTAAACCTATATTAAATAATCTTCTAGGGACAAGAAAGAAGGCAGTTAGAACATTCATTGAGAATAGAATAGAAATTCATTGAGACTTTTTTTTTTTAGTACCAGCACAGCACTGGAAGTGAGGTGTGCTTAATTAAATTAGGTGATTACACCAGATTTATTTCTGGATTTTCACAAGCAAGTGGAAGGTGAGAGCACAAGTTTAGTTTCTTAGTGGAAATGAAGGCCCTTTGGTATCATAAGTTATTTACCAGTTGAGACAGTGAAGTCATAAGCCAGGGGGACTCGTGTGCAAATATGAAACCCCACAGGGAAAAGTGAAGGTGCTGAGGCAGTGATGCTATCGGGTCATTCGAAGATGAGAGGTTAGATACCAAAGCTGGAGGTGCCGGGAGGAAACCATTGAGAGAGAGCCTGTAGATTTCAGTGAGCCTGTGCAACTCAGATAATACCACAGAGCAGAACTGGCAGGCCCTGAGATATTTCTTAGATGAGAAAGCAAACTGACATTCAAACCACCAGACATTAACAAGGCCAGAGCACACTTTGGAACCGAAATATGGCACAAATTAAGTAAATTCCCAAATTCCTCCACTTATTACTCAATCTAATAAATAGTGTTGTTATGTATTGACAGCATTCTTTCAGGTATAAGATAAGTCATTTACTTAACAAAATCAGCTTTAAAAAGAAAACGCATCTACCAAAGAAAATACTCCGTGGGCTGATGAACTGATAAGATGGGGAAGTCTCATAGTGATTATCTTTATATCTAACTTTTGCAGAATCATGAGTTTGGAACCTTAACAACTTCGCTGTCTTGGAGCATAATTGCACTTAAGCATCTTCAAGTAATTGATGTTTGTTCTAATTTTTTAAACTTCCATTTCGTAATGATTTCAAACTTATGGAAACATTGCTGCTAGAAGACTACACAGAACTCCCAAACACTCTTCATCTAGGTTTACCAATTGTTAACGTTTTGCTCCATTTGCTTTATAATTCTCTTTCCTCGTAGACACACACATATTATGATACTCCCATGTTTTAAACCTCGAGGAAAAGCCATTGTCATAGGTTGGGTTCCCCAGGAAGCAGATCCCAAGGCTCAAGTTTGTGTGAGGGAGATGCACTAGGGAGTGAGCGCCTTCTGTATCAGGACCGGTGAGGAGCGTGGAAGGCAGGACCAGGCCAAGGGAGAAACTCATCTGTCACGTGGCTGCAGCAGAGGCCGTGACCCATCCACCAGGAGCTGTGGAGCTGGGATGGCTCTTCACTGTGGTCCTGCCTTGAAGCAAGGGAGTAGCCCAGCCACAACCATGGGCCACTGGATGTCATTTCCCTCAGGAAGAGACTGTGACCTTGAGCCAAGAGGTTCCCTTCAACTGTTAGGAATTCCTAGAGAAGGGCTGAGCTGAGACCCCCTAAACCGCCCACCCTCCCAGCAGCAGTGGAGGGAATGAGTGCCTTGATCTGGGAGACGGGGTCTGGGGGGCACCACAAAGTCCACAGCAGACCCCACATGCAGACCCTGAGAAATGCTGCAGAGAGACTGGAGGTAGAGTGTGAGTATTGTAAATCTTTTTTGAAAGGCGAATTTTGAGATTAGCGGAGAAAAGGCTTCTTTTTTTTCCTCCAATGAAAACACAAAGAATAAGAAAGCAGAGATGTTTAAGCAATTTTAAAAATCAAATTTTAAATTGGTAGATGAGAAAAGGTGAGAAAAGAAACTTTTGTTGCAGGAGATCCTAAAAAGGGAGTTAAGGCAATTTTATTTCTGTGTTTTGCTAACAATAGCATACAAAATTTGAGACACTGCCAGTAGTTCTAACTTAGGAATAACCGGGAACGGGAAAACGCCCAGGCCGCGTTAAGAGCTCAGCCACAGAGACGAGGAGCACACAGTCACTACCCAAGCAGGATTAAGTGTTCGGGGCTGGCTCCTAGGTTAAGACAGCACACTGAAACGGCACCCCATCTTTACTGCCTTTGAAACACATATTTCCATCACCTAAAACTTAAGAAGTTTTTAAAAAGTCAAAACTAATTTTTAAAAAATGCACAACAGGGGCGCCTGGGTGGCTCAGTGGGTTGAAGCCTCTGCCTTCGGCTCAGGTCATGATCCCAGGGTCTTGGGATAGAGCCCCACATCAGGCTCTCTGCTCAGCAGGGAGCCTGCTTCCTCCTCTCTCTCTGCCTGCCTCTCTGCCTATTTGTGATCTCTGTCTGTCAAATAAATAAATAAAATCTTTAAAAAAAAATGTACAACAGCAATCTAACACGAAAACAGATACAACCAAAAATTTTTAAAAGGAAAATGACTGGTGGCCAAAGAAAGCATCCCCTGTCCCCCAAATGTGATAGCGATGAGTTGATCAGATTCTGAGATTTCTCAGGGACACCTGGGGCAGGGGGCTCAGTTCATTAAGCATCTGCCTTTGGCTCGAGTCATGATCTCAGGGTCCTTGGATAGAGTCCTGCTTTGGGGCCCTTGCTCAGCAGGGAGCCCGCTTCTCCCTCTGCCTACCACCCGCTCTCCTTTCTCTTTCTCTCTGACAAATGAATAAATAAAATCCTTTAAAAAAAAAAAGATTCTGAGATTTCTTGTCACTATCCACATGTCTAGAACAAGGAGGACTGAGCGGACAATGCTTTTCTCACTCCTTGTGACTGAGAAGAGGTGGAAATTGGTAAAGGGAAAAAAAAAGAGGTGTACCAGAGTGAGTAAATACAGATGCTGACACTTTCATGGAAGTGAAAGCTACAGTTTCACACTGAATTGCGTGGATGATCTGAAGTTCAAGAGCATCTCCCCGCCCCAGGGCAGCAGGACACATTTCCCAGCTAGACAGGATGAGCGGGATCCTGCACAAAATGTTCAGAAGACAGAGCAGAGCCCAGGTGTTCTAAACAAGATCATGTAAGGCCTCATGAAGGCTTCCCTTCATCACTGCTGCAGAAAATGGCTAAAATAAGAAACAGCACAAAAACCACAGCTCGGTGGAGAAAACAAACTGGTCTCAAACATGGTGGGAAGAGTGAAGAAATCACTCAGTGTGTCTGAGCCTGTAACTGCTGAATATGATGGTGCTGTCCCTGGATCTCCTCTTTTACTTAAGACAACTCTGTGGATGGAAACCATATTATCCTCATTTTACATTGTGCTACAAAAGCTTGCATGTCCAGGGGCACAGTCCACACAGACTGCGTCAGGATTCAAGTCCGGTCAGTAAAGTGCCAGGACCCAAGTGCTTAACTCTTTTTTTTTTTTTTTTAAAGATTTTATTTATTTATTGGACAGACAGAGATCACAAGTAGGCAGAGAGGCAGGCAGAGAGAGGAGGAAGCAGGCTCCCCGCTGAACAGAGAGCCCGATGCCGGGCTCGATCCCAGGACCCTGGGATCATGACCTGGGCCGAAGGCAGAGGCTTTAACCCACTGAGCCACCCAGGTGCCCCCCAAGTGCTTAACTCTTAACTCCTCACTGCCTTCAAACACACTGCCTAGCGAGAGCTGCGGAGCATCAGCAAGATGGGAAGAGACTTGGCAACTCCACAAACACATTCCAGGGGGAAAAGAGGAAAAGAGGAGGAGGAAGGGAGGGGGAAGCAAGAAAGGGAGAGAGAGGGGGAGGAAGATGGCATGCAAAAAATAGACTCCAAATGTACAAGAGAATGTACTTCAAGGAACAGAAGGACGTTCCTCACAATATGGCATTAGATGGTTTGGGAAGTTATTGTAAATTGTGTATTTTCATAGATTTCATTTTAGAATTGTTGCTACTGTATGACAATACAAGGTTGAGCTTTTTTTTTTTTTCCAATGTTTCTTGGCCTTACATGTTTCCTCCTCTTTTTTTAGGAAATGCTTTCCATAGCTCCTTCCTATTTTTTCCGTTGGGCTGTCCTTTTCTCACCGATGTGCAGAAATTCTTTATATATTCTGGATAATCCTTTGTCACTTACATATGTTAGAAATTTTTCTCCTAGTTTGGGACTGTCTTCTTCACTTCTTATAGGGTGTTTTTTGATGAAGAGAATTTAACATAGTTTTAGAAGTTTTCCATTGCTGCCAAAAATTACAACAAACTTAGTGGCTTAGAACAAGGCCATTTATTATGCTGCCATTCTATAGCTCAGCTGTCCAGGCAGGCTTGGCCAGGTCCTCTGCTGTGGGTTTCACAAGGCCAAAATCAAGGTGTTAGCCAAGCTGGACTCTTCTCTGAAGACTCTGAGGAGCAATCCACTTCCAAGATCATTCAGGGTGTTGGCAGAATTTGGTTTCCTTGTGGTTGTAGGACTGAGGTCCCCATTTCGTTGCTGGCTGGCAACCAGGGATCATTCTCAGCTTCTAGAAGCCACTTGTGTTCCTTATCACTCCAGTGATACCACTCCAGTTCCTTTTCAACCCAGTAAAGGTGCATCAAATCCTTCTCACACCTGGAATCTGTGACTTCCTCTTCTGCCACCTGGGGAAAACTCTGCTTTTAAATGGTGTGTAATTGGATTAAGCTCATCTGGACATTCCCTCCCCCTTTTTTGGAATGTTAAGTGGCTTTATTAGAAAATTTGTTTAATGGAAAATGACTACAAAATGGTAGGCATTTTACACCAGTAAACAAAGGCTATCCATTATTTTTATTCTATTGTTTACTTAGAATAAATTAACATATAGTGTATTATTAGCTTCAGATGTAGAATTTAGTAATTCATCAGTTGCATATAACACCCAGTGGTCATTCCATCACGTGCCCTCCTTAATGCCCATCCCCCATTACTCCACTCCTCCCCCCACATTCCCCCCAGCAACCCTCAGTTTCTTATAGGTAAGAGTCTCCTACGGTTTGTCTTCCTCTCTGGTTTTATCTTTTTTTTCCTTTCCTTCCCCATGTTCATCTGTTTTGTTTCTTAAATTCCACATATGAGTGAAATCATGATATTTTTCTCTGACATTTTGTCTAGCAAAATACTCTCTAGTTCCATCCACGTCGTTGCAAATGGCAAGATTTCACTCTTTTTGATGGCTGTTTTGACATATAATGTAACATAATAATGGGAGGTAATCATCCACAGGTAATGCCCACCTCTCAAAGGGGAGGGGATTATATAAAGACAAGGGTCATTGGGGCTTATTCTCAGAATTTTCCCTACCACAAGAGTAAAACTTACAAATGCTTTTTTAATAGTTGGCACTTTTTCAGTTATGTTTAAGAAATCCTTCCCTATCCCAATATAAAAAAGATATTCCCCTTTATTTTCTTCAAAACACTTCGACATCTTTTTTTTCTCCTTTAAGTCTTTAATTCCTCTAGAATTTGTTTTTGTGCATATGAAGTAGAGACCCAATTTTTATTTTTTTCAATATGAATAAATAATTGCACCAGAATTATGTAAGAAGCAGTTCATCCTCTCCCCACCAGTGTGGAACACCGCTTCTGTCATATACTGAGATAACCTAGTTGCACAGTCTGTTTGCTGGGTTCTACAGGTTTGTTCCACCGGCCCACGTGCCTATCCCTCCATCCATACCACACTGTCATGATGACTCTTGCTTTAGTCATGTCACCCAGAAAGGCAAGCCCTCCAACTTATCCTTCTTCAGGAATGTTTTGGATATTCTTGACCTTTTGATACTTCCACATAAATTTGGGAATCAGCCCAAATTAAGATCCTCTTTGCATTTTGATTATAATTGCACTGATCAGTGGTTCTCAAACTGGGGGCAGTTGTGGCCCTCAGGAAACATCTGACAATATCTGCAGACAGTTTTGGTTCTTACAACAGGTAGGGAGCTGTACTAATAGCATCTGGTGGGTAGAGGCCAGGGATAATGCTAAGTATCCTTCACAGCACGCACAACAAAGAATTATCTGACTTAAAATATCAATAGTACCAAGCTTGAGGAAAACCTCCACTAAATTTGTATAATTTGGAGAGAATTGGTAGTTACATCTTTGTGTATTTCAACAAACAAACATGAATATCATTCTATTTATATAGGTCATCTTTAATGTATTTCAGTTAAGTATTATAATTTTCAGTGTACGGGTCCTGTACAGTTTTTTAAAGATTTATCCCTAAGTAGATAATGATTTTTTTATTATTATAAATGGTATTTTAAAAATGTTTGCTGTTTTATGCTGGTACATAAAAATATAACTTGATTTACACATTTTGAGCTTATAGTCAGCCATACTGCTAAAACTCTATTTCTAATATGTCTGTAGATCCTTTCAAGTTTTCTATATGAAGATCCTATTATCTGCAAATACATTTTGCCTCCATTTCATTACTTTTACTTTTAATTTCTCTTACTTATTTTATTGTGATGGCTAGGGATAGTACAAAGCTGAAGCAAGGAGAATGGGAACATTTTTCCCTACCTGATTCTAAAAGGAATACTTCCACATTTAAGTGTCTGAAAATTTTTAATTTACATTTTTAAAATTGAAACTTAATTGCATTTTTTCTAGAAAAAGGGATTTGTGTAACATAGATTCTTTGAAATGTTAAGACTTTCTTTATAATACAATCAATTATAAAATCCATATTTTAAAAAAGATGTTTTATTCACTTGATTTATCAGAGAGAGGCTTTAAAGTCATTACTATAATGGGATATATTTCAATCTCTTCCTGTAGTTCTACCAATTTTTTTTGCTCCATATACTTTGAAGTTACTTTATTTGGTATACTCACATTTAGAAGTGTTATATCTTCCTGGGGATTTAAGCCTGTTATCGTTGTCCTTAATAATGCTTTTGGCTTTAAATTCTACCTTATCTGATATAATATAGTTATACCAGTTTTCTTTAGTATATGTCTGGTTTATCTTTTTCTACCCATTTGCTTTTAACCTTTATGTGGACTTATATGCACATATATCTGGATTTCTTTTTCCCCAGTTTGATAATCTCTGCCTTAAGATGAGTTTAATCCACTGACATTTATCATGATTATTAATATATTTGGACTTATTTCTACAATTTTACCCTTTTTATTTCCATCTATCCTACTTTATCTATGTTTCTTGTTCTTTTTTTTTTTAAGGTCTTATTTATTAAGACTTTTTAAAAAGTCTTATTTATTTGACTGAGAGAGAGAGAGAGAGAGAGAGTGCACATACACAAGCAGGGGGAGTGGCGGGCAGAGGGAGAGGGAGAAGCAACCTCCCTGCAGAGTAGGGAGCCCGATGCAGGGCTCGATCCCAGGACCCTGAGATCATGACCTGAGTGGAAGGCAGATGCTTAATTGAGTCACCCAGGTCCCCTCTGCTTCTTCTGCTTTATATGTTAGTATATGTGCTGCCGAAGCGAGCACTGCTTCTTCCTCTTTATAAACTTACATTTTCTCATTCTATTTTTTCACTACTTTGGAATTTATGTACTCTATCTCTCTTCTTTTGGTGTTAACCCTTTCAAGTTTATCATGCACATTTACTTTAACAAGTTGAGGGTTGGGACACCTGGGTGGCTCAGTTGGTTAAGCGTCTGCCTTCGGCTCAAGTCACGATCCCAGGGTCCTAGGATCAACTCCTGCATGTGGCTCCTGCTTCTTCCTCTGCCTGCCATTGCTCCTGCTTGTGCTCTCTGTCTCTGACAAATAAATACAATCTTAAAAAAAAAAAAAAAGCTGAAGGTCAAACAATATCCTTACCCCTCTCTCAAAAAATATAAGGATCTTAGAACACTGAATTATGTAGACTCATTTCCAACCTACAGACCACGGCTACCCACTATTTTTGTCTGTTTTCCAAACCCCAGAGTTAAACCATTACTACTTTACACAGAAAGTGTTCATTTTACATACAAGTTTATTACTTGTTAGTCACTCCCTCTTGCATTTCCAACCATTCTTCTGGAATAATTTTCCTTCTTTTTCAAGTATATCCTTTAATGAAGGTCTCCTGGTGGTAAGCTCTTGGGTTTTTTTATTTATCTGTAAGTGACTATTTCACCCTTATCTCTGAATGACAGTTTTGCTGGGTACATAATCACAGGCTGTTATTTTCTCTGAGCACTTTGAAAATGCTGTATCATTGTCATCTGGCCTCCACAGTAGCTGAAGAGGAGAGGTCACTGGCGGGGTAACAGCCATTTCCCTGCAGATGTGTCCTCTATGTCTTAACACTGCTTTTCTGTTTTCCCCTTCCTTTGGACAGATCTTCTGGTTCACTAAATTAAGTTTTTTTATTTCAATGGTTTTTCTCATTTCTGTAAGTGTCCATTTTTCAAGTTAATATATGCATGCCTAATAATCTTTTTTCCAAAGATTTTATTTATTTATTTGCAAGAGAGAACACAAGCAGGGAAGAGACAGAGGGAGAAGCTGAGCAGGGAGTCCAATGTAGGGCTTGATCACGGGACCCTGGGATCGTGACCTGAGTAAAAGGCAGCCGCTTAACCAACTGAGCCACCCAGGCTCCCCGTGATGTTTTTTGTTTGTTTTTAAGTAAAATAGTTTTTAAGTTTTAGAGTTTGGTTTGGCCCAAGGAGCCAGGCAATGGCATATATAACTGACATTTGAGTAACTGGATTAATTTAGAGAAGGATCAATCCAGTTTGACACTTTTGCTTGTATGTATGTCTTTTTAAGATTTTATTTTTCAGAGCAATTTTAGGTTTACAACAAAATTGAGAAGTAGAGATTTTCCATATACCTCTCTCTGACACATGCATCACCTCTCCATATCAATACCGTGATTAATCCTTTGTTTATTTAGATATTTAAATGCGTAGCTATTCTATGTCATGTATCTGGCCTTTCTACGATCAACAATCTTTGGGGGGCTACTCATTTTTTCCTGGGCTGGTGATATAGATTGTGAGCTCATTGCCTGATTTTAATTGGAGGGAATCCTATGGACCTAACTTGTGAACTGGTCTTTATTCTTGCAGAGAAAACTGCCTTGAATCACTCAGTCCCACCTGGAGTGTCTGGTTCAGCACAGCAAACCCAGGCTTTCTTTCTCAATGCTCAAGTCAGGCCCCAAACCATTTTCTTAACTACTGACAAGTGCCCTTAAACAATTCAAGCCCGAAAGACACCTGCAGGGCCTTCAGGCACCAGCTCCAAGTCACTCTGACTCTAACTCACCTGTCCTGTTCTTATTTAGTTAATTAAATTAATTAATTGAAATTTTTGGAAGGCAAGATCTTTGGAGATTTCCCATACCCCTAGCGAGACCAGAAATGTTGCAATGGTTCATCATTTAGTCTTTGGTTACTATGCAATAAATGAGTTTCCTGGAACCTCTCGTAAGTCTCATCACTAGAAGTAGACCTAAAATACCTTTTAGTAAAAAAAAAAAAAAAAAAAAAATGCATCTAGTACAATGCCATTTTTATAAAAATAAGTTCTCTCCGGTTATCCATTTTCTGTATGTATATATGCACAGAAAGATGCCTAGAATTTATGCTCATCTGACATGAGTTATGGCTATTTCTGAGTGAAGAGATTGAAAAATATTGATTCATTAGTGTTTTTGAGCCTGTATTGTTTTTACAAGAATAGAGTGATTTTTTTCTGAAACAAAAATAAAAGAAAGAAAATAAGGGCACTTGGCTGGCTCAGTTGGTAAAGCATGTGACTCTTGATCTCTTGATCTTGGGGTTGTGAGTCTGGGCCCCCCATTTGGTGTAGAGATAACTTAAAAATAAAATAAAAAGAAGAAGGAAAAGAACCAGACTGGAAGTGAGTATTCTAAGGTGTTAATGGCAGTTGGGTTAGGGTGATCAAGAGATGGAAGCTACTGTTGCTTTGTTATTTTTTTTTTCTTTTGTCAGAGAGAGCGAGCACAGGCAGAGAGGCAGGCAGAGGGAGAAACAGGCTCCCTTCTGAGCAAGGAGCCCGATGTGGGACTCGATCCCAGGACGCCGGGATCATGACCTGAGCCGAAGGCAGCCGCTTAACCAACTGAGCCACTCAGGCGTCCCTGTTTTGTTATTTTCTTTATAGTACACTTGTTTAAGTTGAAAAAAATCACTGCTTGACATTCATCAGTGCAGCTGTTTTAGTAGGAACTGCCATTTGTACCATAAGCCCTGCCATCTAGACTGTGTGTGATATGGCCACCAAGTATGACTCCACATCAACTCTGTTAGTACAAGGTTCACCATAGGAAGTTAACATTAACACTGGAGTTTGTGCTTATAAAATCATAACAACTACTTTGAAGTTTTACTTTTGGTCCAACAGGAAATATACATGATTTTTAGGGAAACATTTCCATGACATAGAGTGCTACTACATTTAACATAGACCAAAGTAATCCTTCTCTAATACAAGTAAAGTTCCATTGCAAAGTATAACACCAGTGTGGAAATGGAAGCTTTTTATGGAAGATCAGATGACCAACAGAGGTAATTAATGCTTTGCTGGTCTGGTTGTAAGCAGTGTCTCTGGTGATAGCTTTTTATAGTTACCACCTCTAAGGTAAGGGCATGACACTGATGCTTACAGCTCAGAGAAGCAAGAGTTGTAACTGTGCACATAGGGTTTTTCTTGTATTTCTGTTCTCTTGGAGGTTATGCCCAGTGATAGCTTTCAGTCTGTTTTTTAAAAAAGATGTTCAAAGGGAGTTTTGGTGAATGATGGCATCATGGAGATGAATTCGCAGTAAGAGTACATGTACATCAAACAATAATTATCATTCAGTCCATCTCTTCCTTCAAGCAATAAAATTACCTAAACAAAAACTTTCCAAACCACCTACCACAATTAAAACTTGGAGAAAACATGTAGGAATAGAAAAAAAGGGGATAGAGGTAGTAATGTGTGCATAACACCTTCTCCAAAGTACCTATTTCCTCTTGCTAATTTACCACAAAGAAGCTAGGCACAGCTGTTTCAGCTCTAGATCCTAAAGCCTGGGAATCAGATTTCTAGCAATGATTCAACTTTACATTTCAATATAACTAAATAATTTAGAGATGTCTTTAAATACCTCCTGATGGAAATGCACCTGTATAATACCATCACTTGCCTCTCTAACTGAAATGTTAGTAACTTTCAATTTCTCTTTCTTCTCCAATACATCATCTGCTTACCCCATTTCCTCTCTATATTCTATCTTTACAGATTACCTTTCCCTCATTTCAATAACCCTAGAGCAGGATGCTGGATTGAAAACAACTGTCTCTTACAGAGCTTCTCTCCAATTCGTATGGCCTTCATTTCTACACAAAGCAATAAGAATTATCTTCCACCAACAGCTGTTTTCAGTAATAAGAAAGCAAAGTTTTGTGACTAAGCTAAACACCCCTTCTGTTCTCCAAGGCCTACAGTGGTTCCTAGTTGCCGGTGGTACCGAAGTGAAATCTCCAAATACTCTTCGTTATGTCCTTTATGAACTCTCAATGACCTGTCCACATTTTCAACATATTCAAATTTATGTTTTCTATTCCATTTAGTCTGACAACCATGCATTAATATGATTAATTAGTTTCTTCTTTTCTTTACCACTACAGTAGGGACTATTGAATTTCCCATATATTTATTCTCTCCTTCCTTAATGATAGATCCTCTAACTTTAATTGGGGCACATGGCTGTCCGGGATAAAAATTACATTTTTCAGTCTCTCTGGAGCGACAAGACAGAAAGACCCCTGGGTCCCTGACATCACGAAGAGCCATATCAGTCCTAGAATATCTAGTTCTGGATTATTTTTAGAAGAGAGAAAAAAATCCCATTTTGTGTAAGCTGTTAACATTTTTGGTGGCTTCTTCTACTATCACTTCTGAGAACACTGAATTCTAACTGATTCACCTATCTCTGAGTTTTCATCTGCTACTTCTGTCCCACTATTAATGCTCCCTGAATTCATTTTCTTATCTCCCTCAGCACCCCCAAAACATATACACCAAATTGTCAGTTTCCTTTCTTCTTTTAAAATACAGCTTCTGGGGCGCCTGGGTGGCTGAGTCAGCTGAACACTTAACTCTTGGTTGCAGCTCAGGTCATGATCTCATGGGTTGTGAAATCCAGCCCCACGTCGGGCTCCGTGCTCAGCAGGGAGTCTGCTTGAAGACCCTCTCCTTCTGGCTCTCCCCCTTGTTCATACTCACACTCTCTCTCTAAAATAAATAAGTAAATCTTAAAAAAAAAAAAGCTTCATATTCAAATGCCCATGTGGAAACAGTTAGTTTGCTAAGCTTAATACAATTACTCTTTTTGAACACAAACACACACATCTATGTATCTAGTATGTTTATGTATATCTACACATAGTGGTAGATAAATGAAGTTTTTAAATAATTTAACAGATTTTTAACACACTAAGTTTTTTTTTTTTAAAGATTTTATTTATTGGACAGAGAGATCATGAGTAGGCAGAGAGGCAGGCAGAGAGAGTGGAGGAAGCAGGCTCCCCGCTGAGCAGAAAGTCCGATGCGGGGCTCGATCCCAAAACCCTAAGATCATGACCTAAGCCGAAGGCAGAGGCTTAACCCACTGAGCCACCCAGGCGCCCCAATAACTTCTAAGAGAGCAGAAATACATCCAATTTGGTTACCAGTCCTGGAACAGTGTCTGGCATATAATAAGTATTCGATACATGTTCGTAATATGAAAAAAAATTAACTGCAGCAAAACTTCACTTGAAGGTAGACTGACTTTTTAAAAGTAGTCAAAAGTCATTCCAAGCTCAGTTTAGTGAACAAGATGTGTCATAAAGCTAGAGAATAACATTTAGGGTTAAAAAAAAAAAAAAGCAGTGACTATAAAGCAATAAACTCAATTTCCTTGTATGAATCATAAAAATGGCTCAGAGCTAAGCTACTTCCTTGGCAATTTAAAGATTCATTTCCTAAGTTTACAGTAAGTTCACCAAGCTCGCCCCAGATTACACCTGGAGTTTCCTTTGCCTGGAACACCCCAGATACACATGGATTGTCCCCTCACTTCATTTGGGTCCCCTCCTCCAAAAGGCCTTCCCTCACTCCTGACCTAAACTAAAGCCATCCCTGTCACTCTCTGTCCCCTAACACTGCTTTCCTTTTCTTTATAGGACTTGTCCCTAGCATAATATTTTATATCTATTTTGCTCATGTGTGGTTAGTATATGTCTCTGTCCCTAGAATATTTGCTCCATGATGAAAGGGACTATGGTCTACTCACTGTTATAGCTCCAAATTTCTGCCTGATACCTTCAAATAAATTCAAACTTCAAATAAATTCCATAAATATAAGTTTATAATGAAAGAGAAAGGAAGAGAGAAAAGCAATGGAGGGAGAATAAGAAAGGCAACAGAGCAGTTGCAAAAAGAGTGAAGAAACTCTGGGCCAGTTAATAGTTGGTGATTTTACTCTGTAACCCTTTTCTGTAGTAGTTTGAACTGAAGGCTTCTGTGAGAAAATTTCAGATGGGTCTCTTATCATTCCTGAATGATAAGATTTATCATTGATTTATTTCAAAATAAAATGTCCGCCCTCAAGAAAGAGGTTCCACTACATTTAGAAGCATGTAGATAGCATTTACTGTCTTTTACTGTCTTTCCGTCTCCGCAGTCCACACAAGCACAAAGTGAGAGAACATTTGAGAACCTCTGACTGAGTCAGAAAAGTACTTTAGTGATTTTTAGCAGGATTGTTCCACGTTGGTATTACTATGAACATTCTTAATTTCCAGATTTAACTGACATTTGGAACATCTGTTTGAACTGAACACCTGTAGCTCTTTCAGGATCTTCCTTAATAGAGTTGCAGGATAAAGCTATCAGGCCAGCCTCTGAAAATACTTTTAACTCTACATTACTCCTGCTGTGTCCCTCACTTACAGCATGAGGTTTAGTTCCTTTCAAGGGACAAGGATCCAAGTCACATTTCTTTAATGTTTTTTTGCTTCCTCAAACTGTCCATTCCTCATACAAAACTTCACAACAGGATTTGTACCAGAGAAGACAGAGCCCGTTGACATTCCTTTACTTTTTAGCAAATTTAATAGGAAAGATAATTGTATCTCCCTACTGATTTCTGTAACGCTACAAAGAAATCCCTTTTTTAAAAAGTTCAGTTCATATTTAAAATGTATGTACTATGAAGCACTGTCATCCTGTAGGAGTTTTAGAGACTTTCAGAATTCTGGGGCACCTTTAAGCAAATGTAGGATCAAACAGCACAAAATGCATGGATACCCAGACCCCGAGTCTCACATTCTAGTTATGATGAAAATCTTAAAATGAATCATGATGCCAAGTAAGCATCACTACTTTAATACCATTTAAGCTCAAAAATCCCACTTTTTTGGAAACCCAGATAACCTGTATTCCAAAAATAATCACAAGATTTTCTACTATTACTCTTCATCTCTGTTTTGTACAGTGCAATGTCTAACATAGTAATAAGAGTACTAATATAGCATTAATATTTCAGTATGAAAACCTAATGTTTTATATATTTTAATTGTTCTTAAATGATACCTACTACATTGTAGGTCTGTGTTCAGTATACGTACTTTTATTACGTAGCCTTGCAACCTTAAGAAGCTTACGTTTCTTCTCCGAGGCAGGAGTTTCTGGTGTGTGGGCGGAAGCACATGCTGTTGGTGAGTTAGCTGTACCAGGTAATCTTTTAGGAAATGTCATAGAGTAGGAGGTACGCCGTCTTGTCCGACATGCTACTTCCCTCTCTCTGTGCAGCAACTGTTCATCCATCAGCAATGTTATGACTTGCTTAGACTTCTCCCGGATATAATACCCTGAAAAATACATTGAATTTGTGTAAGTAAGAAAATATTCACTGAAGTTACAATTAATTTCTATTCTAAAGAAAATTAGGGAAAAATGTAAACAGTGTAGCAAAGCAGAAAAATCTGTAACAAGTCAAAGGGAAACCTAAGTTTCACTGGAGTTGTCAATAAGTACTCCTTTTCTTATACCTTAAGAAGTACCTAAATGTGTGATGAAATCATATCACTTATTGACATGACATTTTTCACTCTAAATATATTTCCTTTTAAAAACAATACATTCTCTGCAATAAATCAAACAATGTAGGCATAAAAGAAGAGGAATGAATTAGATCTAGATATAGGACAATGGCATTAGCTAAAGATTTAAAGTAATATGTATGGTTATGAGTCAAATCAGTAAAGCACACGGGAAAATCAATCATTATATATGTATACAGGAGAGAGAAGTAGATAGAGAAATACACGGGTGGATGGGTGGATGGATGATGGATAGGCAGGCAGATGGCCAGTGGTGTCCCCACGCATTGTTAATATCGGCTACCTTAAAGGAGGACATTAGGGTGGGACAAGAGTAGGGAGGACAGATTTTCTTTGACATAACGTCTTATTAAAACAACTTGATGCCATTAATAGAGTGCCAGAGCACAGTCTAAGACCAGAATCCTAATGACAATACTGTCCTTAACCAACTGTGTGACTCTGATATGTTAGGTGGTCTGTCTGGGCTTGAGTTTTCGATGTGAAAACCAGTAGAAGCATATCTGTTCAGTGTAAATCACAGATACAAAAAAATACTCATTCAAATATATAGTATTATTATTACTAATCTCAATCCCTTCCCATGAAAAATGATAAAGGAAAACCACTTCCCTCTCCACACCTCGGGACTAACTCATAATATAACATCTCACGTTTTCCCAAGCCTTCCTCCAGGAGTAAAATGAAAGTCCTTAAAGACCCACTATTATGTTCATTTTGGGCTCTAAGTGTGGTGAATTGAAATATTAATATATCCAACTATAACTTACCCGCAGGGGAAGTAATGAGAAATGGTCAAATGGAGGGTGCTTTTGACAAAAGAGGCCAACATGTTCTCTGCCAGTCATTTCATTAAGGACTGCTACGACAGTGTTAGAAACCTTTGCTTAAGTTGCCATCTTTCCCAAGATTATTTTATCTACTCTCAGTCTCATTTCTTAGTCGCTTCCTCCTTCCAAACTTCCTTTATAACTGCTGTGAAGAGTATCCTTCTTGACACCCTTAACTTCCGTTGAGTAATCTGTAGTCCATAAACAAAAAATCCTGCAGGGTTTTGGGTTACCACTCCTTGTCACCTGATAGAAGCCTGCTGTGACTGTCAGCCCTTGGGGACAACGTGCCAGACACCACTACTCCCTTGAAAACTGCTTAGTAGCTTAGTTTGGGGGAAGGGGTGGAAAACTTGTTTTTCCATTTCTAACTTCACAAAAACTCATCTTTTTGCTTCCTCTCTCTCCCTCCACCTGAACCACCCAGACTACCTTATTCTGCTGTCACACCAGGCTGTCTCCTTCAAGCTGTGTGTTAGCTGTTGCTTCTGCCAGGGACTCTGCATGGCTAGGTCCCTAATTCATTCAAGTCTCTACTCAAATGTCACCTCCTCAGAGAAGCCTTACTTCTGCCCACCCTATCCAAAATAGCCCCATTCCCATCACTCTCTATTCCCTTACCCATTTTATCACTACCTGCTATTGTTGTGTGTGGGTATATAAATATATATGTTTGTATATACACATAATAATAATTTTATACACACACACACTAATATATACACATTTATTTACTTGTTTACTGTTCGTTTCCTCACCTACAAGCTCCATGAAGGCAGAGAGCCTCATTCACCCAGTATCTCCACTGTCTGGGAGAATGATTGGCACATAGGAGCTACTCAATAAATCTTTACTGAGTAAATAAATGGATAAAGGAACAAATTACCAAAAAGTCTCCATTTTCTCCCTGACATAACGCAAATGGAACCAGATGGATGCAAGGTATTGAGTGCCAATTTACAGTGCAGCTGCCTGAGAAAGTTGCCGGGCCTGAAAGAGTTTCTTGCAACAGCCTTAATGACAAGAGGTCAGAACTAGAAATTATGGGACAGATGTGGATTATTTCAGTCAGAGTCTGCATGAACTGGTGGGACTTGAAAGCAGCTACAAAAGTTCAAAGGTCCAAGCAGGTACATCAAGCAGAAAGCCAGCCACAATGACGAAGCACTTCTCCCTGAAACATGAGGGCTTCTCCCTGAGGGAGCAGGTGACAGCCTGCCACAATGGTTTGCTTCGGGCTCAAGGCTGTGCATGGCCATGGCTACTCCCCCACCACCACTGAGATGCTGCAGAGTAGAAACCCAGCTGTTCTAAAGCACCAAAGTTGAAAGTGAAAAAAATCCAAAACCCCAATAAATGTGCTTCAAGGATGAGTAAAAAATAACAATTAGTACCAAAAAGATGGTATCTCCTCGCTGCTAAGCAATATGTTTCTGAAAGGAAAGGAGGAACCTAGCACTAGAACGGAATTGTGGAATAGAACACATGTAGGAAGTCACGGCTCTGTGTCTGAAAGAGAGAAAGAGATGGGGGTGGGGGGAGATGGTGGGAGGGAGAGGGAGAAAGATCGACAAAGAGAGGGAGACATGGAGTCTCTGAAATGAGAAGTCAAACTATGAAACAGATCAATACCCTAAGATACACCAAGATGTAAAGCTTGTTATTGACATGAAGGGTAAAGTAAAAATAAAGCTATATTCTATTTTAGTAAGGAAATCAGGGATCTTTGGGTTATAAGTGACAGAAACTCAAACTGAACAGGCCATGGGAAAACCAGGGGCTGCAACTGGGCTTCAAGTAAAGAGGCAGAGACTGGAGAACGCCCAGGACTGCTTTTCCCTTCCCTGTCCCTTCCTCCCTCTGCATAATGCTTTCCTTTTCTCCTCTTGCAGACCAGCTTCCTCCATCTGATTGTGGACATGGCCACAGAGAGTTCCAGGTTCATGCCTCACACTCTGCCACCTGAGAAGCCTCCCTCTTCCTTCACTCAAATTGGAAAAATCCGGGAGAATGACTCGGCTTGGCTCAGCTTGAAAGTCACATGCCTGTCCCCTTGGCCAGAGGGTGGCACGCTCCCACTGGCAACCGCCATCAGAAGGGCCCAGTGGACTGAGGGGACAGTCAAGAGGACAGAAAAATGAACGAACAGAAAGCCAACCTGAGGAGGCTTCTCAAACTCACACAAAGGACCGGGACATGCAAATCACTAGAGCAACTCTGTGCCAAACCAATAGCCAAGGAAATGCACTTATTCACCTCCGCGGTCATTTGATCATTTTTTCAACACTTAAGTTTCAGGAATTGTTCTAGAAACATGAGTGAGAGAAAAAAAGACAAGATCCCCAAACAAGAAAATTTCAGATACAAATAAATGCTCTGAAGGAAATAAAGCACAGTAAGGAGCTAAACACCGAGCTGTGGTGCAGGGAAGGACAGTTGGATCACAGGCATCTTGCTCAGTAAGAAAAGGCCAGGCCTGCAGCCCTTCAGGCAGAGGGAACAGCTCGGACTTCACCTCCTGCTGAGGGATCACAAGCCCCTCCCCACTTGCCCTTCACACTCTCCAGCCCCTGCCCTGCTCTTGTACAGCACTTCCACACGCTACAATTCTTATTGATTTGATAAGTGTCTTTTTCCTCCATTACAGCATAACATCCATGAAGGCCAGAATTATACCTGCTTAAGAGTTACTTCGGAAATGTCTATTAAATAAATGAAGGAACATGCTGAGAAAAAAATGTCCCAAATGCAGAGGAAGTGCGCCTGTAAACACACAAATGAGCAGCATGTAAAGGGATCTGGAAATACAGTAAATGCAGAGATGTTGGGCAATGAGATGTGACGGCGGCAAAGGCACACAGCAGACTTCTAGAAAAACATGTATTACGCCTAAAACTGTGGTCATAAAATATCTTAACTCCCCTCCCTCCATATGGATCTGACCCACTAACCAACCAAAATTTACTCTTCCTTTTTTTAAAAGATTTTATTTATTTATTTATTTGACAGAGAGAGAGAGATCACAACTAGACAGAGAGGCAGGCAGATAGAGAGAGGGAAGCAGGTTCCCTGCTGAGCAGAGAGCCCGATGTGGGGCTCGATCCCAGGACCCTGAGATCATAACCTGAGCCGAAGGCAGCCCCACTCTTCTTCTTAGATTGCTTTCTCAATGAATTTTACGTCCATTCTAAACCCAAAATGTGAACATTCACCTCCCACACCTGGGAACCCATGTCTGCTGATGGGCCCAACTAGCATCTTCTACATCCGTCCTCTCCGCTCCATCTCCCTTAGTTTAGTTCAGGTGCTGCTCTTTCCTTGCCTGCGGTGTTCTGAATTATTTACTTATCTCAAGTCTCCCTTATCCTGTATCCTCCACAACGTCTCTGCAGGTTAGCGTGCGGGGAGGGTGGGGAGGGAGGGCAGCAGTATCCCCAACAGCGTCATTTTCAAGTTAAAAAAACCTTCAGTCAAGTTGGCACAGTCAGTTCAGGCTTCGAAGTACCCCTGTGCTCCGCTCCAAACACACAGCAGTAAGAGACATCGCCGGCCTCACAGACAAGGTAAAAACCTCCGCAAACCAGAAATGTACGAGAAATGCAAAGGCGATGACCAGGGCTGAAGCCACAGGGCTGCTGGGCTCTTGACCCGGTTCCGCTCCTCAGGCGTTAGGGAACCAGAGCTCGTCTCACTGGGGAGCATCCATGTTTGTGAGAGAAGGCTGAGAAGAAAAGAAAAAGAAGAGGAAAAAGCCCAGCTGCTAACTGCTTCCTGGGTTGTCACGTATCTGCGGCTGTGATCTAGAAGCTAGAAGACACGTGAGCAGCCTTAAGGCTGGGAACTACACCGAGCCACCCGCCACCTCAGCGACCGCATCCAAGACGCTCTGGTTCTGTCACAGGGCATGAGCCCTGAGCTGCCTCAGTAAGGGCTGTCCGGGGGGCTCTAGGGACGTGGGGGGCAAGAACTGAAAACCTGCATAAGCGGGCGAACACAGATGGCAGAGGAAGAATGTCCCAGTCAAAAGAAGACAGAAAACTCAAATTCCAAAATAGTTTTTTAAAAAAACCATCTAATGCTTAAGAAAGATGGCTGATAAAAGAGCGATCAAAACACAACTTCAGGGGCGCCTGGGTGGCTCAGTGGGTTAAAGCCTCTGCCTTCGGCTCAGGTCATGATCCCAGGGTCCTGGGATCGAGCCCCACATCGGGCTCTCGGCTCAGCAGGGAGCCTGCTTCTCTTCCTCTCTCTCTGCTTCTCTGCCTACTTGTGATCTCTGTCTGTCAAATAAATAAATAAATAAATCTTTTAAAAAAACAAACAAAAAAAAACCACAACTTCACTCCAAATGAAATCAGTGCTTCACAGGATTCTATAAGCAATATTCTAGATTCGTTAGAAGACTTTAAAATCGTAAATGAAGATTTTTATTTTTATGTATTATTAATTTAGTTAGTTATCTGAGAGAGAGGAAGAGAAAGAGCACGTATGTGTGAAGCGGGAGCGGGGGGAGGGGCAGAGGGAGGAGGGGGACAAACTCCCAAGCAGGTGCCACACCCAGCGTGAGCCCTATGTGGGGCTTGATCTCAGGACCCTGATATCCATGACCTGAGCTGAAATCAAGAGTCAGACACTTAACCACCTGAGCCACCCAGGTGCCCCCAAAGATTTTTAAGTAAATGCGATTAAGAGAGATTAATACAGGAATCATATTCACAACCAGAAATATGAGATTATGAGCCAAAACAAAAACAGGCAGAAATGAAGTAAAAACAGATGGATATGAAAAGAGCCAGTTAAAAATCCTAGAAATGAAAACTGTTGTCAGCGGGATTAAAAAGAAAAAAACCCTCAACATCCGAGAAAAACTCCAGAATTTAACAGTTGAAGAGAAATTGAAGACAAGTTGGTAATTGAAGAATGGTATTAAGGAATTCTTCCAAAATACAATCCAGAGAGGCAACAAGATTAAAAAGATTAATTAAAAGTCATAAAGGACAGATTGCAAGACCCAGTATTCACTTAGAAGTTTCAAAAGAAGAAAATTATGGTAATCACAAAAAGGCAATATTCAGAGCAAAAGGGGGCTAGGAATTTTACATAAAAGACATCAATCCTCACATCAAAAATGATCTCCAGGGGTGCCTGGGTGTCTCAGTGGGTTAAGCCTCTGGCTTCGGCTCAGGATATGATCTCAGGGTCCTGGGATCGAGCCCCACATCGGGCTCTCTTCTCAGCGGGGAGCCTGCTTCCTCCTCCCTCTCTGCCTGCCTCTCTGCCTGCTTGTAATCTCACTCTCTGTCAAATAAATAAATAAAATTTAAAAAAAAAATGATCTCCAAAGACCAAGCAGGGTAAATAAAAATAAACCTATATGTAGAAAAACAGAACATTTAGGATAATGAGAAGCTCTTAAAAACTATCAATCCAGGGACGCCTGGGTGGCTCAGTTGGTTAAGCCGCTGCCTTCAGCTCAGGTCATGATCCCAACGTCCTGGGATCGAGTCCCACATCAGGCTCCCTGCTCGGCGGGGAGCCTGCTTCTCCCTCTGCCTCTGCTGCCACTCAGCCTGCCTGTGCGCGCACTCTCTCTCTCTCTCTCTCTCTGGCAAATAAATAAATAAAATCTTTAAAAAACAAAAAACAAAAAAACTATCAATCCAAAAAAAAAGGTACTAATCCCTTCTTTGGACCACTAGTCAGCTGTTCAGCCGGCAAACATTTATTTGGCATTCCACCAAACCGGGTGAAGAAACAGGGATACCAATAAAGTCACCTCAACCCTCCAAACCCGGCAGTGCAGTGAAGGAGACTGACAAGTACTTGAGTCAGACAGCCACGTGCTTCGACAGGTGTGTGGACAAGGTGGATGGGCAGGAACTGTGGAAACAGGGCAGCTGGCAAAGCCCTTCCTAGTGAATGGTTGCACCGAGCGTTATTTGGGCATGAACATACACTGCAGGAAATAAAAGTAATAAAAATAAAAATATGCCAAGGACTAATTGTATTAGCCAATATTGACTGATGACTCATTAGTTTCCTGACTTTCAGACATTATCTCCGGTCCTCACGAAGTCCATTTTACAGATGAGAAAAGTAAGTTTAGGGGGACAAAATCTTTCCCAAAGTCATAAAGTCAATAATAAGCTAGAGGGTAGAGACTGGCTCTATAGAAAGCCCATAATATAGACTTCAATTTCTTTGACTGAATTTAGCATACAAATGTAAGTTTTTTTTATTTGATGAGAACCTTGAGAAGAGAATGTGTTGACACATCCCCGAAGTGCTAAACTGGTTATTCTCCCTTGTTTGTTTACTGTCCTCTGTTATCCACGCGTGTACAACATATTAAGTGGAACGTGGGAGGACTGGCTGGACTAGCGTATTTAAGTTTAAATAAATTTCGTGGTTTGTCTCTTGCTGTCGTGATGACCAATGACTATATTTGTTCAAAGGAGCAAAAGGTGATCCAAAATATTCAACTGTTTCAGGTAGAAAGGTTTTGTTTGAACTCACAGTAATATAACTCTTAAGTAACTTGTAACAATAACAGAACAGGCTTATGAGGACCCAAAGCCTGTATTTTTGCTTAAAGGAAATTCATCTGTTTATCAAAACTCGAATATTTGTTACAAGAGATCACGGTTGTTCAGCAGCTTGTGTTAATTAACCCACCTCTCTGAAAACGAGCACATCTATCTTGCAGTAATGAATCCACCCACCCATATCCATCCGGGTGGGTCTGATGGTTAAAGAATTCTGACGACTGCTGTCTGACAGCTAGAGAGAGAAAATCAAGTCTGATGCATTGGGAAGCTAGAGTCTGTCCACAGGGCTTAGCCACTACCCCACATGCCTGGGAACTGCCGGTCTCACCCCACCCCCAGCCCCTGTTCTGTCCCTTCTGTAAAATAAGAAATATCCTCAGATTTCAGTTAGTTGGGTTTTAGTCTTTTTTTTTTAAGATTTTATTTATTTTATTTGACAGACAGAGATCACAATTAGGCAGAGAGGCAGGCAGAGAGAGAGAGAAGAGGAAGCAGGCTCCATGCAGAGCAGAGAGCCCGATGCGGGGCTCGATCCCAGGACCCTGGGATCATGACCTGAGCCGAAGGCAGAGGCTTTAACCCACTGAGCCACCCAGGTGCCCCAGTTGGGTTTTAGTCTTAAAGCAGCCAACCAACATCTAAAAAAACTCTTTTACATTTTTAAGTATTTTTTTTTTTTCTTGAACTCACTTTCCAGCTGTCTTGGCTCTTTTTAATTTAGTACAGTCACCTTGAAAGGGAAATTCCAATCATTCCTTTTTTTCTCCTACTTTCCCACATTCCCTCTTTCTCTAAACCTGATGTCTTCTCCCCTTCTGTGAGAACCTGAACTCAAAAAACGACCTCCTCCTCCTCAAAATACATGTAAACATATAAATGTATATTATATTATAAATATAAATATATAAATGTAAAATACACAAATTTATAAATGAATCACATCGTCTAGAGTCCTTGCTGTTCACATTTTAGTTTGTATTAACTCTGGCTCTCCAGGCTTACTTCCTACTCTTAGACATTATTTCACTGAGCAAATGGGTAGGTGATTGGTAAGGGCCAATCCTGGAGGCAGAGAGGCAGCCTGTACAAAATCAGCCATGGATAGAGTGTGAAGCATCTAATTCCTCAAATTAGATGACTGATAATGACAGTGGAAAATAAAATGGCACTAATGTCACCAGTGCACACTATGTTACTTCTAGTAAAACTGCTTAACATTATTTTTTAAAAATAGATTTTATGTATTTTATTTGAGAGAGAGTGTGAGCAAGAGAGAGAGATGGAGCAGTAGGGGGAGAGGGAGAAGCTGACTCCCCACTAAACAGGGAGACTGATGTGGGGCTTGATCCCAGGACCCTGAGATCATGACCTGAGCCTAAGGCAGAGGCTTTTAATCCACTGAGCCACCCAGGCGCCCCTAAAATGTACCTTTTAAAAGAAATCTACTTTTAATTTAAATATGAGTGTGTGTACATTAAAATGGCCATTTAAACAAAATTAACTGCAATCTCATGACTTACCTAATTGAGAATAAAGAAGTACACAAATCTATAATGCACACATTTCTGAGAACCTGAAATGGTTTTATAAAAAGAATGCCATAATTTGCATAAATAAATAATTTGATGGTATGAAACATTCAATTGGGTATTTTTCAGACAATTTTAATTAAGTTCACACTAGTAGTTTAGTGAAACTTTGCTCAGATATTTTTAAAAACTCAATTAGAAGAAGCTGTGTAGCGTAATAATAGAATAGGACTAAACAGTATTAGGATATATGAGCTTTAATCATGTTCAGTTATCAATTAGCTATGCAATCTTTCCTAAATAATTTAATCTGAGTGTTAGCTCCTCATCTCTGTAAGAGAGATAACACATAACTTTCATTCCGCTAAGATGCTTAAAGGCTCAAATGAGATACCATACATGAAAATGCTCTGTTATTAAAATCTAATAACCCAAACAACTAGATATCTCATGGAAAAGAATGAACTTTACTTCTACCTCACAATATACACAAAAGTTAATTCTAGATCAATCACAGACCAAGCTAAAACTGTAAGATGTCTGGAAGAAAACAAGAGAATTCCTTCATGGCCTCAGGGTAGGCAAGCTTCTCGGACAAGACACAAAAGGCATCAGCCATAAAAGGAAAAAAACACACTGCACTCCACCAAAAGACATTTAGAAAGTGAAAATGAAAAGACAAGCCACAAACTTGGAGAAAATACTTGTAATCCATATATCAGACAAAGGACTCATATCCAAAATGTATGAAGAAACCCTACAAATTAAATAAAAAATAAGCAAAAAATAAAAATTGAAAATAGGCAAAACACTTGAATAGGCAAAAGACATTCATATGTCCATGAGTTTTACAAAAAGGTGCTCAACAACTCTTCAGGGAAATGGAGACTGAAACAACCCTATATACCCATCAGATTGGTTAAATTTTAAAAAAAAGAATAACAGTATTTAACAACTGACAAGGATGTGGAGCAACAAACTCTCAAACACTGCTGGTGGGAGTGGGAAATGGTAAAAACCACTTTAGAAGACTTTAGTTGAATATACACCTGCACTATGACCCAGAAATACTACTCCTAAGCATATGCCCAACAGAACTGAATACATACAGCAACAAAAAGACTTACATAAGAAGGCTCATAATCGCTTTATTTATAATAGCCAAGAACTATACACACACCAAATGCCCATCGACAGAAGATGGGCAAACAGATGTCATATAATGGAATAGGACTCACCAATAAACAGGAACGATACTGCTGATAGATGCAACAACATGCCCGAGTCTCAAAATCATTAGTGGAGATAAAGGAGCCAGAGGCAAAAGAACACATATGTTTCCATCTGTATGAATTTCAAGAACAAACACAACTAATTTATGCAGCAGAAGAAATTAGAATGGCAGTTGCCTCTGGGAAGGAGGGAGAATTGACTAGAAAGGGGGATAAAGGAACTTTCTGGAATGATGGAAATGTTCTTTATCTTGAACAATCTCGAAGTTGGTTATACTTACCAACATTCATCAAACTGTACACTTAAGATCCATGCACTGTTTCAGGTAAAGTACCTCTAAATTTAAAGCAATGTGTTCAACTGTCAACCTAAAAAACCCTAAAACTATACTATAATACAGAGTGTCCCCAAGACTTGGAACAGTGAAAATCATGTATTTATCATACATTTTTTTAGTTTGATATTTAGGCCGGCTGCTTTAAACTTACTTCATCTGAAAAGCTGTCTGGAGGTTGAGGAAAACCATACTGAGAACATTATTCGAAATGTTAACTAACAAACTATTTGAAAACAAGATTCTCCTCTTCCCCAAGTTTTCCGAACTGTTTTCTCAACTTTTCCCCCCTATAGTACGGTTGCTTCCCCTTAGCTATGGGAAATACTTTCCAAGACCTCTACTGGAAATCTGAAACTGTGGAGAGTATCAAACCCTATATGTGGTTTTTTTGTACACATGCATACCTATGATGAAGTTTAATTTATGAATTAAGCACAGTAACAGATTAATAACAATAATAAAATAGAACAATTATAACAATATATTGTAATAAAAGTAATTATATGAATGGGGTCTCTCTCTCAAAATATCTAATTGTTGTTCACTCATCTTTCTGCATGTGGTAATGTGAGACAATGTCTACGTGATAAGATGAAATGAATGGCGTAGGCAGTGTGTTATAACACTAGGCCACTACCAACTTTCTGAACAATAGGTCGGAAGGTGGATCATCTGCTTCCGGACCATGGCTGACCACAGGTAACTGAAACTGTGGAAACTGAAACCAGAGATAAGGGGAGAATACTGTAATACTTCTATTAATCACTGGGCAGGGATGGTGTGATAGGCACCCTTGTAATGTTGGGAGATAGAACACGGACAAAGCAGACATAAAATAACCCTGCCCTCGTGAAACTTACATTCTGGTAAGAAGAGATAGAAAACAAATAAATACTAAAATAAAATATGTCCAATGTCAGATAAGAAAAGCTACTAAGAAAAGTAAAACAGAAAGTGGCTAGGGTATATCAGTGCGAAGAGTGGGGTAGAGCTGATTTTTTCATAAATAGGATAGATATAAAGGGCCTCACTAATAAGATGACTTTCTCAGCAGAGATCTAAAGTGTGTGGGAAAAGCAGTGCAGGTAACTAGGAATGAGTACTCCAGGCAAAGGGTAAAAACCAATCAAGGAAATAACCAAAAGGTCTTTTTTCTATAATTTGTTCTGCTTTTATCTTTTTTCTTTGCCTTTTCTTGATAACCTGTATCTCAGGTAGGATCCAGCTATAGACTACTTGGATCACTGCAATTTCTCTTTCATTAATTTCTCAGCATAAACTTCACTCTCTTTTTTTCTTTTCTGATCCAACAAAATCATTTTTACTGAGCAGTTTTTCAATGATGGCATTTCTTACCTCAAATCTCCCGCTCTTTTTTATGACTTCTGCTCAATAAAAATTTACTGATGTCTAGTATGTACCAAGGCCTAATTGTAAAAAGATGATTGTCATATGACATATACCCTCAGATTCTAGTCAAGGATATATTTGTACATATAGATGTATATGTATACACACACAGGCATACATACACACATACACATATATACCAAATGGATATACTGTAAAAACACACACACTGATATTATTAATGAAGAACTGCAGCAATTAATTCTGCCCAGTGAGGAAAAGAAGAGATCATTGGAGATATAGAGGAAAAGACCTCTGAGCTAGGATTTGATGACTAAGTAGGAACTCAACAAACATACAGCAAGAAACGACTATTACAAGGAAGAAGAAACATCTTAAGCATCAGCTCAGAGAGGTGGAAGCAAATAATCTACCAGTAATGCTAGATGCAATGTTAGATTGAAGACTAAGAAAATAAGAGTAGAAAGGTCAGTTGGGAACATGCTAAGGGGCCTGACTTTATCCTGAGAGCCAGTGGTTCCCAAATTATTTTGACTGCATACCCAACCAGTAATAAATTTTTGTGCATACATCTACCCTCAATATATATATACATTTGTTTATGTATAAATTAAATTATGCCAAGAGCTACTATTCTAATATGTTACACTCATTAGAAAACAAACACAAAAAGATAAATGCATAAAAGATAAAAATAAGTAATATTCTTGTCCTCTTGGTGCTACCAAATCAACAGGAGTATTTACAAAATCTAAGGTAGTATACCTGTGCTTACTTCTTTGACGCTAAGCTCAACTGTTAGGAAATCTGAGAGACTTTTATGATAGTGAATTTAAACATATCTAAATATACCATACTTTGTACATAGAAATGGTATAAATGCATAAATGTTTGTTTATAATTTCATGCTTATTTATTTTCTCTCTCAAAATAACTCATAAACCCTTTAGAGCAGGGGCTGATCTACTCTTTCCACTTAAAAAATCATTCTGTAACAACAAAAAAAAAAAATCATTCTGTAAAGTTAAAAAAAACAAAAAGATTATATCCCATTCACTATCATCCAAAATATTATGCCTTTCTAAAACCTAATTCTTGGGGAGACAAAATCTTAATTAGCATTTTATTTTAAGTTTTAATAATAAGTTTAATCCCCATGGAAATTGATGCCTTTACAATTTCTAGATTAAGAAACACAGCATGATCAAAACCCAAGAAGATTTTCTCTAATTTCATCATTAAACCTCAAATCTGGGTGGCTCAGTTGGTTAAGCACCTGACTCTTGATTTCAGCTCAGGTCATGGTCTCAGGGTCATGAGATCGAGCCCTGTGTTGTCCTCCACACTCAATGTGGAGTCCACTTGAGATTCTCTGCCTCTCCCTCTGCCCCTCCCCCTGGTTGTGCTCTCTCTCGCGCACTCTCTCTCTCTAAAAAAATTAATAAAAATCTTTAAACCTCAAACCTGACCTTAAGTAAACAGTTCAAAAATAAAGAGGATGCACATCATAACCAAGTGGGATCTATGCTAGGGATGCAAGGCTGGTGCCTACATGGAAATCGATCAATGTAATACACCAGATTAATAGAGTAAAGGGAGAAAGCACATAATCACCTCAACAGATGCCAAAAAAAGCACTGGACAAAAGTCAACAGCCTTTCCCCATAAAAACACTCAATGAACTAGGCATAGAACTCCTACACCCTTATGATAAAAAGCATCTGTGAAAACCTACACCCAACATCATACTTAATGGTAAAAGACCAAAAGCTTTCTTTAAGATCAGGAACAAGACAAGGATATCTGCTCTCACCACTTCTATTCAACATTGTACAGGAGGTTTTAGCCAGGGAAATTAAGCAAAAAGAAAAGAAATAAAAGGCATCCAGATTGGAAAGGAAATGTAAAACTATCTCTATTTGCAGATGACATGATCTTGCAAGTAGGAAATCCTAAGGAATCTTTAAAAAGTAATAACGATTATAGCTAATAAACGAGTATATCCTGTGTAGCAGGATACAAGACCAATACACAAAAATAACTTGGTCAGTTGTATTTCTATACATTAGCAATGAATAATCTGAAAATGGAATTAAGAAAACAATTCCGGGGTGCCTGGGTGGCTCAGTGGGTTAAGCCTCTGCCTTCAGCTCAGGTCATGATCTCAGGGTCCTGGGATCGAGCCCTGCATTGGGCTCTCTGCTCAGCGGCGAGCCTGCTTCCCCCCCCACCCCCCTCTGCCTGCCTCTCTGCCTACTTGTGATCTCTGTCAAATAAATAAATAAAATCTTTAAAAAAAGAGAGAGAGAGAATGAAATACTTGCAAATAAATTTACCAAAAGAAACATTAAGACTTATGTACTGAAAACTACAAAGCATGTATGAAAAAAATGAAAGGAGGCCCTAAACAACAACAAAAAAAGAACATCTTGTGTTCTTGGAGGAACTGATGTTGTTAAGATGGCAATATTCTCAAAATTGATCTATAGATTCAATGCAATCTCGATCAAATTTCGAGTTGCCTTTTTTACAGAAATTGACAAGCTAATGCTAAACTTGAATTGGAAATGCATGGGACCCAGAAAGTCCACAACAATATTGAGAAAGAATAAAGCTGGAGGACTCAAGTTTATTTCAAAGTTTATTACAAAGCTACAGTAATCAAAATTGTGTGGCATGGGGGCACCTGGGTGGCTCAGTGGGTTAAGCCTGGGATTAAGCCCTGCATCGGACTGTCTGCTCAGCCGGGAGCCTGCTACCCGCCTCCCCTCTGCCTACTAGTGATCTCTCTCTCTGTCAAATAAATAAATAATCTTTAAAAAAATTGTGTAGCATGGCCTAAGGAAAGACGCAGAGATCACAGCACAGAAATGAACCCTTACATCTATGGTCAGATGATTTTCATAAGGCTGCCAATATAATTCAATGAGAAAAAAAAATAGTCTTTTCAGAAAGTGGTAGTGGGACAACAGGATACCCACATAAGAATGAGGCTGGACCTCTACCTCACACTATACATGAAAATTAACTGAAAATGGATCCAAGATGTAAATGGAAAAGCCAAAACTATAAAACTTTTAGAAAAAAAAATAGGTATGAATCTTCATGACCTTAGATTAGGCAATGATTTCTTACATATGACACTGAAAGCATAAGCAACAAAGTAAAAATTGATAAATTGAACTTCATCAAAATTTATTAAGAAAATAAAAAGACAACCTATAGAATGGGAGAAGATATTTACAAACCACCCTCTGGTAGGGGTGTTGTATCCAGAATAAATAAAGAACTCTTAAAACTCAACAATTAAAAAAAAAAAAACAGTTAAAAATGGGCAAAGGATTCCTACAGACAGTTCTCCAAAGAAGATCTATAAATGGCCAATAAGGGCATATCAAGATGCTCAACATCATTAGTCTTTAAGGAAATGTGTATTGAAACCACAATGAGATACTACTTTTCACATTCAATAGAATGGCTATAGTCAAAAAGATGGACAATAATAAGTGTTGACAAGGATGTGGAAAAACAGGAACCTTTTTACATTGTTCGTAAGAATGCAAAATGGTGCAGCCTCTAAGGAAAACAGGTTACTGGTTCCTCAAAAAACTAAACATAGAACTGTCATTTGATCCAGCAATTCCACTCGTAAGTATACACCCAAAGGAGTTGAAAGCAGAGACTCAAACTAACACTTGGGTGATTTCATTAATTGCAGCAATATTCATAATAGCCAAAAGGTGAAAACAACCCAAGAACCCACCAACTGATAAACAGATGAACAAAACGCGATATGTTTATACAATGGAATGTCATGCAGCTATAAAAGGAATGACGTTTTGATACACCCCACAATACAGATGAACTAGAGGACATTATGGTGTGTGAAATAAACCAGACAGAATAGGGCAAATACTATATGATTCCACTTATGTGAGTGTACCCAGAATAAGCAAATATACAGAGAAAGAAAGATTAGAGGTTAGCAGGAGAGTCATTGCTTAATGGTTATGGAGTTTGTCTAGGGTGATGAGAAGTTTTGGAAGTAGATGGTGGTGACGGTTATGCAACATTGTGAATGGAATCAATGTCACTGAACTGTACGCTTAAAATGAAAAATTTTATTTACATCTTATCGCAATTTTTAAAAATTAATAATACACCTAAAGCCACAGGATCCTATACTTTAAATGAGCAAACTGTACAGCATGTTGAATTGCATCACTATAAAGCTGATTTTTAAAACAGGAAGAAAAAAAAAGAAAGGAAATCTGGGTCTATAAAAAGGATATGGGAGACTCTTAAATGCATACTGTCAAGGAAAGAAACGAGTCAGAAAAAGCTACATACTGTATGATTCCAACTAGATGATATTCTGGAAAAAGCAAAATGATAAGTACAATGAAAAGATGCATGGTTGCCAAGGGTTCCAGGCAGAGGAGAAAGAACTAAGAGGTGGAGCACAGGACATTCTCAGAGCAGCGACGCCATTCTGCTTGATACTGGAATGGTACATACATGACAAGCATTTTTCAAAACCCACAGAACTGGAAAACACAAAGGGTGAACCTCAAGGTAAACAGAGGACTTTAGTTAATGTATTAACACTGATTTGTCAACTGTAACAAATGCACCCACTAATGCAAGACGTTAATAGGAGAAACAATAGGGAAGGGATAGGGAACGGTATGTGGGAACTCTGCTCTTTCTGTGTAATTTTTCTATAAACCCAAAACTGCTCTTCAAAAAGTCTATTCTAAAAATGTATACTTAACACAAAGACTACACTGAATTTTATCCTCTTCTCATGATTCCTAAGACGATTCACTTTAAGCACAAATTCTAATTTTACATCAGACAAGGAGGAAGTGCTGATTCTTCCAGCATTGTAATCCAGACACTATCAAACCATCTCAGTTCAGTACTCCACATGCCCTTCCCCTCGTTCACCCCCTTCCTCCACCCCCGACAAAATTATGACCTAAATTTTTGAATTCATATAAGTACTTTCATCTAGATCATCTTTGAAGATTCTGTAGTCTTTGGAAACGCTTCCTTACATTTATGACTGAATTCCAGTCTAATTATAATTATGAATTATAGTGACATTATTATACCAAGCTGCCATGCCTCCTGTTTTATTCACTTTGTTCATTTTCTATTAGGTATCATTTTATCAGGAAGCTAGGTGTGTTAGTTTTACACATCTTTTTGGGGGAAAAAAACAAACAACTGTTCTCCAAGACCCTCAAGCATCAACACAAAGGGAAGCTATAACTGTCCCAGAAGAAAGGTGGCTAAAAATTTTCAGGACAACTTTTCCCCAGCTCCTGGTTTAAAATGATCCCCTGCCAAACCTCTAATCTTTATTGGCACGCTCTATGCATTTCTTTTACCTTGGTCTTTTCCAGCTTCATCAATGTGTTGAAAATCTTTCAGTGTTTGAAGGTTACAGAACCCCTCTCTGCAATGCTGAATAACTTTCTTTGATCCGTTCTTGATGAGATAATCCATCAGCGTAAGGGATTTATATACATGGCGCCAGTTCTTCCCGTGATCGTTGAGTCTCTGCCATAGCATACTCATAATCTCTGACAGAGAAATTGTGTTGAAAGTCAGGTCACTGATATCTAACATTAGAGAACTAGAAGGACCCCAAGGGTCATTAGAAGTTGCTTCTCTGACTTTTATTTCAGCATCTGAGTAATTTTTCACAAAGTTTTTCACTTGCCTCCTGAATGCCATAGGTAAGACAAGTTTGAAGGTGAGATGGGGATGAGAGCAATGGAATAGGAGTTATGATAATTGGTTTATAAAACTCTTGAGAGGTAATTGGTCCCCAGTTCTGCTGCTCCCAAATACAAATGATTAATCTCCATTTTGATGAGACGTCAATTTCCTGCAAAGCAAAGCACAAAAAAATATGTACATTAAATGCTTTTTGAAATGTCTATAAAAGACCAAGTCAGTCTGAAAAATCTAGGTTTACTTAGAAATCAGCCCCTCACTTACATCAGCCAGAATTGAGGCAGCATCTAAATTCTCCTAGCAGCAATATGGGAAAATCTCTCATAAGGGATTGGTCTATATTACTTAAAGAAATATACATGGTCTTTCTAGTCCTAAAAATTTCTGCAGAAGATAGCATTCGGCCTCTTTGGCCAGGAATAAGACAATTTTAAAACATTACAGGACAGTGGGCAAGTTAGGAAAAGAAAATGGGACTTGTACTCTGACATTCCCTGCCTAAGATTTGTTGTCATGTATAAAAATGGTATGTCTTGGGGCGCCTGGGTGGCTCAGTGGGTTAAAGCCTCTGCCTTTGGCTCAGGTCATGGTCTCAGGGTCCTGGGATGGAGCCCCGCATCGGGCTCTCTGCTCTGCAGGGAACCTGCTTCCTCCTCTCTCTCCGCCTGCCTCTCTGCCTACTTGTGATCTCTGTATGTCAAATAAATAAATAAAATCTATTTTTTAAAAATGGTATGTCCTAAAGGTAATTAGGATGGTAACAACTGCGTTGGGATCATTATGTGACCCTATGGTTGTATTCTTCTTAGAACTACACGTCACTAGAATCGGATCTAAATACATTCTGCTTTCTTGTTAACCTGAAAGTAGAGGGCTGTCAACTATTAACACATGTACTTGCACCACAGGGAACCTGACATCTAACTCATGGTACCCTCGATGAGTATTTTAGTACCGGTAAGGTTAATAAGGTTCAAGGAAAAGGATAAATTACTTTCTTTACTGGGCCTTAGGAAAGGAACTATGCATTTAGGAGTAAAGGATGTCAGTACTATGATTCAAATCCGGTAAAAATTTCCCTAAAAACTGGAGTGATCAGCATGTATCTGTCACATTCCAAAACAAGTACACACAAAGAGAGGCCCATTTAGGTTGATACAAAATACATTAAAACCTAAAGGAGGTCTGCAGCCCCCAAACCTTAAATGAAGTTTATGAATGATCAATTCACAGGTCACATGAAACCATTTCCTACCTTCTTTTTCACTGTTTCGCATTAAGGTGGGTTAGTTAGTTTGCAATTTCCCTGGTGATTCACCCCTAATGGTCACCAACATAGTATACTAAATTGATTTCAAGCCCTGACAAGTATCCAGACCCAATGAAACCTCGATGATCTATAATCAGATTTTACAAGAGAAACTGCATGCACAGAAAAGAAAGACATTAAAATCGTAACAAATTTGTCTTGTTTTCAGTTTTGTTTCTCTGACTTGACCTTCACAGCTCCTAGCTCAGGTCTGATTAATTTCTGTGTATGTATTTAAGAAGACATAAATTTTCAGAAGCAAACTATATGAGCTATCCTTTCTTTTTCAAAAAATAAGAGAAAGGGTAATTAACCTTTTTTTTTTTGGTAAAAGTATAACACATCCTCAAATAAGTAAGATGGAAAATGTATCAGTTTAATTAACATTTCTCAGAAAGAAACTATCGTCAACCCTAGGAAGAAAAAGAGAAGTTGTGTGTTTTCACAATTTTGATTTTCTCTGTTTGCACTTCAAACACAGGCATTTTTATCTGACTCATTCCTGCAGTGAAAACCAGACTTGTAATGTGTTTCAATAAGCCATTAAAATTTTCAGTCGTGAGTGTTTTCTTTTTCTACTGTCTTTTTTTCCCTTCCAGCAAGCTCACGCGATGCAGAGATGCACTGTGACATTGGCTTAGAGAAACAAATATTGATCTGTTTCCTCACAAGTCTATTAAAAAAAACAAACCTGTTAGAATCATTACCTGCTGGAATTGAACAAGTCATTAAAACACTATTTTTTGTTCTTTTTTGGTGATACTACATTCTGGAGAGACAAAATCCTAATTTTTAGGTTTTCCTATATTCTCTATCTTGCGTTTTAAAAATGTTTTCTTAAATGAAACTTCTGCCCCAGGAAATTATCCAATAATAGGCTTCAATCCAATAGAGTAGTTTAAAATGGATGTGCGTAACATCATACTGAAATTAAATACCCAACCATTAAAAAAAAATTAAATTCCCAACCATTTAAAATTCCCATTTTAGTTTAAATTCCCAACCATTAAAAAAAAAACCCACAAAGCAAAAAGTCTGGCTGAGTGAATTAATACCATTTACTAATGCATAGTACTTTGTGACATGACCATAGAATATGTAAGACACATTCTACTATTGTTATCTTTTCAGATTAACAAGGAGTTCAGTTGGTGTTAGTGGTAAATTATATGTTGGTCTTCTGTGTTTCAGACACCTGACTACATGCAAATGTTCAGTTTACTCATACCACTAGAAACTTGAGATTGTAATTACAGCGATGGGACATCTAAGACAAAAGTGGTGCCCAAGAGGGTAATTTTCACACCTGAATCTTGGTTGTCCGGCTACCCAAATCCACAGAATATTTAGAAACGGAGGCAAGTTAAGATATTCCATGTTGCCAATCTGGGTCACCTACTCTGAGAGGCCTTCAGTAAGCACACTAGCTACTCAGATCTTCCCATATTCTTTCTGCACCTGATTTATTTCCTTCATGGCACTTACCATGATCTGTACCTGTGTATTTGTTATTTGTTTCTTCACCACCAGACCAAAAACTCCATGACAGCAGGGACCATGACCATCTTATTTACAAAGCAGTATAATCCTATTGCTTAATAAGTACCTAGAACATGGTAGGTACTCAAGAAACAGGTGCTGAGTGAATGCCCAAATGACTGACAGATTCTGCTTGGGATAAACTTGCATTGATTCAACAGCTTTGGATCAAAACCATGACATTTTAAAATTATATTCCAGCCTTGTAGTTGTCAAGTAAAATTCTAGAGTTTAAATATTTTCAGTTCAATCAATAAATATTTCTTGAGTATCTACCATTTGTATGGCTTTATGTATGATATAAGCAATTTAAAACATGATTCTGACACTCAAAAACCAGTGTTTGATTAAGGAGCTTAAATAATTCTCCCTTAAATAATTTAATTCTCCCTTAAATAATTCCAAAATAAACACATGATGAGGTAAAAAAAAGTCTCTTGGTTTCCTTTTCAGACTTATTTTCATGTTTTGGCAAAGGCTGTTTCTTCCCCCCAGCTTTTCCTTAACTGTAACAGGAAATCATTTAAATTATCAAATGGCTTTGTGGAATTCAAACTCAAGGGCTTTTTTTTTTTTTTCAGACTTTTGAAGGGTCACACCGTGTCTGTACCATGTTACGTGATACCCACAGTAAGGTGTGGGGCCGCTCTGAACAAGCAAACACATTAACGTGACCGCAGCAAAAACTTGTATATGTCTGGAACAAATAAAGACAAAATGCCTCATTTCAATTCGGGTCTTGCTGCCAAACGAGTTGGGGGGAAAACTGGTCTTCAAAATTCTTTGGATATCAGAATTGAAATAAGGAACTGAGGAGCTGAACTGACTTTACCCAAAGACCTAGGACAATAACAGCAGCATGTAAGAGGCTGAGTGTGAGAGGCATCTGGAAAGACACATTTAGGGTAGAGAGCAGCTTTCCTCTTTGTACAGGTTCTGCCTGTAAACTTAAGTTTACTCAGGAGAAAATAAGCTCTGGCCAAGATTGTTGTGGGAGAATGATTATAGAGAATACCATGGCATTAGGAGGTGTTACTGTTTGGATGGGAAGATTACTGCAAGAGGCAGAGAAATCAACTTTTTAGAGCCCTCCTGTGTGTTCATTAATTCATTCCACTATTAGTTCTCTGGAGTTCACCATGTGGCAGACTCCATTCTACAAAATGGAAAAACAGGTATACAAGACACAGTCCCCATCCTCTGGAATAAAGGGCTACTCTCTTTCGAATGCTCATAATGTGCTCACACCTAGGCATTCACCTACCTCATCTCATTACTTTAATTAGGATTCCAAAGGCATGGACTTGAGGTCCTGCTCTGCCATTTCCTAATTCAGGCTCAACAACTTCGCCGAGCCTCATCATCTGCAGCATAAAGAATAATCACCCCATAGAAAGAACAGCTGAGAGGAAGAAATGAGATGCTTGAGAAAGAATTTTGAACATGAAGGGTGAAGGCTCAGAGAATCAACTTCCTGTAGATAGCGCCTTTCCTTGGCCTTCATTTCTTCAGAATGACCACAGTGTACAAGGCAGTCCCCGTGCCAGGTCCAGAGCCACTCAGATGAGCCCGACTACGGACTCCCCTCGGAAAGCACAGAGTTTACTTGGAGCGGAAGTCTGGGCCACACAGAAGCTTCTAGAAGGAGGGAGTGTGACACGATGGCGTCACACAATGGGGACCTTCCCTCACGCAGGTCGTAGTGACCTCGGCCCCCTCTCGTCCGCACGCAGTCAGCAACGGCACCGCCTGAGACAAGAGGCAGAGACCAGACCCTTCCACGCCCATCTGAAGCCCCCAAACAAGAATCTACTACCTGAGGGGAAAGTCCTGCCACAGTGTCGCGAACTTTTCCCGCTCAAATTCAAGCTCCTCGTTCCTAGGCTGATCACCTCCTGTAGCTGGGGCCAAGCGCCCACGCCCTCACCACTTCCGCTTCCTCACTTCCGGGTCCTCACTTCCGGCCTCTCTGGGGTCAGGTGTCCGGTGCTCCTAGGGCATCTAGCAAGGGGGGCTCGAGGAATTAAAATGACCGAGTTCTTTCGTGGGGAGGGGCGGATATCAAGTGCAATGAAGGCACATGTCTTCGTTTAACAGTCGCTGGGGCTGTGATGCTGCCCTCAGGCTCCTTTCAAAGAAAAATTTTACAACTTGTGTTACTAATGTATTTTGATGAGACGGTGCCCGCCGCTAATCTCCACCTCAAACAACAAAGAAGGTAATGGTCTTTTGCTAGGGCCGAAAAGAGTTGTGTGTGTGTGATGGGCAGTGATGGAGTGTCTCCAGGGAGGGCCTCGCATACCACTGATGAGTCGTCGTTGAAATATTTAACTGATCTTCAGTGAGCGCCCCCTCTGTGCCAAGCACCCCACCGAGCTGTAAGGACCCAGAGCTAAAGCATGAGTTTACAGGCTAGTGGAGGTGACAGGCACCCTCACGGAAGACTGTGACAAGATATGTATCTTGTAATAAGAGAGGAGAGAGCATCTAATTCTGCCAAGGAGTTTATTAAGGGCAGGTTTCAGAGAAGACTTTACATCTGTATCTTAAAGGATGACAGGGAGTTCACTGGATAGACAAAGTGGAGGAGGCCATTAGAGGCAAAGGACACATCATGTGTAAAGGCTTGAAAGCTGAGAGAGCCTATTATCTTGGTAAAACTACAAGTACTGTAGTTACTATGGTTGTCTCAAAAGCTATTAGTGGAATAGCAGAGAGAGATGAAGTGGCAGAGGAAATTCAGATCATGAAAGACCTTGTCTGTGCTGCTAGGTGACTTTATCTGGTAGGCATTGAAAATATAATCAAACCCATGTTTTAAAAGCACGTGGCTGGCTGTGTGGACTGTGTCACTATTCCACCAGGGTGGAGGGAAAAGACTTAGACAATAGAAAAACTCTTCATAGATGAAAGTAACATTTGTTTTTAGCTCCTACGACTTCAATCATAATAATTATTATAATAGATATCATGATCGATACTGAAGTGTAGTTAGGTAATTATGATATAAAATGGTGGAAGATATGAAAGAAGTTGGTGTGTTTGAAATACTACTTAACTGGCTATCATATAGTGTAGTGGGCATAGTAGCCAGAGGGAAACTAAAAAGGGTGGCCTGGAAACAGATTGTTCAGGGCCTTGAATGCCACGCTAAGGTGTTGTTCTATAAAATAGTGGGGGACAAACAACAAATATTTTGTTTATATAGTGAGTTATAGTTTATAAAGATTTTTTCGAGTCATAGCTTATGTAAATTTCAAAGGAACTCTGAAAAGTAGGTATAATTATTCCATTTTACAAATGAGGAAGCTGATTTGGGGGAACATGCATTCATTCTACATTATTGAGCACCTGCTAAGTGCCAGGCACTATGCTGAGCTATGGGAATACAAAGAAGTAATAGTCTAATTAAAAAGACAAAAATAAATTAGCAATTATAATAATGCTTTGGGAGTAAAAAGAGGATTTGCCTAAATCTACATAATTAGAGAAGTCTTCCTGGAAGAGGTGAACTTGGGCTGAGTTTGAAGGAACAAATAGGTTCTTACATGAATTGCTCAATACATGAATTGCTCAGAAACATTCAACTAGCAAGCGATTTAGCTAGAACTTGACCCAAATTTGCAGTGTCCAGTTCTGTGCCCTTTCCTCTACCCTAAGGACTAATTTTTGGTTCTTAATGTTGAGCTCCACCAATGTTCTTTTTTTTTTTTTAAGTATTTTATTTTTAAGTACTCTCTACACCCAATGTGGGGCTCAAACTCACAACTCCAAGATCAAGAGCTGCACGTTCCACCAACTGAGCCATCCAGGCACCCCTCCGTTGACATTCTCAGTCACAAATCATAACCTGTTACATTTTGAAAACATTGGAGATCCATTTTTTTCCTTTTTAAACCCATTCATTGCCTCCTTTTAGAATGAATCTTTGGGTGTATCTGAAAGGATGTTGACAGGCTCAGCAAAACTGTAAAGTGTTACCTACCTAGTGGAATTAGCTTCGTTAAAGTAGCATGTGAAAGGTCCTTCTTCTCTGCTTTCTTCCATTTGGGGGCACCATAATTTAGTTGCACTCTCTAAATACGGGCATGGTTTTACAATAATAACTTGGTGTGTTGTTTTTTTTTTTTTTTTCCCTGTGAACTCAGAGTTTGATTAAAGTGAACAGAGTTTTCTTCACTTGGTTTCCAGGAAACCGTTGCTCCTTCTCATCTCCTTGGCTGGTTTCTTCCATTTCTCTGACCTCTCAACTTTGAAGGGGTCTGTTCTCTATCAGTATTCATTCCCTGGGTGGTTTCATCCAGTTTCATTACTTTAAATAACCTTTTCTCTCAACAGCTCTCAAGTTTTTATCTCTAGCCCTAAACTCTCCTGACCTCCAGACTCATATCTATCTTGACACCCCCAGTGGTATGGCTCATAGAAATCTCAAACTTAATACGCCGCAAACCAAGCTTCTGATCTTTCAAGCTTGTTCCTCTATCTCAGTAAGGACACATCCTTGCTTCTGGTTTCTCAGGCCATGAGCTTTGTAGTCATCGTTGGTGCCACTCTTTGGCTCTCAGACTTCACATCATATAATCAGCTCACCTTTAATGCAGGGTGGCCAGCAATGCAGTTGGTAGGTGATAAATGGTTTATTGATCCCACATTCTAATTCATGAAAAAATAATAATATTTGTGCTTCCAGACTCTCTGGTCACCCCATATATTCAGAATGTAGTCATTTCTCACCACCTCCACTTTCCACCACCTGTCCTAAGGTGTGCCTTCTCTTGTCAGGACAACTGCAGTAGCCTTCTAACTGGTCTCCCTGCTTCTACCCTCGCTCCCTTACAATTTAATCTCAATACAGTAATGAGAGCTATTCTAAAACCTAACCCCAAATTAGACCATGTTCAAAATCTTCCATTGGCTCTCATCTTAACTCAGAATGAAATCAAAGACCTTGCCATGGCCAATAAGGCCCTGTGTGTTCCAGGCTCTGTTCCCTCTCTGACCTCCATCATGACTGCCCCCTCCTCCTTACTCATTGCATCAAGCTTGCTTCCACCAGAAGGCTTTGTACTTGCTGGTCCCTGTACCTGCCTACTCTTTCCCCAGAGAGCCATCAAGCTGGCTGCCTCACTTTGTTCTGGACTTAGCTCAAATATCCTTTGATCTCCCAATAAAATTGCCACCCTCCACCTGGGCTACACTTTCTCTAATTCTTTCCTCATTTTATGATTCTCTGTAGTAGCACAACTATCTGACATACATAATTATTTCCCTCTCTGCCAGAAGATAAGATCCAGGAGGGCAAGGACTATATTTTGTTCACTGCTCTATTCCCAGCCCCTCAGGACAGGCCTAACAGACTAGGTATTCAAACAGTATTTACTGAATGAATGAAACAAGAATGTCTGAATCTGTAGTATTGAATGAAAAGTACACATTTTACCATAAAGGTAAATTAAACATAATTATGTATAAGAGGTTCTGATATTAGCAGTGACCCCTCAAATGGAATTGCTAAAAAATTGCAAATAAGTATGGTTTTAAAAGAAAATTCTCAAGAATAAATAAAAAAATAAAAGAAAATTCTCTATCATGAGTAAGTCCACATTTCACAGATTCTTTTTTTTTTTAAAGATTTTTTTATTTATTTGTCAGAGAGAGAGTGAGAGAGAGCGAGCACAGGCAGACAGAATGGCAGGCAGAGGCAGAGGGAGAAGCAGGCTCCCCGCCAAGCAAGGAGCCCGATGTGGGACTCGATCCCAGGACGCTGGGATCATGACCTGAGCCGAAGGCAGCTGCTTAACCAACTGAGCCACCCAGGCGTCCCGATTCACAGATTCTTGAATCCTCGCAATTTTGCTGATATTTTCTGAGTGTCCCATGACTGTGAGGACTGAACTAATGGCATTCTCATATTAGAGTCTTTACTCTTAGGTTCTGCCTCTGCACTTGTTCAATGACAAACATCCGTGAAATAAACCACTAGAGTGGACTTGCTGCCCTCTCCGTATGCTCTGTAACACGTCTGTAGATCATTACTTGCTGCCGAAATAACTTCTCTTTGAGATTTTCCTGTATTGCATTTCTGCCCCACACTTGAAAGGGGAGGGGTTCTATTCTGCTCCCCGGGGGGATAGTACCCTGTGGAAAAGTAGCTTCCTCATTAGGATGCAAGCTGAGAACTCCATGATTCTTCCTCTAGAACACTGTTTATCTTTCCTCCTTTCTTCACACTCTCCAGCTGTGGGCATTTAGGACCTCGCTGATCAACCACTTCAATACCACTGACTTGGGATTCGCTCCGTGGCCAGAGGATTTCAGTGTCTGACATCTAGCTATGAAGCTGCTGGGCATCATGATATTGGGTCCAGGAATGCCCTTAGACCATGAAGACTGAAGAACACTGAGGCCCACATTAATATGTTTATTGTTTTAAAGTCAGGGACATGCTGTTGCCTTTAAAATTCTATCTTTATAGCATGTGGAAATAGTGAGAAACCTGTCCAGACACAACTCAGGTTTAAGAAAATTGAACAAACTTGCATTAACAGAAAGAAAATCCTGTATTAAGGAGTTAAGAATAGCAAATTCTTTCCTTTAACTCATTCAATAAATATTGAGCACCTACCGTGACCAAAGTACTCTGATGATTTCAAACCACATTATTCTTTTCTATTTCAATGAAAGTGTTGAGCAGTTATTACCAAGGAGAAATCAACCTCCCCAAAAGGAAATTTCTAACAAGATTTAGGTATAAAAGGGGCGAAAAGATTTAAAAAAAAAAAAAGATATCATCTCACCATATAGAATAAGTTTAAATTTTAGAACTCCAAACTGAGTCTTCTATGATACCTTCCTTCTTAGCCTTCAAGGAATTAATGCTGGGAACATCTCGTGAGCCAGTATTTCCCTTTCTTTTGGGCTCAAATTCTTACTGGAGCCACTTAGCTACAGTAAGGAGGCAGTGTGGTAGTGTAGCAGGTGGCAATGTCTCTTAGTCGTGCAAAAGATGCATCGTTGGCATCCATTTCTAGTAAGAGCAAAGAGAGGAAGAGGCCTTCACAAGTTACACTTGGCATGGGACCCTAAAGGGAAGGAGGGCTCTCACAAATTTGAAGGTAAGAACTAAGGAGGTTGGCAATGACAAAAGTCTTAGGTCAGTGAAAAATCTTTAAATCCCAGAAATCCTTTAGCCCAACCAACTCAGAAGAAAGGAAAGTCCGCAAGATCTAAGGAACCAGTCCCCGCTCTTGCCTGACTGGCAAACCTGGGGTTAGAAGTCATCCTGGTTCAGAGATTTTCTTCTTTTGTTTTTTGTTAAGGGTCATGTTATGGACTAAGAGTAATATGGGCTGAGTGCACTAAGAAAGCATCTTCTCTGGGATTTTAGCTCTGTGCGTGATCCCAGGGTGATATTAAATAAGTTCCCTGAAGAAGTCCTAAATTTTTCTCTGGAATCTCGGATGTACTGGGAGAGAATGAGAGTTTTCCTTCAGAGCAGCGGCCTATTGATGCATCGTCTCCAGGATTTGAAATTTTCGTATGTGAACAGAATCGTTCAGAGGGAAATTGTTAAAATTGAAACCAAGCATATAGAAGCAAAAGTGCTTCAGAGAACCTCCTGCATTTTAGTTCAACTCTGGCAGCAAGAAAACAAAACCACATAATGTAAGGCTCACACCCAACTCTCTGAAGCCCTGTTTCTGCTAGTTCCTGTGTGGTTTGCCTACAGACTGCAGGGCTGGCTGGGGGCAGTTTGGAGGAGGGAGTAAGAAGTAAGGCAGGAGGAGGCACTATTAATGGATCTGTGAACTTGTACGCTGTTTTAGTGTGGTCCTTGGAAGACAGCACAACGTGGATCTGTACTCTGAAATGCAGTAATTTTGATGTTTGACTTTGTCTTCCTTCTTGGAAGAGAAGATACTATTAACTCAGTGTCAAAGCCAAGATATAGACTCGATCTCTTCTCTTCAAAAAGGTATGTCATTAGACAACATCGGGCCATATACTCTATAGAGATCTTGAACTGTTTTATAATTTGCAGAATGTTCTTTATGAGTCAAATCTAATTACAATGAATCCCATGGATTCTTGAAATATTGCTACTCATATGTTGGTCCATCCGCGAAGGTCTGTAAATCTTTTGCTGTAACAATGCTTGTGGGGATGGGATTCGACTTCCAGCAAAGGAACTTGTTCCTTACCCAGCCCAGCACACAAAATTCTCCACTAATTGGCTTCTGAGCCATCCCAGGGGGAGACTTTAGACCCATTACAAAGGTAAAATCCCACCTCTCCTTAGTCAGCCTTGAAACCCAGTTGAGGGTGGGGATGAAGGTCTGGGCAACAATGAATGAATATTGGCCCTGGGGGGGGGCAGGATTGCTCTCTTACTTACATCTCTACTTCTCTTAGAATTTATGGTACCTTTACAAAGAACACCACTTTGAACTTCTTTACAAAAAGAGAACTTTCTGTTGAAATAGGTTTTGAGAGAGTATTGTTTATTTTTGCCTCTTTATTAATAATTAGCACCATATCCCTAAGATGGTGTCCAGTTCAGGCATTGAGTCTGAAGACAGCTCCTCCTTTGTGCTCTTTGCCCCAAACACTCTTGAATATGAGGGTTGAGGTTATCCACCAAGGACTCCACTAACTTAAATATACTGTGTTTATACAACTGGAATGAGGCCTTGTTAATAAGGTGTATGTAACTTAACCTGCGCATTACTGAAAATACTCATCCCCAGATAAATTAAGAGGGAAATGTTTAGGATCTAAAAATCTGATGAAAAAGATTACATGTGCTCATGTTATGTCATCTGAGCGTAGGAAATCTCAGGCTGAAGTATCTTTTGTTCCATAAAGCTGCATTTATCATAGACTGGTAAGTTCCTTAGTGGGGTCCCCCTTTTTTCTTTCTTATTTTTGGTTTCAGAAGGAACATTTTGCGTAAGTAGACACTGCTTGAACAACCCAGTATTATTTATAAAACTTCATGTTTGTAATATAATTTTAAGGCAAAGCTCTTTACAAAAGTATCCACTATTAAATAAAGAGCACTGTGTAAATACAGAACCATCAAAGGGCATTTAAATTTCAAGTTTTAAAAATCATGATTTGTACTCCTTTTGATTTGTTTTTCTGTTAAGAGAGAAGGCCTGTATCATTGAATAAAACTACCTTTTTAGACTGGACTTGGAGTGCCTTCCTTAGAGGAAACTGTAAGCTTGTTTCCCTTAAATTGTAATAGGTTTTATTTTTTTTAAATGACTTTACTGAAGCAGAGGGGAGGGATGCTATTGATTTGCTCAGTAGCGATCTGAGTAATATCCCTATTGCTAACATAATATTCTTTTGAGTATCTTCCGCATCTTACGCCCTGATGAAAATCTCTTTTATTCTTGTATTTCAGTTGTTCTTTTTCTACTTCACAGGGATACTATGAGAATAAATGAGCTCATATAGATATATGAAGTGCCTTAGGAAAAAGGCACTATGAAAATGCAAAATTGTATCATTATTAAATATTTCTTTGAATCTTTATCATTTTCTTTCTACTTTTATACAAAATATATCTCACTTACCACCTGAAGTCACCTCTTTTTTTAGAACCATTGCCTTCTGGAAGAGTGAAAATGATCCCCAATTCCCATAAGTTTATTGATTCTCAGAGAATAATGCCCACTGGTGTTGGTGCCTTGTGGCACTCACGCCTTACCTTAAGCGGAACTTGCCTCTTTCCCTGAACCAAAAAAGTCCACAATTGTTCAAAAATGTGTCATTGAGTGGGATTCCATCAGGAATTCTTAAATAAGTAACGGTTCGCTGCTGGTTTAGTCCTGGGGCCAGATTCTTTATTTTCATGCTCTCCTAAAACAGATTCAAAATGTGGCAAGAATCTTTGTGATGTTATTTGAATCAAAAGATAAAGTTGATTGGCCCCCATTTTGTCCATCTCAAGATTTGCTAAAGCATATATTGATCTGGAAAGGAAGAACACGGCCTCATGTGTTCATTCTTTCTTCCTTCCTTCCTTCCTTTCTTTCCTGGGATCTTGAAATTCTCAGGAACAAAATAAATTTAACAAATAAGCACTTATAAACATTTATTGAGCTTTCATTATGTACCAGGTCCTGTATTAGGCCCTAAGCACTCTTCAGCATTGCTATTAGGTTTCAGTAAGGTTGGACCAGTAAAAATTCAGTAAGTGATTTTTAGAAATTTCTTTTTAGATATGTATTCACAGACAATCATTATAGAGAACTAAAAGAAACTATTACTAAGTACATGAAGATAAAAATCTCATATGCTCTCCAAAGAAGATGTAAGACATTCATGAAGAAAGTGAAGAAAATGTCCAAACAAAAAAAAGCTGAAATATTAGTACAATGAATACCTCTATACTCACCTGCTAGGCTCACAAACCGTTATGTTTCTGCCATATTTGTTCCATCTTTGTGTATTTCTTTCTGAACTACTTGTAAGTTACAGACAAAGTGACACTTCGTTCCTAAATAATTGGGTACACATCTAAGAATGGGGGCATTCTCCTACAGAACCATAACAATGTGATTATACCTAAGAAGACAGACAGTAATTCTTTAGCATGATCTAATATTTAGACCATATCTAAACTTCACCACCTGACCTCCAAAGCTGTCTATACCTTTAAAGAAAAAAAGTAGGGTCTAATTTTTATAAAGAAAAACACATTTTGACATTTGGGCTTTATATCTTTTTATTGTCATTGGATTTTTTTCTTTATTTTTAAAAGATTTTATTTATTTATTTGACATACAGAGATCACAAGTAGGCAGAGAGGCAGGCAGAGAGAGAGGAAGGGAAGCAGGCTACCTGCTGAGCAGAGAGCCCGATGTGGGGCTCGATCCCAGGACCCTGAGATCATGACCTGAGCCAAAGGCAGAGGCTTAACCCACTGAGCCACCCAGGCGCCCCCGTCATTGGATTTTTTTAAAGGGTTAGGCCAGTTATCTTGAAGGATGTCCCACATTCTGGATTTGTTGTTGCCTCATGGTGTCATTTAATTTGCTCGTCTACCCACTGTATTTCCTGTAAATGCCCACGTCTGGCCTACGCATTGATTAGATTTCGATTGAATGTCTTTTATAAGGTGCTCCATATCGCATCTCATCAGGAAGCACAAAATGCCAGGTTGTCGCTCTATTTGTGACTCTCGGTTTGATCATGGCTCGCGGTAGTGCTCTCACTCCAGGGAGCTCTCATTGTAAAGGTAGTTTTTCCGCTTTTGCAGTTAACAAGTTCTCCGAGGGGGTGACGCTTCAACACTGTGGTAGTATCTTACTTCCCAACAAATGTCACCTAATGGCTTTAGGTGATAATCCTTGCCAAAATCGACTGCTCCACTGGGGATCATATACATTTTTAATGCACTTTGAAGAAGGATTAGACGTACAAATTCATCATTTTTAGCAGCAATAGCAGATATTATTGACTGTATAAATTCAGGCTATAATTCTAACAACAATAGTAAGTAACATTTATTGAGTGCTTGCTATGGGTTTGAGGCCTGTCCTCCAGCTACTAACTGGGCCAGATGGGACAAGTTAGTCTTTCTGTGCCTTAGTTTCTTAAGCTACAAAAACAAGGGTAATAATGGTACCTGTCTTATCGTATTGTTTTAGAGTCTCAATAGAGTTGACCCTTGAACAACATGGGTTTGTTTGTGCAAATCCACTTACACTCGGATTTTTTTCCTATAAATACAGTGCAGTACTGTAAGTATATCTTCCTTATAATTTTCTCTTTTTTAAAATATTTATTTATTTGAGGGGCACCTGGGTGGATCAGTGGGTTAAAACCTCTGCCTTCGGCTCAGGTCATGATCCCAGGGGCCTGGGATCGAGCCCCAAATCGGGCTCTCTGCTCAGCAGGGAGCCTGCTTCCCCTCTCTCTCTCTGCCCACCTCTCTGCCTACTTGTGATCTCTGTCTATCAAATAAATAAATAAAATCTTTTAAAAATTTTTATTTATTTGAGAGAGAGAATGTGAGCGAGCATGAAAGGGGGAAGGTCAGATGGAGAAGCATGCTCTCCTCTGAGCAGGGAGACCATTGTGGGTCTCGATCCCAGGACCCTGGGATCATGACCTGAGCTGAAGGCAGACATTTAACCAACTAAGCCACCCAGATGCCCCTTTCCTTATGATTTTCTTTTTTTTTTTTTAAGATTTTTATTTATTTATTTGACAGAGATCACTAGTAGGCAGAGAGGCAGGCAGAGAGAGAGGAGAAAGCAGGCTCCCTGCTGAGCAGAGAGCCCGATGCAGGGCTCATTCCCAGGACCCTGAGATCATGACCCAAGCTGAAGGCAGAGGCTTAACCCACTGAGCCACCCAGGCACCCCTCCTTATGATTTTCTTAATAATATTTTCTTTCCTTTAGCTTATTTCATTGTAAGAAGACAGTGTATAATACACAGAACATGCAAAACTGGTGTTAATCGAGGGTTCATGTTATTGGTAAGGCTTCTGGTCCACAGTTGTCTACTGGTAGTTAAGTTTGGGGACAGTCAAAAGTCACACACAGATTTTTGACTGAACAGGAGGTGGGGATGGAGGGCAGTGCCCCAACCCACACCTTATTCAAGGTGCACCTGTAATGTATACATGTAAAGTCCCTAAAATGGTGTCTGCTAGTGTTGTTTGCCCAGCACGGGTCTGTTCCTTTATAGGTATGAACTCATTTGCTTTTCATAAAGACCCAAAGAAGTAAGGGCTATGTTATCCTTCTTTTGCAAGTGAGGAAGCACAGGTGCAGAGAGGTTTTTAACCTCTTTAACTGACACAAGGTCACTTAATTAGTATGTGGTAGAGTCTGGATTTGAACCCAGGCAGTCTGACTGCAGTCTCCGAAGACTGGAACCTGTAATGAGAGATGACAGAAATGGGACTGAATGGGAAGCAGTAACGGGACCTCACGCCACCACCACCCAGGTTTTAAGTTACTCTAAGTTATTGAAAGTCTGGGACCGTTGCAACCAAAGCAGATTTTAGGTTTTATTCATCGGAATGATAGCACTACATTAAGCACAGATGAGTGCACTTACTGCATTTATATAGCTTAAGGCTCTGTCTGAGGAACTTTAAACAAAAGATATCACTGGGAACTGAAAAATACAGAACTATGAAGGAATAGGAAGGAAGCAAACACAAAGGAATAATACAAGAGGGGAATTATGAGTCCTCAGGGCCCTGGGGCCGGAGATGATATTTTTATATAGTCAAGAGAGAAAAAAAAAATCCCTCTCATTTTTCGCATTCCTGTACTGTATTAAGATTTTACCACTTAAACACAGGAGGATAGCCTTTGTCAGATTTGTAAAAGACCCCACTGGATTTCTCAGTGGGACAGTGGAGGAGTCTCGTAAGTAGCTGACTTCCCTGGCTGGTTATCTCATACCTTCAGATAGTGCAGAAGTCAGTCTGTGCTTCGGAAACATGTAACTGTATACAGAAAAGGCTTGGCAAACCGGTATCCATCCCTACCCCTTTATTAGCATTACAAAAGCTTTCCAGGGCTATCTTACCCACTCCCTTAAATGCTGTTACAGAAAGCTCTCAAGTGTAATTTTCTAAACAGAACTAAAAATAAATGAGGGAAAAAAAATCCAACATTAATAATGTTTTTGTGCACTTCGAACACAGTCATTGCTAAATCGGTTCTGCCTTTTTATGTTTTTTAATGAAAAGCAGCCTAATTGATCAATTGGTCATGAATAATACTTTTTCATTTGTTTTTCTCCACACCGCTCAGCCTTCTAGAACCATGGGCATAATGTGGCAGCCTACAAATGGCTTATGATTTGTGTCTTTTGTCTAGTGCTTTATGGGAAAATATTGGAAACAAAGTGCTGAGAGCTCAGTAGGAACTCAGTAAATAATAAGTAGATAGTTTTCTTGTTAAATATGACTTTAAAGAAAGCTCTTTTAGATAACCAAAAAATATTACTAGGGAAGTACACAAGTAGGAAAATAAAAACCTTGGTTGATTTGTAATTTGAAATTTCTATTCGTCATTTTATAGGCCATAGATTTTTAGTCTTTTATGGAGCAAAATGGGAAATCAGATTAGCTCCCCTCCCCCAAATAGATTGATGTTCTAAAAACACAGATTATTGAATCAGTAAAGCTAGCAGGAAAATCTCAGACCTACATTCAATACACAAAAATAGTTATATTTTAATACATCAGCCTTTTAAGTTGATCATAAATATGTTGATATCCATAGTACATAGATTCTTACTGGCAGTGGTGAAGTAGGGGTTGGAGGAGAATGTCAGCCACCCATTTAGGAAGCTGATGAAAGCTCTAGAAACTCCCCAGAGGAAGAAAAGTGTGCCTAGCTAGCACTCATCCACACGCACCTTTATGCAGAATTTCCAGTGGTCCATGAATCCCATGGAGTCTACTCGTGTATCCTCGACAGGAAGAATTTCCTTTATCTGAAGTTATTTCACCCTGAGCCTTGTAAAGGCTTTCAAAAGAGTTTTCACACATGATCTCATTTGATCTTTGAGGTAGACACACCACATATTTTACCTCTCGTGTTGCAGTGTGGGAAAACCAAAGCTTGAGAAGTCAGGTAAATTTTTCAAGGTCATTTTGCTAACGTCCGCCAAGACTTAAGACCAAGGTTTTGAAGTCGATACTCAGGGCTCCTTCTGCTACGCTAGTCTGGGCACTACATTCTGAAGAAGCAGGAACCCTTGATGAGCTTCTGGAAATCCGAATTCTGGCTTTCCTGGAAACTCCCTGCGTGACTCTGAACAAGACTTTGTAACCTCTCTGGGCCTCAGTTTCCTTCTCAGTCAAGTGAGAGGTTCGACCGTAGGTGCTCTGAAGCCATTTTAGTTCTGTTGCAAATCACTTAATCTCACTGGGTCTGAGAATAGAGGGAAATGACCTTTTCTGTGATAGAGGACAAGACCTTTTACCCTTCCCTATAGGTCATAAAAGCTGGTGTCCAATTCGTGATCGGTTCCTTTGCGATGCCCAAATCCCCTTAGAAGCTATAAACGTAATAGTGCTTCTGTGGGCTGCTTGTGTGTCGTTCTGCTGCTTGCTTCATTTTCCTGCAGGGCTGACTGCCTCACCGTGATTTTGCTCTCTGTGCTCTGCATCAGACAGACATACAACGGTTATTTATTATCCCTCTTGGGTAGTTCAGAGTATAATATGGAAATAAATAAAGATGATGGACTTATTTGGGGCTGATAAACCTTATCCTTCTATAAAGGTTATTCCTCTTGAAGGACCTAAACCTTCCATCCCGATTTTTCATTATTGAATTATTTCCTTTAATGTCCCTGAAATGTGCTTGGAAACTGGGAGACTCCTAAGAGGGCCTGCAAGCGCTGAGCACAGAAACCCCTAAGCAAGAAAGGACGTGACCGAGCCCTTCACTTTGGGAGCTGCCTGGGGCATCTTTGGGTCAGTATAATTAGGAGAATTTGTGTTAGCATTTGTTTCAGATTTATTAAAGTTGTCTATAACATACGCTGCCAAGTACACAAAATCCATGATGTAGCCCCAGCTTAGCTCTGAGTCTCTCTGGGAAGCTAAAACAGGCAGAAAAATTCTCATGCTCTGTATGTCAGTTTCCAGATAGAACCCCAGATCCAAAGGTCTCCCCCGGATGGCAGGAGCCACCCTATTCTTGGCCTTTGGACCAGTCTGAGCCAAAGACTATTGGCAGGGACAGGCTGGCTACCTCCATAATTGGGAAGGTTGCCACAGATCTTTATTTGTGATTAATAGCGAGAGATATGAAATTGGGGGCCCTGGTTTTCAGCCCTTTTTGTCTGTGAATTTTCCAAATGAACTTCAGGCCGTCAAATGGAGCCATAACAATTTCTTGCAGAGAAGCGTATAATTTGCTCAGTCCCATGTCAGGTCATTGACTGTGGGAAGAAATACTGTCCACTGATGAGAATGACAGAGCATGAACTTTGCTCCTATGTTCCGTGCTCTTTCCTTAGCCTCGTGGATGACTTAGTGGGCTCCCTTCCCTCCTCTGTCCTTGAGTGGGACAATACCATTCTTTAACCTGCTATGCAGGACCCTTGAGAAGAAACATCCGTTGTTACAAGAATTTTAGATCTTTGATAAATAGAACAATGTAATATCTCATTTATATTTATAAAATGCATAATATGGTGCTTTCTTATTTAGCCAAACAGATTTTGTGACATTTCGGTCTCTTAGACCAATATTGTTAGGTAGACTACTAATTCACTTTATCAACTAGATCCGGTACCATGTTGTGACTGGACACTGGTTCCCCGTAAATGATCCGAATAAACAAAGAGGGAGAAAGTGTGAAGTCCAAAAAATCCCGTAGCTGGAGAGTGATTCCCAAGACCTGGAACAAGGTAGATGGAGCTCTTCCATAGTAAACTTTGTTGTTCTGTTTTGTTTTATTTTAAAATGCAAGATGTAGGGAAAAGCAAGATTTACTACACAGCCAATATTGTCAGCTCAAATTATCTCATAAAATGAAGGGTCAATTAGGTGCTATTATCATCAAGAGAGCTTGCTATAATGCTCTATCATATAGATGCTATAAAAAATTACCCATCTGGTTACTTTGATTTATTTTTCGGCTACCGTCAGCAGACATCCCCTCAATCCCTAATTCACAGTATGCAGATATCTTGAGAACACTTAGGGTAATAAAAACAAAACCAAATGGATCCTTTCCCCTAAGGAACATACAAGCTATTAGGGGAACTGGACAGATGAAAACTGCAGTGCACAGCTTGTGCCAAGGGGATTAACAGAGCAAGTGGAGCAAGGAGGACTTCCTGGAGGAGGTGCCACTGCAGGGGAGAGAGGTGGCTTGACAAAGAGACATAACTACATCCACAAATTCGCATCCTCCACAGAAATCATAGGAGGAATAGGATCTTCTTTGCTGATGATCCGTTTATTTTGCAGATGATAAGAGTTGAGAAGTCTCCGTGAATTATTTTTCCTTGAGGAGCCAGAAATTAAAGTTCTGCTACTGGAAACTGTCCCTTAAGCTCTTTTCCCAGATTGCCTGCTCTTCTCTTCCAGTTATGTCTCTGTCTTCTTCTTCAAGCTTAAATAGCCTTGGTTCTTTTAACTACTCTCCTAAGATGGGGTTTTGGCTGCTGTCATCATTTTAAGTGCTCACTTCCGACAGACTCCAGTTTAAGGTCCTGCCTGGATGGTGGTGCCCAGAATGGGACAGAGTTCTCCAGGAGCCCTCTGACAAATGCAGAGTGCCATGGAGCCGTTGTCTCCCTTCCTCTATACCTTATATTTCTATTAATATGGCCCAAGATTGCATTGGCCTTTTTGGCATTCATGTCACAAGGCTGACTCATACCGAAATTGTGGTCAGCTAAAACCCATGAGTTCCCATGCCTGACTACTAAGCCAGATCTTCCTTATTCTGTACTTACACTCTTGATTTAAAAACAAACAAAAAAACTCTGGGCACAGGTTTAAATGTAGAGAAATTTATCCCTATCATACTAATCCGTATTGATAATAGCCTATCAAAATACTTCCAAGCAGGGTGCCTAAGTAGCTAGGCCGGTAAGTGTCTGCCTTCAGCTCAGGTCATGATCCCAGGGTTCTTCTGGGATTGAGCCCCATGTTGAGGTCCCTGCTCTGGGGGAGCCTGCTTCTCCCTCTCCCTCTGCCTGCCACTCTGCCTACTTGTTTTCTCTCTCTCTCTCTCTGTTAAGTAAATTAATTAATCAATTAAAATTTTTAAAAAAAATTGGGGCGCCTGGGTGGCTCAGTGGTTAAAGCCTCTGCCTTTGGCTCAGGTCATGATCTCAGGGTCCTGGGATCGAGTTCCGCATTGGGATCTCTGCTCAGCAGGGAGCCTGCCTCCTCCTCCTCACTCTCTCTGCCTGCCTCTCTGCCTTCTGATCTCTCTCTATCAAAATAAAATAAATAAAATCTTTAAAAAAAAATTTTTTTTAATTTAAAAAAATAAATATCTTTAAAAAATATTTCAAAGCTAGTGAATTAGTTCTCCCTCCTAGCAGGTGAGTATTTATTTTCTGCTGAGGGCACGGTTAGTCTCATGCTGGATCCCTCTGGAAGATCAGGGTCAGGACTTAATTATCTTCCTCCTATCAGTAAATTTTCTGCAAGCCTGGACATATCTCCATCTTTAGACAAACCAGCGATCCTCGATCTTTCCGGCTATAAAATAGGAACAAATGTGAGTGGCCTTTTCCTTCCCAAGGATACGCAACAATGAGTCAGATGTCCGCAGACTCCAAGTAAAAGTTACTCAGAGGCACTATTATGTGAAAAGAGGAAATTTTATTTCAGGCTCTCAGCAGCTTTTGGAAGATTTGATTATGCTTACCACTGTCCGTTAAAATAAATAGCATCCATTTTTGCGACTGTTTTAAGCTGTAGCTGAGGGATCTGATTTGGGCTTAGAGTACCATCATGTGATGTCAGTACGATTTCTGTGCCTGATTTGTAATTTGAGTAAACACGAACACGTATATCTGTTCCATTGCAAAGCCTCAGTTAAAGTGATTCTTCTCTCTCCTTCCCCTCCCCCATTGGCATCCTCAGCCCTGGCCTCTTCCGTTAGTAGAATAAGGACTACAAAGACCTTGAAGTTTAGGTTTCTGTCAGATCTTTGGAAACCCCTAAAAGTCTTGCCAAAGTAACTTAGTGGTTCATAGGTTTTCTTTCCCGGCCAAAGCAGAGAACTCAGGGCTAATTTGTATAACTTTTATAACTTTAAGCTAATAGAAACGTCGTATTTCAAAACCCATTCTTGTGAGTGGTTTTGTTCTTATAGAAAGGTTCAGGGAGCATCCACGTTTTCCTAATCTGTCATTCGGATGCAAATTTGAATGTTGCTCTCATGACCTTGTAATCCTTAAGATTCACAGATGTCCACCCCCCACCCCATCCCAGTGATTTTGATCTAGGGCCTCGCTACCCAACTTCAACCACCAGTCCAGCTGATACCACTCGGGGAACCTATTACAAATGAGGATCTCAGACCTTGCCTCAAACCTACTGAATTAGAATCTGAACTTTTAAAAGATCACCCTGGTAATTTTTATGCACACTAAAATATGAGAAGAACCGACCTAGGGTGCAAGGTTTCGCACCACATTACCCAGCGTCCATCTTGTGTCGTGATACAATTCTAAAATTCCACTTGGTGTTGATTAAGAGTTTCGAGTTGTTAGTTAAACTTTTACCAGATTTAAATACTTTATATACATCTAGCTATTTCTCAAAATATATATAACTGGCTTTAAAATACTCTTGACTTTCTGAGTTCTTGTAGAACAGGGAGAGATTTGACATCCGCCCCCTGCCAGGGACATTTGGCGATGCCTGGAGACATTTTTAGTTGTCACAATTGGGGGTGAGGGGGCTGCTACTAGCATCGGGTGGGTGGAGGCCAGCAATGCTGCTAAGGACCCTGCGATGCACAGGACGGCCCCCACCCAGCTCCAAATGTCAATAGTAATAATGTTGAGAAACCCTGTTACAGAGGTATATAGTTTGTAGAGAAAGATTCAGATGTGCAACTGTACATTATAGAACACCATAAGCAAGTGGAGCCTTGTGGCATGTCATGATATGACCAAAGAACAGATAGGCTTGGCAGTGGCCCAATGATGGTGGTAGGGACATGGAAGGAAGGGAGTGGGGGATCCAGCTACAAGCTAGAGGAGACATCTAGGACAGACAATCACCAGTGCTCTGTGCACAAAGATAGTCAACTTTACAGAACAGGGATGGGATTCAGAGACTAGACCCTAAGTATGAACTGGCGGGTGGGGTGGGGTGGGGGGGGAGAATGGACCAGAGACACACAAAGCTTCAGTCCTAGAGCAGATGCTAGATATGATCCCAAAATCATGTTAGGCCTGGAAAACAAGAAAGGCTTTCAGATGTTAGCCTGAGAGTACGCAGTGGATTTCAGGTAAATCCAGTAAAACAGGGACTTAGGAGTAAGACAAAATCCCATTTGCTGGAACTGGGATATCTCTGAGCCAGGGCAGCAGCGGGGGTGACCTGATATGATCTAGCCAAGTATTCAGCCACAGCGAACGTCTTAAATCCTTCCCAACCGAGAGAAGGGTTAGTGCAGAGTCTACAGTATCGTTGACTTGCAGGAAGGGGTCACGTGCTTCCTGCTATGGAGAAAGGTAGGCGAGAATCGAACCAGGTCCTGACCCTGGTTGGTGAAAAATCCTGGGGTCAGTACTGGGATAGAGCTTATGATGTTCTTGGGCCATTTCCTTGCTGTACCGAACTTCAATCATTTCAGAAAGATTGTCTACTTTGCAACTGTAAAATTTCCAGGGAACGATTTCTTTAAAGATTGTGTTGATGCCTTATAATCCATCTAAGTCGAGCCTTCTTCCCCGTTCCTAACCCCAAATCCTCTTCCTGGGAAGTCAGCTGGCTTCCTTTCATCCCACCAGGGAGGCTACGTGCTTTCTAACATACGGTGACACTCAGCAACCTCAGTTGCATCCGGAATGGCCACGCCCAGCCTTCCCCTTTTTGGCCAGAGGATCTCAATTGCATTTGCACAGCCCCAACCTCTTCATCCCTTTGATATTCTCTGGACCGTCTCCAGGTCCTGCCTGCTTGTGTGAGTCACCACCAAAATGTATTTATTAAACATACACTGTGTGCTGACTGCCCTTTTGACAATGGAGGGCAGAGAAGAGATAATGTGTAAGAATAGGCATGGTTTTGTTGGTCTCTGTTAGTCTCTCTTCTCTCTCTCTCCAAGGAGTTGTTGACCTTTGCTGAGTTCATAGTCCCGTTGGAGAGATAGTCCTTAGGCTAAGTGCCATTGTCACATTTTGGTTGTCCCGCAGACGCTTTCACTGCGACCCTCACCTAAGGACAATAGAGTACACTATCCTAGGAAACAGCTCTGCTGTGAACTTAGCTGTAAATAAAAGTGGGATAAATGCATTTGCTCAGTTCCAGAGACGGCATTATACTGCCATGTGGATTTTGTTTCAAATGAGCTGCAGAACAAAATTCTTCTCTACGAAAAGGGGTTTAGTCAACTGAATTCACTCACTTTGCTGCAACTGGATTAATTTCATTTCACATCATGTCTCTAAGGAGAAAAGTAAACTGATTTGCATCAGGCTAAATGGATATGTTGATGTATCTGAAGTCAGTAAGGCTTATTCCGACTAGATTACAACAATCACGGTGTCCTGGCTGTTTTAGCTTCTATGAAGTAGTTGCAAAAGTGCACCGATTCGTTATGTGAAAAGCAGCTTATAAAGTTACCATAGATGGAGATGTTGCAGAAGAGGAGAGAGCATAGATGTGTCAAATGTGATGAGCGTTCCTCCCTTCCCCCAGATTTGAACCACTCTCTCCTCAGTGTTATAAAAAATATTCATTTTATTCTGTAGCCATGTTCTAAAAGTCACCATTTTATGTTTTTGAATTGTACTGCTGGAACTGCTCAAGATACAGACCCAACCCCACTTAGGGCTGAACAGATTATCAACTATGGGCTTGCTGAGTGCCCAGTACTGTGCTAAGTACCACCATCTTCCCCGACCCTGCCCCGCCATGGACCACCACCCTGCGCTTAATCCTCTCTTCTACCTTCTGCATCACTCTCGTTACCAGAACCCCAATCCTGTCGTCTCTCTGTGATAATCACTGTCTATCTCGGGACCCTTTCCTTCATTACTCCCAAAATGCTGCCTTTATCCTGGTGTGCACTTCTAACACAATAAGGCTGCTAGTGGAAGTTTTTCTGAGTTCTACAGCTAGTAGTTTCTATAAGTAGTAGTTACTTCAAAGTAACTTGAAAGAAATAACTTGAGGAGATGAGCCTATGGCGTTACGGGCTGGGTATATGGATCAAATGTCATCATGTGTATAGAGAAAGCCATTTATAAATTGTTAACATGCTCTCCAAAGGTAAATTATGACTGCATTACATGATTATGAGGTTTAAAAAGCAGCTGGATTATATATAAAAATTCAGTAAGACTTAGTGGCAATTCGGTAGTTGAAAAAGGAAATGAGAGAAATTAGGGCATTGACACCCCTCCCCCCGCCATCAATAAGCTAGAGGCACTCAACATTTTTTTTTTTTTTTAATAGCCAAAGCATACCCTTTTCATTGAGAACATACACTCGGTTCCAAGGACCGGAGTCTGCTCAACATTCTGGAACAAGGCCTTCCCTCTTGCTTGAGCTGCCCCAGGCCCCACACAGCCACCTTCCTAAATCCAAGCCAGCCTTGAGGGGTTAGCCCCAAACAGAATTAATCTTTTTCTCCCTGGGCACTCCTGTCAGCCTTATGTTAGATTATTTATGTGGGCATTGATCCCCTCGAATGGACTGTTAGGTGCCGAAAGGCAGGAGCCCTGCTAGCATCTGCCAGACCCTCCCCTCCCCCACCAGTAACAACTCCTGGTGGAGTGGCCAGAAGATAGAAGAGAATTTCAGCTGGTAATGACCTCCAAAAAGGTTTTATCCCCAGAGGCTGGCCTCAGACACAGAAAGGTTTTTACTTGAGCAACTTTTGGACCCCTCTGACATGGAACAGGGTTTGTTACAAAGACTCATAAAAATTCTATGAGTGGTGGGTACATACAGGCATTTTCTTCTTCTTCTCTGTACTTTTCCGTACGTTTGAAAATCCTCTTTAAAGGTTACTGAGTTCAGTCCCTTTTATTGTCACTTGATTTTCAGCTCAGGAGTTTCCCTGTAATTTAAATTATAAAAATCATTCTTCAGTTTCCCTGCTTAGTTGTGTTTTCTCTCCGGAACGTGGTCCCCCTAAAATGGTTACTTCTTAGACTGGCGCTTCACACAACACCAGATTGCATCACACCCTTATTGAAAGGACCTCCTTGTGCAGAGTGGGGGGCTCTTGGAGGATGAGAAACACCACTTTTTAGCACATGGGGAAAAAAAATCCTTGAGCTGTTTTGTTATTTTAATACTTTATCTTTGGCAGAGCAGAAAGTCTTTTTTAGGAATCCTCTCTAAAACGATTAGCCATCTGACTATTGCCAAGCAAATAATAGGTGCTCAATAAATATCTTAAAAATAGATTAAATTACTGGGCCCTTCTAAGTGAAAGATAACGTGAGTCATTTAAAACAGAAAGCGATGGGTATAGTTTCCAACTGCTCCTCTTTTGAGCTCATTAGAAATCATAGAAAAATGGGAAGATGGGGGAAAGTTCTGACACTGTTATGGAAACTGCATTCATGAGAGCAGATTGTAATTTTGTGTACAGTGGTTTGATGCACAATTATTCGAGAGATTTACTGTCACCACGGTTTAAAGCCATGTTGTTACCGTAATAGAAGACTGGCCCGGGGGCCTCATCTGATACCTATAACTCTCTAGCATCTCCCTTGCTTTTTCATCAGCAAGTTCACGTCCGTCCCCCACCCCCAAACTCTGCGCTGCAGTCTTGGCACACATCCCTAACCTAAACTCCAGCCAATTCCTTAACAAGACACTTTCTCCCCTTCACCTGCCAGTTGCCTCTTGTTCTCAGACACTGCTCCCTGAAATCAGGGGCTTTCGGTGAGTTAAAAAGGGAAATATAGAATTACCTAGCTCTACCAGTATTTTAAGTGTTCTTGTAGACTTAATGAGAGCTCTTGTACAAAACCACTCCAACTCTTTCTTAAGATATGCTCATTTTTTTTTCTCTGTTTGATTGAACTCTTGACCTTCTGGATAAAGGACTAGTTATTACCTCAAGTATGTTTGGAACTATTCTTGCTGTAACCATCCTAAAATGTAATTAGCATTAAGACATTATTGTAGGAGCCCATCCCCTTGGGCTGGGATCTCATTAGACAGCACAAACCGAACAGAATATTGTACGTGGTCCACACTCAGAGAAAAAAAAATCTCTAAGAAAAATCTGTGGCACTGGGGGTAAAGTTAAAACTGGCGATTTCGTGAGCCCTCTTTTGCTCATTGATTTGATTTGTCTAAGGATCCGAACAGAGCAAGGATTGTGGTTCTTCTGTTTAAAAAATGAAAGCAACTCTTTTCTCAGAACTCTGCTTAGGCAATGGGGCTGTTCTCACAGCTCCAGGTCAACAAAAACCTAAATAATCCATTTTAGAGCTCTAGCTCGTCCCCCTAAGAGACGCATCTCATTTTAAGGCATGACGCCACTTACCTGGGATCAACAGAGATGATAGAGAATGAGTATTCTCCAGGAGGTAGTGAACCAAGGTGGGGAAAACCGAGGCCCAAGCAGGTATAATATAACTCATGGGTTATTCATGCTCCATGCCCCATCTCTTCCACTGTAGAAAAAAGCCTTTCATTTTTTGAGTTGAAAACCATTTAAGGCTTCCTGCTCATTTATTTCAATATGTGTTCCTAACTCTTGGACCAGTCCCAACAGTTATGAAATCTTCTATGAATAATAATGAAGCTCTTCATTCCTGGGGGTCCCAAAGGTTATCATTTCTAGTTCATTGCAGGGTCCTTTGGATGCCCCAGTCGAGCCCTAAATGCTTGGAACCTTCAGGAGAAAGCTTGCCCGATTCTGCCATTCACCTCCTTTATAAGTTTATAATGTGTTTTAATGTGCAGAGATATGTCATGTAAACAGTAATTTCTCATTATTATCACAACATTTTTCCTTAATTGCAAAACTATATCTGACCCAAATTTATTCTTGTCATGGCTTGTGTGTGCAAGCAGAGTCTCGTTTGCCTCTACAATATATTAATAATGTATTAATTAGCTTCCCAGTGCTGCCCAAACAAGGAACAGAAAGGATTTATCTAAATCATAAAACATGAAATGAAGCTAACACTTTGTTAATTATATTTTAAGGGCAGTCTCGGCATTAGGTAGCAGAATGAAATTTAGGCCAAATTTTTGAGAGAAAATAACAGAAAACAGCGCTCAATTAAGAAAACATTTGTTTAGCACCTACTGTGTTCAAATTCTGAGAGGCAAAATAGGCCAAGACAAATATAATTGGCCCATTTAGTTCTAGAGTCATAGTTGAAAGGCAATAAAGGGAAAGGTAATATAAGTATTTTGATTTAGTGTTAATTAGCTTAAATATATTAGATTGAACCATATGAAACTGACAATGTCAGACCATTTTTCACCAAAGGAAGTGGCAATTTCACATGATTCAACCTAGTATCAATGTACTCTTAACCTATACCAGCTCCTAAAACACTATCTTGTTCATTTTCTTTCCATTTTCTTAAGTTATTCATTTCAGATTTAAGCTGTCATTATTCAAAAATCAATACAAGGTAAATACAGGTCAGAGATTTTACTCCCACTTTTTATATTTATTTTTGTAAACTCAAAATTAACATATACTTAGCAGATCTAAAATGTCTGATTATATTAAATACTTTTCTTTATTTGGTTGAGAGTCATGGACCTTGCTACCTGTCCCTCAATTCCTCAAAAATCAATTTTTCATGCCATTTCCATTGTGATATTCATGCAAAACCATCACCTCTGTTCCCTTCTTTTCTGCAGAGATAACTGTTTGGTTGCCCAACACTCTGCTTGTTTGAAATATTTCTCTATAGGAAATTAAATCTAACACCTAATCTGCCCCCAAATTACAGGTTTCTGAGAAGTCAGAACAGGTTACCATACATGTATTCCACTAAATCCATTCCTTTAATTCCTTCAACATTTAACAAATAGTTAAGCACCTATTTTGCATAAGCACTGGAGTTGGTCCTCTGCTAAGTAAGCGGTTGTATGAACAAAGGTGTGTGCATGAATAAAAATACAAATTTCATGCTACCTAAATACCAGGCACTGCTCCAAGCACTTGACACGTATCAATCTATTTAACTGTGCTCAATGGTGTGGGTGCCATTGTCCTGTCCATTTGAAGGATGAGGAAACTGAGACCAGAAAGGTTAAGTGAGCTTCTAGAACCCAAAAGTTTAACCAAAGGCACCAATAATCTATCTAGTCATTGTGGGGGACCCGGTGTTAAAAAGAAAGTGTCTCTCCCAGACTATACCAACTCAGGCTGACTTGTGTATGTCAGAAAACATTGTCCCCCTAGGTCTCCTTCCAGCTCAGGACACTAAAACACGCCTCCTTGAGGCCCTCAGCACACACCAGGACACATTCGCTGACCTACACATTCTTGCAGAGTCACATCTTAACCCGAACCTTATCGCAGTGCTGCCGAAGGCCAGGCACTATCAAGAAAATGTTCACTCATCTTCTTCCCGTTAGGCCCCATGTGTGAACACTGATAGCAGATCTAAATTCGAAGAAAATCAACAGAAGTCATCTCAGTCAACCTGAAAAGTGTAGTGACTCATTCACACCCTTTCACAGGGCTCCTACTGGGCTGCCCTGGTTCCCCGGAACCAGCCTCCAGGCCTCCTGCAGCGCGGGGCCTGACCACTCTCTCCTCCAAGGACCACATGAGCCTTGACCTCCGGGTGCTAGGCCTCTGAGCTGCTCAGCCAGCTGCCCCTGCTCTGTGCTGCTGACAACCCCACTGCTTCTGTCCCCGGGGCAGGCTAATAAACAAGGTTGCCTTGGAAAAAAAATAACAGGGAAGAAGATGCTGACTTTTCAGCCCCAAGAGTATATTCCTTCACTCTGGAGCTAAAATCATTTTTAACATCTAAATTTGACTCGACTTGCGTCTGCTCCTGTAAACCGTGTGTGCAGACTGCCGAAAACAATACAGAACCACTCAACATCTCATTAGAAAGACAAGAGCTAGTGAGCCAACTCACTAGAACAAAGAAAAGAAAAGCAGGTTTTCGAATTTCACCACGCACGTAGGCACGCACGTGTGCACACATGCATGTGTGCACACACATGCACACGCATTGATGTAGTGAAGCCCATGAGATGGTCAAGTGGCCCTGACTGTGAAGGGCAGTTATGTATTCAAGGATTTTCTTGTGCAAATTTAAGTGAGCCACAGGAGTTTAACTGAGCTAAGCCTCAGGTCTCCACCCTGAGAGGACAGTCTGGTTTCTGTGTCTGCCTCTAGTAAAGCCATGAGCAGAGTACGGGAGAGCAAGGACTCAGGGGCCAGACAGCCCTGGCTGGGATCTCAGCTCCACCATCGTTCGCTGTGCGACCCCGGGGAGTTCCTTAACCATCAGTAATGGTGCCTCCACTTCCTCGCCTGTAAAACAGGAGTTAATACAACTGAAATTGACCTGCACGGGTTTGTCGTGAGGTTGGGGGGAAGTAACACATGGGGAGAGGTTTAGAACAGTACCTGGCTCTGAGTAAGTCCTCCTCACATGCCAGTTATTTGTAAGAGTAACTTGAAATGAGCTCCTGTAACCCACTTGAAATTGAGTTCCTTTTTTTTTTTAACTTAAATTTTATAGCGCTGTGATCTCCTTTTTTTTTTTCTTTTGTGTGCATGCAGATGGAGGGTGTTTAGTCGTCCTTGGAATACAATCTTTCCTTTCATTAAGACCCATTATTAAGTCTCTTCAAGTTTCTCTCCTGCAGTAAATGATCCAGATTATTTAATTGTTCTGCTTTACATGCTCTAATCATTTATTTGAACTTCTCAACGGTCCAGAGTTAGTACGCACAGAAATTATCATCTAGGAAACCTTGATTTTGAAATTCCTTATCATCTGCAGTCCATGAGCTCAAATGTTTAAAATCCATTGTTTGGATTCTTTACTGTACTGGCCAGTTGGCTTTCCTCTGCTACTCTGCTACAGTGCCCTCGTTTCTGACTTCATAGCTTAGCATGAGACAAGACAGAGAGGACCATAGGTCATGCATTCATTCATTCATCCAGTATTTATCAGGGGCCTACTACGGGCCAGGCACTGTGCTGTGTGATAAAATTACAAACAAGACACTCTCTACTTGGAGGAGTGTAGCTTGGGAAGGAAGACATAGAAGTAAACAAACCACTGCAAAAGTCTTCCATGAGATGCTTTCCTTGACTTGAGAAGGTACCAGGATATCCTTGGGGCAGAAGGGAGGGAGAACTTAGCTCTACTTGGTAGATCTGGGAAGGTTACACAGAGAGGGTGACTTTGGAGCCATATTAACGGGTGGCAAGGATCAGAGAGAAGGAGGAGGAGTCTTCAAGGAAGAAGGAACACCTAGTAACAATATGCACATCACATCGCCAGAGAACCTTCCATGGTGCTGTTATGACTGGGCCCTCGGGTCTAGAAAGATTCAGAGATATAAGGCTACAGAAAGTCAGCAGGGAATGTCAATGTCACATGTAAAGAGCAATATATATATTCCTTTCTAGTTATTTTTTTAATACCCCTTCATGTGTATGACATATATGAGTTAAATAATATTCATGGAGGAGTCTTCATATTTTTAAGATTTTATTTATTTATTTGACACAGAGATAGAGCTCACAAGCAGGGGAGCAGCAGGCAGAGGGAGAAGCAGACTCCCCACTGAGCAGGGAGCCTGCCGCAGGGCTCGATCCCAGGACCCCGGGATCATGACCTGAACCAAAGGCAGACACTTAACCGACTGAGACACCCACGTGTCCCTTCGTTTTTAATTTTCTAGAAAATGATTTTTCAAGTACAATAGGATGTTAGCATCATTTCCATATTTGTGCCTGACACAATATTTTTCTACTTATTTGTTTACTTATTTATTAGCTCTCTCCCTTTTATTAGCTGTCTCCCTCCACTAGCAGGTAATCTCCATGAGGTCAGGGACTTTGCCTCTTTTGTTCAAGTCTGCATCCCCAGCTCCTAAAACGGTGTTTGACTCATGATAGGGTCTCAATAAATATTTGTGGAGTAAATGAATAAATTTCCTTGTGGGTGAAAAGAAACAATCATACCCTTTACTAATGGGGGGTGGGGGGGGGGGGGAAAGAAACCTGGACTTAAAACAGTTTTTCATGAGCAGATCCAATTTGCAAAAATGGAACTGAAGTTTAAAAGCTATTTTTCTTCTCGAAGCTCTGCTTCTGGGAGAATCACAGCTGCCAGCTTCGGTGGTGGTTTTCACTGCCCAGTTCCAAATTCTGCACAGTTGTACATATTGGCAGGGCTCAGCTTCCTTAAATGCTCTTGGATCAGTAAGGAAATGGTGATTTTCCTTATTGATTTAATACCAGTTCCTCTTCTGTGAAAAAGCCCGTGCGCTCCTCAGTGGAACATACAATAAAAACCGAACACTGGGGGCCATACATTAAGTAAGTCACTCATGTTCCTCTTCAGTCGTGTGATGTTAAACCATTTCTACTTTCGAGCTGGAGCGTTCAATCATTCTTCCCTTTAAATTTAGCAGAGTGATTATTCCTCCTGGTGGATCGTACCTGTGCTCCTTTCGATCTGCACAATAGCTCATTCCCGGATGAACTTTAAGCTCTGAGGGAATGCCTCTAAAATACTGTTTATGAATCGTCGGAGAAATGTTTCACATCCTTTTTACTCTAAAATGGTTATAGCAAACCACTCTCTCCAATGTTTCCATTTTCCAAGAAGACAGAAAAAGGACTTTGGGCCACAGGGTACTCAGTGGCCTCCTGGAGGCTGCAATGGAGGAAAGCCATTGTCAGCAGTTATCTACCATGAGCAGGGTACCGAGCTCGGTCCATAGACTGCAAGGAGGAGGGAGGCTTGGTACCCATCCTCTGGAGCTTACAATTTACCTGGGGAAGTAAGACACAAACCACAAAGTGAAATTAATGGTCGCTAATGAACAACACACTAAGGGCCACACAGGATGCCGAAGAGAACAGGGCAGCCAGACGGCGTTCCTAGAAGAGATGGTCTTGAATTTGAGTTGGACCTTTAGCAGGGGGGCGGGAGGGGGATAAAGCAGAGCAGGAGGAATCTCCGTGGACGCCATTGCCCGGGGTCCCACCTGGCTGAGGCGGAAGTTGCGGCTGGTAGGGTAGGGGGTAGATTGAGGGTGGCCTCGAATGTCGTTCTAGGAACTTAGTGCCTGATTCTATACGTGAAGAGGAATCAGTAAGGGTTTTTGAGCAGAAAGGATATAAGCTCAGCAGTGCTTTAGAGAGATGTAATCAAGCAGCGATCCGTGCTATGAATTTAATTGGGGGCTCTTCAGAACTCAGATAATGAGACCCTGACCCAGGCTAGGGACAGTAGGATATCTCCATCATGCAGCACACTCTCGTGAAGGCTGCTTAGGGGCGTCTGCTGAGCTGCACTCAACATGCCTTTCCATCTCTGTGCCGTAAGACAGTGGTGCTGGGGTACTGTGTGCTGCTTGGAAGTGGGCTTTTGACTTCAGAGCCCCGCGGTCCGCACAGGGAACAGGCCAAGCTGTGATCTGCACACGAACCTCAGAGACTCAGGCAACTTGCCCTCTAGAAGCTGGGAAGAGCCCTAGAGCCCACAGAGTCCGTGCCCTCAGTGCACTCCTGCAGAAGGCAGCCCTTGCCCGGGTTCACACAGCTAATCAGTGACGGGTGTGGTGACTTTCGGCCCGTGGGCAGTGCTTCCAAAGCAGGTTCAAATTCTGCTTTGCGGTGTGCGTGGACGAATTCTGGCACAATCCAGAATTTTAGTCCTAACTGAGGTAGTTGAAGCTCCTTTCTTTACTCGCCCCCAGGTCCTCCCGGCCAAAGCCAGTCCCCTGCCTGAGCCCCCACTTCTTTTTTGTTAACCCCTGGCCTCCGTGCTTTCCCTGAACACCCTCGGGCTTCTAGACCTCCTCTGCTCACACCCTGCTGTTTCTTGCATCCTGCCTCGATTATGCTATCTCCTTTGGAACACTTTACAGCGACAGCCCAGGCGTCACCACCTTCAGGAGACCCTCTACACACATCATGGCCTCAGCCCCTTCCTAGGTAGACTAAGGTCTCCCTCCTCAGCCCCCCATGCCACCTTGCGCAGGGCTCTCTCTCCCTGTTGTCTTATTGTTGGCTCTCTCCATGATGTCTTATCATCGCCTGCCTCCCACCCTTCAACTGTGAGCTCCCTGAGGGCAGGGACGTGGGTGTGCATCCCTGGACATGCAGCATCTAGCACATTCTAAGCCACATACTGGCACATACCAGGCATTCACACATCTGATGAATGAATGAACGAATGAACGAATGAGTGACATTTGCCTTCTTGGTGCATTCATTTATTTAGCAGACATTTATTAAGCAACTACGTATGATCAGCACTGTGGTAGTTGCATTTACATGTCAAAATATACCAAGGCCCTCAAGTTCCAAATTATGTGTGCATCAGTCATGCACGTGGAATGTTAACATGCACACGCAGCGGAGACCGCATCCGCATCTACAAATACCGAAGCTAGCAAACGCAGGAAACTGCGCGCCAGATGTCCCTGAAATTTACAAAGAACCAAGCACCAAAAATGACAGCTAGCTCCATAAGGCCTGTAAGAGAAAAAGAGAAAAACGTAAAAGAACAAAAGAACCTCCAGCAGAAGGAAGTGGCTATGGTTTCTTCTTCTTTTTTTTTTTTTCTCTATGCCCTAGAGCTGGGGGTGGGGAAGATTTAGAAAAGTATTCTATGCTGGGCAGGTTCCTGTAAGTCTGAGTTCCTCAAGGGCTGGCTCTTAGGAGCTGTTAGGAAAATCCATTGCCATGCAGGAGTCGGGGGACTGTTTTTTCATTCCACCGGAAATTGTTAATGGGGACTGCCTTAGTGGCCCCTTATTGCTTTGCCTGATAGAGAGACAGCAGGTTCACCCAAGCAATTCTGGAGCTCTGATCACTGCCAATTAGGGGAGCATTGTCTGGCTGCCATAATCAAGTGAGTATAAATATATTTATTGTGATTGGAAGGGGGAAGGGAGACAGCAGAAGCTGCCACCCCTTGCCTCACTCCCGGCCTGGATCAGACTGAGCCTTTCTGTCCCCTGGTGCCCAGGAAGTGGTCACTGGCTCTCTGAAGTGGAATGCATGGCTGAGCATTCAAGCTGAGAACTGTTTTTCCCAGAAGGGACCTTGTCTCTCCTTATTTTTTTTTTCCCTTGCTGCTTCTCCTCTTTTTCTCATTTGCTTCCGTGGAAGCTGAAGAGAGAGGAGAAACCAGACGCCACGGCAATCACATTTTAATTCTGCCCTGCTTCCCCCACTTAGCTTACCTGCAGCTCCGGGATGGCAGGCAGGACTCACACTCCCCTTGCTGCCTGGCCGGGTGTTCGAGTCTCTCTGGCACGGGATTTATTTCCTTGTCGGTTGGGGAACTTTTGTGGGAATATCTATGATGCGTCTCAGAGCTGGGGTTGAAAGACCCTGATAAAAATAGTTTTCTGCAGCGGACTGATAGGGGAGGGATTTCTCACATTGAAATGGCTAAAAAGGGAGGCACATTTAGTCACATCTGGTGGCGTTCTTGTCTGACTGGAGAGCAGGGTCTGTGTAAGCATCTGCACAGATCTGAAAATGCAGGCTGCCTCTAGTCAGCCCCAAACAAATGGTTGCGTCGGATACAGACGGCCAAAATACACTGTCACGGTACAGGTCAACGGCAGAACGGATCTCAGGGCTGAATTTCAAACTCTTGTCCGTGCAGGGCCAGTCCGTCAAACACAGGATGGGTTTTCTCACCCTTGACCCTTGGCTAACGGGCCTGATAGAGCTGAGCTGATTTCGGCTCTTTTCCTCCACTCTCGTCCTGTAAGCCTGCTCGGTCGCAGCACCTGAGGGGCAGGAGACCCTTCCCCATGGCTACGACAGAGTCAGGAGTCCCCTTCCCCCTTCCTTGTGTCCTGTTCCTTTCAGCCTCTAGTTTGTCTTCCCGACTACGAATTGCCCTCAGCCTGCCTTCTCCAACTGGACAGAAGCTGTTTTATTACCGGTAGCACAGATATGGTACGTGACACCACAAGGGAAAAGTATAGATACACAAAATACATTTCTAGAGATCACTCAGCCTGAAGGCATCTGACCACCCTTATTCCTGCTAAATTGTTCCTTCCTCAGCTGCTCAGAAATTGTCAAGGCCAATTGTCAAATTCCTCTCACCCAGCTACCAGAAAGGAGTATTTTGCTGAATTTTCGGGTCTTAATGGAATAAACACTTCATTTTTCTGTTTTCCACCTCTTGCCAGATATATCGTTTTTTGAGAACTGGAGCTCATTTATCTCCAAGGGAGAAAAAAAAAAAAGTCATTCCGTATTTACTGGTTAACAAATTGCCACTTAGAGGAAAATAAAAAAACAGAGAAACTCTCACTGTTAATAGATGGGTTCTTTGCCTTGGCCGAACCCTGGCTGATGGACAGCCACTGTTCCCTTCAAGTTGGCTGCATTTTCTCTCAATGGTTTTTGTTTCCTTGAAGGAAAGAGATGTCTTGATTCTTTCTTTGTGTGATCCTACTTTTGAGGAATGTGCCAGTATCCTTTGGGTCTGTTTCTTTTGTATGCTGATTCGATTAAACCCCGTACATTTGTTGAGGAGCCTATTGTATTGGGTGCTGTAGTTTCCTCTGAAATCATCCCGACCTGAAAGGTGGATGGGGCACGTATCTGAATGATAACTCCCTCCTAATCCTTTGGTTTTCTGCTGTGTAGATGAGGGCGGGAAATAGCATCTAGCAAGACACACAACCTTGTCAGAAACCGAGCCTGGGTTCAGTAGTCAGTGAGACCTGGTTGTAGGGCACCTCCCTTTCCCTTCTGAGTCATAGTCATCGTTAGAGATCCTGATGGGGACAGCAGAGCCATCGGTTCTTCTGTCCTTTGCTGTTCTCCATAACTAGAAGCCAAACAAACAGCAAAGAGTCTGGTCTGACCATATAATGTTGGTACAAGTTACAGATCACTATAAGAAGGTATTTTTGACCTGAGGATTGAGGTGGCGTTTAGGTGTTGTATTTGAGACACATCATTTGGTTACAGGGATAAAAACCTCTTGAACACCCATAAAGGTCTGGATCTGGTTGGACATTACATCTTACCTCATTTTGATTCTTTTTACTCAGGATGCTTCCTGCTAAGAAATGATAAAAGATAAAGATCTCATTAATAGTATTGTACCGGTGTCAGTTTCCTGGTGTTGATGCTGTACTGTGGTGGTGTATGGGGTCACCATCGTGGGAAGAGGATGAAGAAGACAGGGGAACTCTCTGGACTATTTCTGCAATTTTCTGTGGGTCTATAATTATTTCAAAATAGGAAGTTTAATGAGAGGGAGAATATGGAATGGCAATTGGGAGACATGGGTACTCATCTTGGTTTTACTTCCTGGGGCTGAACAAATATTTACATTTTATTTGCCTCTTCCTCTCCTTTTTGCATATAGATTTTGTGAGGAACCAGCAATAAAAGGGCTCATTTTTCTGTAGAAGACAAAAAAAGTAGAAGAGCCAAGAGAACTCCTGCCAACAGCGGGCTAGAAGGGCTATTTCTTATCTCCCTTAATCCTCTTTACCTACACAAACTTATCTTCTGCACTCCCACTCACTTTGTCCTTCCTTCTCATTCAAGGGGAGATACTTACAAATGAATTCCTCTACCTACACAAGGCATCCAGCCCTTCCTTGTGTTTCCAGAACTCAGTCCTTGTACATAATTGCCCCATGTGAGTTCCTTCTAAACCTGGGTTTTAATAACTGTCTCTATAAGACTAGGTTCCAACTGTCTATGTCTACTTAGACTTCTATGCTGAGATCCTCTCCTATATATCCAACCCCTGCCTAGGAATCTCTACCTAGATGTTTCTCAAGCATTTCAAACTTTTTCCAGATTATCTTTTCTTCCCTTAGTGCCTTATCTCTGAAAATGTTATCTCCATCTACCATGTTGTCCACAGCAGAAAGATGAGAGCCATTCCAGATCCGTGTTTGTTGATATGGTAGCTGGTAACCACATGTACTATTAAGTACTTCAAATATGGTTGGTCCAAACCAAGATATACTGTAACTGTAAAATACATACCGCACTTAGTTCAGAAAAAAGAATGCAAAATATTTCAGTAATATTTTATATTGATTTCATGTTTAAATGATAGTATTGGGGATATATCATGTCAAATAAAATAAATTATTAAAAATAAATTTTTAAATATGCTAGTGAGATATTTAAAGTGACATATGTGGCTCACATTTGTGGCTTGCATATTTCTGTTGGAGCGCGCTCCTCTAGACTCTTCTCTGCCTTCTAGCCATTGATAGTTGGCCACAGTAATAGATAGGTCACCATATTAGTTAAGTGCACAGGCTGAATTTGAATCCTGGCTCCAACATCTTTTGACACATGTGACCTTAGACAGTCTTTTCACCTCTTTGCACCTTAGTTTTCTCGTATATGAGATGGATAGAACAACGGGTCTTACTTCTCAGGACCTTGCAAGTGTTAAATGAGATAGCATGTAAAGCACTTACTATTGAGACAAAACCCCAAGGTGCAGGGAAGAAGCGAGGTCTCTCGCTGTCATATGAGGCCCCATCGTTTCTGGCCAAGACCCCTGTGGTGGTTTCTTTGTCTTCAGTTTGACCCCGCCCCCCAGTCCTTCATACTGCTGCCAGATTAAACATTCCCCTAATGAAGATGTTATCAACAATTTCCGTGATTCCCCTTTACCCGCGTCATGAGGTCTAATGTTCTTGGCATGCTGTGCAAGGACCTCTGTGGCCTGCCCCAACCCGAAGCACCAACCCCAACCCCCGCCAGTCCACGATGGTTATAATGAACCAAATGGGCTCCACAATTCCTATTTACATGGATCATTCCCTCCATCAGTGATGTCCGTGCCCTCTACTCGTCCGTAAGACTCAGTTTCTTTGTCATCTCACTTGGAAAGCTCCCCCAGCCCTTCCTGCACCTGTACCCATCCCAGGCTGGATTAGGAACCACTCCTCTGGGCTCCTCAACCACGTGAAGTTTAGCTCTGTTAGCACACATCTCTCATTTCTTGGTCAACTTCTCTGTCTTTCCTTCGAGAGTGGGAGCCAGCTGAGTTCTGGGACCGCTTCTCTAATCCGCTCTGGATCTCCATGTGGAGTTCAACACCTGGCACAAAGTAGGGCCTGGAGGATGTCTGCTGAGTGAATGCATAAAGCAGAGGAGATACTCTGAGAGAGAGCAGAGTGAAAGCCCCGTGAGGTCCAGCAGCAGAAAATGTGAGAACCAGACCGAGGAGAAGTCACCACCGCTTGGCCATGCAGACAGAGTTGGGAGAGAAAAGAATCTGGATGAGGAGTCAGTAATGGAGAATTTGAAATGAACGAGAATAAAAAAGAGGGGCACCTGGGTGGCTCAGTGGGTTGAGCTTCTGCCTTCGGCTCAGATCATGACCTCAGGGTCCTGGGATCGAGTCCCGCATCGGGCTCCCTACTCAACGGGGAGCCTGCTTCTCCCTTTCTCCCTGTAATCTCTCTCTTTCTCTCTCTCAAATGAATAAATGAAATCTTAAAAAAAAAAAAAAAGGAGAGAGAATAAAAAAGAGGAGATCATAAAGGGAACAGAAGCACATTAAGTACTGTTGGGGATTCAGTAGCTTCTCTACAGTAGTTCCAGGAAGAGGCAAGGCTCTAGAAAAGCACAAATCACATTTAAAAATTTAAAAAAAAAAAAAAGGATGAGGTATCAGCAACCGATTCAAGGATTATTTGTCATTGGGACTAGAGACACGGTAACGCAAGTAAATGTCAACCTGGTGACTATGTGATGGGACTACTAATAATTCACTGGGGCCGGTGCCCAGGAGGTTTTTGCGATTTTTTTGTTTGTTTGTTTGTTTTTTACTGTGGTGCAAATGCCAAGCATGGAAAAATTTAACAAGTTATAGATATGAGAGCACAGATAGTGAATTTGAGAATAACAATGCAAAATGCCAGAATAATCACAAGAGAAACGTCTGAATGCGTAGGAAGGCTTAGAGGAGTCCCGCTTTACCGCAAGTATGGATTACAAGAAAATTCACTTGCAGAAACACAAATTCCAATCTATCACACCCACTTATCAAAACCCATAGTATGCCAGAATGCTTAACAGGAAAAGCATGCCTTTTGGCCACACCACGTGGAAAGTAGCAAATAACACACGAAAGGCAGAGCAGGTGGGAAGTGTGACAGTTTTGTGGCTCCCCGCATATAGGAATGAGAGAATATTCACTTCCCCATGCAAACCATAACCTTCACAGGAACACCTAAAGGCTTCATTCCAAGACCTCGAGTCTCATGCCACAAGTTGGCCCACTCCCCAGTTTTTATGTCAGAGACCCTGTAGGGCAAGCATTGTGTGAGATGAAAGGCAGCGGGCAGAACAGAGAGGACAGGGTGGAAAGGTCAGATGACTCCTTGCCATCATTTTTAACAATGCACCATCTACCCCTGTGAGATTTTGTGGACAAGGTAAACATTTGGGATATACTTACACTAGAAAACTTACACTAAAGAGATGCCTGGGTGGCTCAGTCACTTAAGTGTCTGCTTTCAGCTCAGATCATGATCCTAGAGTCCTGGGATCAAATCCCGCATCAGGCTCCTTGCTCGACAGGAAGCCTGCTTCTCTCTCTGCCTGCTGCTCCCCCTGCTAGTGCTCTCTCTGGCAAATAAATAAATAAAATCCTTAAAAAAGAAAGAAAGAAAGAAAAAAGAAAACTTATACTAGAAAATTTGTCTGAAATTCAAATTGAACTGGACATTCTGTACTTTATCTAGCAAGCCTACCTAGTGAGGGATACATTTTCTCACTCATTCTTCCTGAGAGCCAGTCTCTCAGTCATTGCCAGCTGTTGAGGAATACACTTAAAGCACAGTAGCTAGCAGGCATAAAGGGCCCAATGTACACCAGGCACCATACTAAGTATTTTAGATGGATATCTCAAATATCCAGATATCTTCACAAGAACACGAAGGTGGGCACTATTATTATTGTTGTTGTTGTTGTTATTATTATTATTATAAAGATGAGAAATATGAGACTCAGAGACATGAAGTAACTTGCTCAGGATCACCCAGAGGGCCAGTGGTACAGCCAGCATTTGAACTCTGGTAGCTAGACTCCAAAAGGTCAGGTGCTTGCCCATCTCACTGAACGTGGTGGCAGCACCAAGCAAGGGGTAAATACAGTGAGTCCCCCAGGAGAATAAGAGAGCATGAGAGCATAGGGCGTGACAAGGGCAGACATTGAGTAAGGCTTAGAAGGGGCAGTTGCAGTTAGACTTGATGTCTTTGTTTATGTTAGAAAAGTGTGCCCCTAACTTTAGGCAGATGCAGCCCCACATCAGGACTCCCAAAGCTTGATAGAAGAGCACTGGTTGGATTTTAACCCCCTCTGCAGCCTCAGCCACGGGCCCTTGTGCAGTAAACAACCTGCACAACTGTACATAGTAGCCTGACTTAGGTGGCAGAGGGAGAACAGGTGTAGAGGTGAGGGTGCAGAGGGAGTGCTTAGAGAATAATGAAAAGCCATCCTAAGGCATATGTGCATGGGTGTATAGTATTCTGAAGTCTGTTTAGAGAGATGTGTTAGGGAAGAGATTGTTAAGGCCTGAAATGGCAAAAGGAGAGTCTTGAGCGCATCTGGGAGGTAGCATGACAACATGGCATCGACAAATTCTAAATGGGAAAATGACTCTCAGAAAGTGTGCGCCAGAAAGCTTCAACATACAGGAGTCTTTTCTCCAACAAGCAAGTGTGATAGGAGGGGGTGGAGAATGGGGGCACAGGAGAGAAGGTGACAGCAGCCTATTTAAAAGACATAAAAGGAAACTCAATGGGCTGGAGAAATGGACAAGGAGTGGGGAACAGAAGACAAAAAAGAGGGCAAGTGAGTGAAAAGACGAATTTCTTCCACGTTGGATTTCCCCAAGCATGATCCCGAAAGAGTTGCTGACCCTGTTGTGGTTTATGTTATTTTCCTATAAGGTTATTAAACTGCCATTTAAGGAAAGAGCACAGGCACAGCCCAGGTTGATCTCAGCAAGGCATTTGATTGCATTTTTCATGAGACCCTAGAGAAGAAAATGCAGAAAAACACGGCAGAATGATAACTACTTCATCTGGTGGGTTTGGAGCCGATGCTGAGAGCGCGCTGATGAATACATTCGTGGCGACCTGGAGGGAGTCATTCAGTAAGAAACTGAGTTCAGAGATATAACCAGTTTGCTTATGATCACACAGCTGGTGGGTGAGGGAGCCAGGACTCAAGCCCAGCTCTGCCTGACTCCAAAGCCCACGTGTCAGTTATGAAATAAAGACCAAAACGGCATTAAGCTTGCTTGTGAGAAAAGAGTCGGGAGAGACACAGAGGGGAGGAATAGAAATCCGTGCCCAGACGAATCATAACGGATGGAGGAACTGGCCGGCAAGGACCAAAACAAGATCAAAATAAAAAAGATTAAGTTTGAACCTCACATCCTGGCTCCCAGAAGCCTCTTGCAGATGCGAAGTGGAGGGGCCTGGCGTGACCCCTCCTCGCGCTGGGGAACATTTGTGCTTTCGTCCCAGTGCCTGCTGTCGGACCCCGAACGGCCAACAGAGTAACAGTGGTGAAAGCTCTGTTGTGCAGAGGAAGTGATTAAACAGTGCTCTTGCACTGAGCCCAGCTGAGACCGTTTCTCGAATACGGAGCTGACTTCTAGGTAACACATTTTAAGAAGAACATGGACAAACTGTGACATCACCTGAAGGAAATGACCCGGAGAGCAAGAAGTCTGAGCCTCGTCCCATGGAGGGTGGTGGAGGAGCCAGGGATATAGTCAAGGCTTAGAAACAAGAATTTGCAACTTGCAAGCGTCATCTTCATGCATTCAATTTCTTTTCCTCCTCAGGGCAGAATTCAGACTAAAATTTACAGTGAGATATTTGGTTCGATAGAACCAACTCACCAAGCTGCTTAGCTGCTTCCGGTTCCATCTTTCCTATGACCATTCTCCATCATCTCAATAAATTAAGAAAAGACAGGGCCAACTTTCTGGGTCACCTCCAACTTGGAGAGCCTAAGGTTTAGGGGATCAAGACTGGCAGTTGAAAAGGAGGAGACTACCTTAAGCAAAGCAAATACAGGTGTTCCTCAGTTCAAGCGAACTCAAATCATGACCTAAATTTCCAAAAAAGATAAAATATTATAACTGTTCATCTGACAGAAGTAATGTGCGACAGCAGCTTTCTAGTACCTTTATGGGGTGACTTGATACATAAAAATGTAATTACCTCCAGCGATCAGAGGGATAGATTTATTGAATGAAACCAGGTAAACTGTTGTATGGGTTAACATCCACTTTGGCAAGCTTTGAGACCAGCGAACTAAAAAATGACCCGCATTCCAGTATTAAGTGGAGGCCCGGGAATGTAAGTAAAAGTGACAAGAAGATTGAAACAGTTGTGGTCACGGAGTCATCTACTCTCTGGTTTTGTGCTCTGCCCGAGTAAGAATTAAGGTGGCACAGGGCGCAGATGTCGAGAGAAGGAAGAGAGGGTGCTGAGCAACCTTGTCGCTTTGGGGGAGATGTTACAGCCCTGGTGACGACAGGGCAAGAAGACAGAGGCTTTCATATATATATGATAAATGAGCCAAGCGTTCAGAGCCTGAATCAATAAAAACATGAAATGAACAGACGGGAAGAGAAGGAAAAGAGAACATGAAGGCACCATAAAATCCTGGTGATATATTTGAAGAAAAATCATGATGTGAATAGAAATTAGAAAGTATAGCGGGGAGAAAAAAAAAAAAGCCTGGGGATTTGCAAAATGTTTGTCTGTCTGTCTGTCTCCTTCCTGCTTCCATTCACATCCACCGCTACCTCCTCCCGCCCTTCTCGTTGGGCACATTGAATAATTTCTGACTGGGCATGTGTCTGTCTTTAGTGCTTCATTCTTGTTTGGATTTCGCCAGCAGGATTCATGGTGTTTCTGTCGACAATTGTCATTGCTTTAGGGAACAATCAGGAGAGCACAAGAAAATGGCAAGAGATATCTCAGTCTGGCAGCGGAGCGGGGCTGGGTGGGCTCTTCCTGTTTCAGTTCTGTCGCTGTTTTTTTGGGTTGATGTTTTCATGGTGTCATTTCAGTAAGAAAAGTGTAGAAGGTGTAAAAACAAAAAGACTTGAGGTACACTTGTTCTAACCAGATTCGCGGTAAGTCACTGGCATTTAGAGGAGAAAGAAAAAGAGCTCCGAACAAAAGCAGACTAGATTGTGAGGGATGTGGATGCTGCGAGAGGTTAGAAACCCACGACCTCGGAGGACAGAAAGAGAGAGCGAGACAGGAGCGAAGGGAAAGGCAAGGAGAAGAAAAGCCGCATGTAGGTTTATTAACTGAGATTGCTTCCATTTCAGCAAATGGGCTTAAAGCTCGTGATTGCTTCGTCTGAGGTCAGCCGGGTTTATTGCAGACTTTGCCTTCTTAGACCAAGGAATAATGGGCTTAGATTTTGTGGGTATGTGAGAATTGTGCCCATCAATTTCTTGGCTGAAGGACGGCTGCCCAGGAAGGTATAGGGGACCCTGAGCTCATTAGTCATTATCCTGAACTAGTGCAGGAGTTTCATTTTTGCTCGTACTGGCACAGGCAGCATGGTGAAGGGAAGAGAGCACAGCCTCAGGGGCGAGCAGACACAAACGGTATTCGTGCCCCTCCGTTTCCCGGCTATAAAATGGGCGTGGAGGTCATGGTCGTACTGGTAATGATGATCATAATCATAATCGTGACGCAAAGTGCATGCGAAGCTTTTGGCCCATGATAGATTACATCAATACATGGAACTTAGGCTCAGCTGGCTCTTGTCTCTAGACTTGGGTGAAGCAGAGAGACGGCAAAGCTTGGAAGCCAGATCAGTTTTGTTTCTCAGCCTTCCGTCTCCCCACTGCCCTTTGGTTCATGCTGTCTTTTGTCTCTACTGACAGGACTGTCTTGATGACAACTCTTTGCGTCCTACCTTCTGAAATTGCTGCAGCCAGGACTCCATAAGGGAGTAGAGAAAAACTAGCGTTCCCCCAGGAAGGGGGTATATGCTTGGCGGATTTTTGAAAAACGGGATTTTGAAACTGTTTTCTCTACAAGAAAGGAGAGTAGATAGAGGAGAAATGACTGGAGAGACACTGAACTGTCGAACACCAAGGATGAGCGGGGCGTTCCACATCTTGTCCCTGGCCACACTGGGAATGAGCATTATTATCTGAATTCTTGATGCAAAACCTGAGGCACAGGGGAGGTAAGGTTCCCCAGCTAGCAAGGAAGCAGCAGAACTGAGATCTGAAACTAGGTCTGTCTGACAGCCAGGTCTGTGCCCCACCACTGTGCCTGGCAACGTCACGTTATAGAGAATGGCAAGTTAGGGAACAAAAGAATAGAAGTTGCTTGAGTTGGAGAGAACATAGGCATTACACTGAAAGAAAAGGATATTCCTCTTACAAAAAGTTTGAGGACAAGTGAAATTTTATATGATGTGCTTTGAACTTGGGTTGGGGGGGCGGGAAAGAGAGGCACCCGGCTGGCTTAGTCAGTAGAGCATGCACCTCTTGATCTGGGGGTTGTAAGTTTGAGCATCATTCTGGGTGTAGAGATCGCTTAAAAAAAAAAAAAATCTTTAAAAAAAAGTTTCATTTGATATGCCAGACTGGTGTTGATTACAGAAGAGTGAGATGATAAGTAACTAGAAGAAGGAAGAACAAATGGCCCTCTGTCTTGGGCATCACTCAATTTAGAAGGCAGGGGAGGAGAGGGGACCTAAACAGGGACAGTCCCCTGATTTGTCTCCAGCCTCTTCTACACCCTTCTCCTTGCCCTCCCTCCCCGCCCCAAAACAAAAAACCTTAAGCAGGAAAAGAGGAGCTAATTAAAAAAGAAGAAAACATCCTTGAGACCGGTGAGATCTCCCTAATCCACAGTGACAAGCAGGGACTACAGAACACCAATCTGATTAAATAAGGATATAAGAGATTTATAGTTGTGTTAAGTTTGTCTGTATGTCTTTGGAATATATTTGTTTGGCTTCCAAGCCTAAAACAAGTGCCTTCTAGCTGAGGAGATGATTCCCACTTAGAAAATAGGGAGACATCTCCAAGGCAAGACCAAAGGGTAGACCGGTTGGTAGAGGGTCAGCAGGAGGTGCACTGGTAGAGACAGCATCCCAAGGTCATGGTGCATATAGGCAGCCTCAGCGAGGCGGTTACGGGCTGAACCTGAGACCCCCTCCTGCCCATGTCTCAACTCTCGCTCCGGGACCCACTGCCCATTCGCTACCTGTCATCAGACACAGCTCTGTGCTGCTTTCTGCAGAAATGAAGCAGCCAGAGGATGACTGCGATGTGGGAAAGACTCCCACAGGGGAGATGGAGCACTCTCTGAAGGCTTCTTCCTAAGCCACTTCCTCATGTCCCCAAGACTGGCGTCAGCAGATCAGCTGCTGAGGAATTGCTATTCTCGGACAGGCTGTGGAGGGCCCCTCTAGTTCCCCGTGTTCGCCCCTGCTGGTTGTGCTGGGGGAATTTATGCCTTCCCGGGGCTTTGGAGGGGGAAACAATGAGTCACCTCGGGACAAGAGGAAAATAAGAATGTCTCATGTGTGCAAAATCATTTAAAATGGACGCTTTTAGAGGGTACTAAAATCTCAGCCAGCTAGCAAGAAATGGTTTGGTGAAGTATATTCCACTTGTCTTTGCTTGCTTTGGTTGCAATAAAGTCAGAAATGTTTATATCCCATGGAGAGAACACCTGTGGAAATAGGCCAGGTCCTCCTAAGAGGGCTATTTATTCCCCTGAGATCCTGAACCTAAAAAGAACTGATCCCCCATGTCTGACTGGGGAGGTCTAGATAAGCGAAGGAGCTGCTGGTCGTAAATCTTTGAGAGCAGAGGCCCCTGATGGCCATTCCCAAGTCCATGGCTTTCTGCAAGACTGGTGCAGCCATGATTCAACCCCCACTTCACCCTCTACGTGTGGCCACAGATCCGAGTCTCCAGAGAAACCAGAAGGAGGATCTTACTAGAATAAGATTTGAGGGTTTCTATTTTAAAGGGATAAAGTTATTTTAAAAAGTTATATTTTAAAGGGATGAGTTAGAAGTAATTCAAGAGCAGGCACAGTAAAGAAACGTGTATACCGTGTTAGACATTCAGCGAGGTTAACATTTCTGACAGAACCAGCTGATGAAGAGGTATTCTGTAAGCAGGGATTCTGCTGGTGTAGACTAGAGCAAAAGCGTTGCCCTTCGAAAGCCCAGAATGAAGAAAGGCCAGCCCTTGATTTCTTGGCCATGCTCAGGTTTTTTCTTCCCTTCTTCTTTTACTTTCTTTTCCAGAATAGATTGATTTGGGTCCCCGGAAGAATATTTAAGCAATAGCCAACAGGTGAATTATAGGTAGTTGTCCATCCTAGCTTACAAATTTTCAAGGAGGGCCATCTATGTCCTTTCTCAGTGTCCTGTTCCCATGTCCAACGTCCAGGAAAAGGTGATAAACTAAAGGAAAGAGTCTCCAGCCACAGCTCTAGCGTTCAGATAAGAAGAAAAGTACACAGTAGGAATTTCAACATAAATCATTAACCTAGAATCAAAAGCAGGAGTGAGGGACTCATCACTCTGAGATGCCTGGGACCATGTATGTTTCCAGGATACTCGGGGAATTAGAGCAGCAGAATACGAGCAGGAGCCAATGGCTTCCAGTTCTTTCCCAGTGAAGTCATTCTGTATTGTATGGGCTTTAGACTCCTTGAAATGTTAAAATATACATGCCCTAAAACACACAAGAGACAAGGAGAACAATGGCCAAACAATGTCTAGATAAAGGTTGTGGGGAAGCAAGATGCCAAAAAAAAAAAAAAAAAAAAAATTCACAGGATGGACCCGACATTTGGGGTGCACCATTGCCCTCTGTTGGATTAAATAAATCAGACCTTTCGTGTGGGTGTGTGTTTTATTATCTCTGGCTGAGTTCGCGGAGATGGCAGGGCACCTTTGAGTGGGAAATTAATTCATCCTTGTAAATGGGTCCTCTGCCTTCCCTGCGGAAATCAATCACAGTTGTAACTGATGGCAGGTCGCTTATCAGGTTTTCATTCACTCAGCATTTACTAAGTGCCTACTAAGCACTGGTTCGATATTGTAGGGAATCTAATCAGTAACACCAACCCCTGTTACCGTTTAGGGAATGACTACTGTGCGCCCCGTGTCTCTACACACCGGGACGCACAGCACCCCCGTGAAATAGATGTGGTCACTCCCGTCTAATGGACAGAGAAACAGGACACTTGGGAAGGGAATGGCCCATCTTGGATTTAAATCCAGACCTATCTACTGCTAAGCCCGTACTCAGTCCATGAAGCTATAGCTCTTGCCCTCAGGAAGTTTCCAGGCTACTAGGGAAGAAAGATACAGATATAAGGGTCTCTACCAGGCAGGGGTCCACAAACTACGGCCAGAAGGCCCCCAGTTCCACCCATCACACGTTTTTGCTTCGTGGCATGTAAAAATTATGTGAAATTCAGATTTTAGTGTCCGTAAATAAAGTTTTATTGGAAGCCTGCTACACCCATTCAGTACTCTTCTCAGGCTGCCTTCCTGGCTACAGCGGCCCAGTTGAGTGGCTGTGGCAGAGATGCAGCCCGCAAAGCCCCAAATATTTACTCTCTGCTCCTTACAGAAAAGGTCTGACGGCTCCTGTTCTGTACTCCAAGGTGGACCGCCATCTATCAATAGGAGAGGTGTTTGAAAAACGTTCTGGGAGTTAAGAAGAGAGGAAACTAACATGTATTTAACTCACAGCGAGAGGCGCTAGAAGGATATACAGGTGTGCTCTGTTTTAAGACGCATAGATGCATGAAAACGCAGATTTTAAAGCAGATAAATTAAAAGGCAGTTACTTGCATAACAAATTTTCCTTTTCATTTTGTAAAAGGGATGCACCGTGGGGTTCCTTTATAGAATGAGCCTCTATAATGTGTGCTAATATGATGCCACTTACAAGTACTCTATCCCTAATAACTTTTCAAGAACATATCCATCGTGTACAGTGAGGCTTCCCTATAATCTTTTGTTGTTGTTGTTCCTGGCAGGGAAGGTTTCCTACTTCAGAAAAGTAATGGAGCTGACCTTGTCAATTCAGGGCGGGGAGTAAGCGCTCTGCCATCTCAGTGACTCCAGGAGGGGCTTTGCCTGACGAATAGAAAGGCTGTGGGTTCCGAATGTCCACATTATGTGAACTTAAAGTGCCGGGAGAATTTTACATTTTTAGCCAAGCTCCTCTCTGTAGCTGTGCTCAGAGTCCTTTCGTGTAAACTCCTCACTGTTCTATCACAGCATTTCAGACACGAGATAAATTAATAAAACTTACATTTGTTGTTACCATCCTGATAAAATGCTGAAGCAATATTTGCAAAGAGCAGTGTTTTTCTCAAAAAAAAAAAAATAGCTTAACCGAATTACAGTGTAAACAGGTGCAAGTCACATAATATCTAAATTCGGGTTCTCCCAGGCCAAATAGGAGGTGGTTGTGCCGCCAGTTGGACTTAGGATCCAGCTCCTTCCCTCTTTGGGTCCTGAGCCTGAATCTCCCAACAGCTTCGTGGTGTTACGCAATTGCTCTTTTTCAGAGATGCATAAAACGGAAGCCTTGACTATTCATAGCCAACTTAGGAGGAGCCGAAATCTTTGAAGAAGTTTCTCGCCTGGTGCGATTTTGAGGGTGACTACGTGTTTCTGAACACATCCAGTTAATCTGGATTTCACATGGCGGCTCTTTTAAAAGAGCTGTCTCGCGGCTTTTGTTTTCATCCTCGGTGGTGACTGTATTTTAGAAGTAGACAAATATTCCTGGTATATAAGCCTGAATATTTTTCAGGGTTTTTTTGTTTTTTGTATTTTGGTTTTTTTGGTGGTAAAAGAAGCTTAAATGGAAACGCAGGGGCAGAGAAAACCGTGCCTGGGGAAGTCCTGTGCGGTGTCGTCAAATGGCGCAGCCGATCTGTGTCACGGGGCTGCTAATGGATGTGGCACGCAGTTCGTGAAGGGGCAAAGTGAGAGAGACACAGGGGGATGGTGAGAAGCAGAGCCAATGTTAAGGGCAGGAGCCCTGCATGGTTCTGAGGTAGGATTCCTGGACAAACCGCATCGGCGACAGGGTCGGGGTGGGCGGGGGAGGCGGCTTGCCTGCCCCTGGACACGGTCACTTGTCATTCACGTTCAGCCATTTCTGAAGCGGATCCCTGGATGGAAACACACATTTAATCCGTCCGTGAGGTTCTTTAAAGAGATGTCTCTGGTCATCTCCCCCTGAGGTCAGGAGCACTGGCACAGCACACAACAGCTAGAAAGCTCCATTGCATTCTTGAACTCAAGCTGGCTCACTTTCTCCCCTGCCCCCGCCCTTTTCTCTACTGTCTTGGAATTGTTGGTACCATGTTTTTTAATATAATATGTATATTAATATATATATAGTAGAAGGTACAGACTATAAAACGAATGGATAAATACTGAACAAAATACATTAGTTCAGTTTTCTTTTTCCCTGGTGGTAGTTTAAAAGTTTTCAAAATTAGGACTAATGGATATAGAAAAATGGGATGTAAATTTCCATGAATTTTTATGATCAAACAGAAGACAGACCCCTGGGGCTTGGCACTGCTATTAGGGAAGCAGGGAATGGTAAATTCAAGGGGAGAAATTTGCAAAGCCCTGGGTTTCGACCGAAAATAGAACATACTCCACTCCCCCCTGAACATCTCCCTCCTACCAAACAGCATCTGAGCAGATTTCATTTCACAAATGGAAATGGGAAGTGGGACGCACACACATTTTTTCAAAGTGATTTCATGAAGAGTGGGTCTGTTTAATTGGGTTTTCGGAGCCAGGATTAATATTATAAACTAGGGAGTTCTGTGATGTGCCCATGAAGTTGGCTTTGCCATACCACCTGCCTCCTGGGAGAAGGCAAAGGAAAGAGCCGCTTCTCAGAAGCCGTGCTGCTTCTGCCTTGGCCTCCTCCCCGAGGTAACACGCGACCAGCCTGTACCAAGCACCCAGGCTGCATCCAAGCCACACATAACATACAAAAGATCTTCCCAAGCTCAAGGTCACATCTAGAGCATGCCTGGGATATTTTTTCAACCCTAATTTATGTGATTTTCTAATACGTTTAGCATTTGCCCTCCCTTGTCTCCATCCTGCTTATTAAGGTAAATTTGCATAGAAATGGGATCTTGGATTTCAGGACCATTCACCTGACACTTGCTCTCCTGAGGTGACCAATATCTGCTGTGGATACCATGACGGTGACCCGCAGACACCACATCTTCCCACAAACCCAAGGCAAGGGCCTTAATTAGGGGAGGCTTTTCATGTTAAAGCCACAAGGTGAAGCAAATCAGCAAAAGCATTTAGCACTCACCAAGGAGGGCAGAATACTCCTTCCTGTCGAGTGGGCCATCCAAGGTCACTGTTTTAATTTGCCTTAGATGGACAGATCCTGAAGAAAGGGTGCAAAAAGTATATATGTATTTTTGTTTGGAAATAAGTTTTGGATGGTGATAAAGCTCAGACAATTAACTGACATTTTACTTTGGCTCCTGAAATATTTTTTGCTTAATATCTACCTTCAGGATGGGTAATCGTCATCTCTATAAATTGCCTTTGGATGACTAAGCAAAGGTGAAAAATCAGAGAACCAAGGCCCTTGCTGTGACCACGGTGGCAGTTGGCTTTAGTCCCCCGAACTCTGCGTGCTGCACTCTCCCATCGGCAGCCACCTTCTTCATTTACCCAAATCTTGTCCCCTGGGTGGAAATTCCCACTGAAAGTATGTTTGTGGTCCTGGTTTACTCGTTACTGAAAGCCATTGGGTGTGAGGTGACTAACCAAAAGGGTTTCAGACTTAGCCAAATTCTGATAAACATAAATGCCAAATAACAGCTTCCAAGACTGTCCTAACAGCAAACTGTCTTAGCAGAGAACCAGAGGATTTGCGGGTCATGGAGAATAAACACCAAATCTCAGAGAGGAAAGTTCATAAAAGATGGGAGAAATCAGAAGAAAACTCGGGCTGCTTTTGGCCAGGCTACCTTTGCTGAGGATAAATTCATTCCATACAATTATTTTTTTAAGGATTTTTTATCTGTTTAGAGAGCAAGAGAGGGAGAGAGAGAGCGTGTGTGCAAGCGTGTGCACAGCGGTGGGGCAGAGGGAGAGGGAGACTCCATGCCCAGTGCTGAGCCTGATGTGGGCCTTAATCTCACGATCCTGAGATCATGATCTGAGGAAAATCAGGAGTTGGAGGCTCAACTGACTGAGCCTCCCAGGCACCCCTATTATTAGTTGAATATTATGATCCCCACTTTACAGATGAGAAAACTGAGACCCCAAGAGGTTTAGCTATTGCACAAAATCATACAGTTTGTCACCAACAAAAGCAGGACTCTTTCTTACAGACATGCTTCAGTGCCTCCTAAAAAAATCAAAAAAACAAAAACAAAAACAACCCCAACTCTATTTCGTTTATAGGCTAACTTTTTTATTTTACACAGGCCTCGTGTATTCCGGGGCGGGGTGGGGGGGGGGATAATATTTTAACTTGATGCAGAAGTATCAGAATGAAATTTTTCAAATTGTACTTGGCATAGACTCTAATAATGAAACAAGGAGGCTGACTAAACGAGTCCCCTGCCTCCAGCACCAGATCGCGTTCCACTCTCAAGCCATGTGGAAGGACGCTGGGTTCCCCACTGGCCGATGCTGCCTAATTCTCTTAAATGATTCAGATGTAAAAGAGAAAATGGCATCTGTCTAATTAACACTGCCTGGTTAAATATAGCCGCCAAGGGACAGCCTCAGGACGATGTTTACAGAACAGTCTTTCCAGCCCTTGGAGCCTCAAGTTAGAGATGATAGCGAGTCTTCCGTCCTTATCAACGGGAAACAGCGATGCCTGCGGAAAGGGTGACAGGCCAGGCAGGCAAAGGGAGATGAAAGGAAGGGGAAAGGCATTGCCGGCTCTGTTCCCTGTTCCTGGCGCATGGGGATTCAGGGAAGAAGGGGAAGCACATCCTACAGGCTTCCCTCCCGCAGCAATTCCCAGGATTTGAAAGTCCTCCCCGTGGGCCTGGGCCTCCCTTTCAGGCCTGGAGGCCTTGGGCCAGGACCCTACCGCCCGCTCAGCCTGCCGCACGGCCCGCAGCTCTGCTCTCTTCTCTGGCCAGAGGGCATAATGAGACCGTTACTTGTCTTCCAGCTTCACGTGGGGACATGGAAGCCATCGCCAAGTTTGACTTCACCGCCTCAGGCGAGGACGAACTGAGCTTTCACACTGGAGACGTTCTGAAGGTGGGTGCCGTGGGGCCCCCTGGGGCGCCCTGGGGCGTTTAGGTTACTATGGTCTGGTCCCCAAGTTCACTAATAACCCATGCCCTTGTTTCTTAAGCGCTACACACAGTTCCTTTCAAAAAGAGAAGTTCACTTCCATCAGAAGGGCTCCTTCTGGGCTCCCCACCCCCACCCCAGGATCCTGTTAGCAGGCTGGGCGGTGGACAGAAGTCACCAGCCTTGTCTTGAGATGCTTGTGGACTGGAGAGGGGACGAAAGCCGCCGAAGGGCTCTGACAGATATTCTTGTCTGAGTGCTTGGGGAGCGCAAGTGAGGGAACAAGTGGCCCCACCTTGCGGAGACCGGGTGGCAGGAACTCGGTGGTCAGAGAATGCAGGGAGCCTGAGTTGGATTTTGAGCTCCGTGGTGGGGGTGGGGGTGGGCGTTCAGTGAGCTTTGTGAGGAACTTAACAGGAAGGTGCAGGGAGACAGCCTGGGAAAGACAGCTGGAGAGGACATGGGCCAGCAGAGGCCACGCACACCAGCCCCATTAAGGACGCCCTAGAACTTGCCTAACACCCACACTTGAGCTGTAGTGGCTGCTTGGAGGGCTGTAGAGGCCTTGGACTTCCACATTCCACGCACCGTACTTACAGGCTCAAGTCCTACATCTTAGGCCCCGTTTGGAGCAAAACACAAGCCCTTACACAGGCCCTCTGAGGAGTCTGTGATGTTTGTGCCCCCCCTCCCACCTTGCCTCAGAGCACCCCCAGAAATCCCAACCCCTGGTCCTCAGCAGCCCACTTGGGCCTTCTCAGACTGCACAGCAGCACTGAGGCCAGGCTCTCCATGAAGAAGTACGCTTGCTGTCGAGGGAACCTTGGCAGAACGGGACAGGGTGACTCAGAAAGTGTCCCTGGAGCACAGACCAGGTAGGGGGACTTGGGTTGGAACTTGAACACCCCCGGGACTCATCCTTCTAACTGTGGTCCCCTTGCAAAGATCTAGTAATGTAATTGTGAAGAGGGTGTCTTCAGTGCTGGAGCTTCTCAAGGTCAAAGTGTTACCTGGGCCACTGACCCAAGAAAAGGTGACCTTCACTTCGGTGGGATCTTACCAAGATCACAGAGGGATCTGCCTCATGGTGAGCAGCCCCTCCCTTCTCTATGGGATAGTGTGACCATGGGATTATCAACCACTATAGAGTGTCCTCACTCTAGGGGCCAGGGGCCAACCCCACCCCTCATCTCCCATTGCAAACAAAACCTAATATCTGGCTCAAGGGTTTCCTATTCCTCAGAAAAGGAAAAGGGAAAAAAAAACAAAAAAAAACAGCTTTCCTCAACTCTGCTTCTCAATCTACCTCCTGATTTCGTTCCTCTCCTTCACTAGTAACACTGGGAGTTCTCTGTGCTGGTGCCTCCACTTCCTCACTTCCCATTTACTCCATTGGAACTTTCTGGAATCTGCCTGTTACCCCCAACACTCCCTGTAAGCCCATCAGTGATCTCTCATTTTTTTTAATATATATTTTTTAAGATTTTATTTATTTTTTTGGACAGACACAGCGAGAGAGGGAACACAAGCAGGGGGAGTGGGAGAGGGAGAATAGGCTTCCCGTGGAGCAGAGAGCTCTATGTGGGGCTCTATCCCAGGACCCTGGGATCATGACCTGAGCTGAAGGCAGACACTTAATGACTGAGCCACCCAGGCACTCCCACCAGTGGTCTCTCTCTCTCTCTCTCTCTCTTTTTTTTTTAAGATTTTATTTATTTATTTGACAGACAGAGATCACAAGTAGGCAGAGAGGCAGGCAGAGAGAGAGGAAGGGAAGCAAGCTCCCTGCTGAGCAGAGAGCCCGATGCAGGGCTTGATCCCAGGACCCTGGGATCATGACCTGAGCTGAAGGCAGAGGCTCAACCCACTGAGCCACCCAGGCGCCCCACCAGTGGTCTCTTTAATGTGGACTGTAATGACCTTACTGGAGCATCTGTGGAATTTGACACTGTTAACTGTCCCTCTTCTGGATCTGAATGGGGTTCAGCCTCTCTCCTAAACATGCACTCTGCCCTATTTTTCTTTCTTGAGATCTCTTAAGCAATCCCCTTCTTCACAAGAGAGGGGTCTGATGCAGTAAAAAGGAGTTTAGAGCTGGTAAATCTGAGTTTGAATCCCTGCTGACTAGCTGTGTGTCCTTGGGTCAGTCTCTTACCCCCTCTGAGCTTCACTGTCTTTATCTGTAAATGGAGACCATATCTATTTTTCAGGGTTCTGGAAAGGATTAGAGGTAATGGCCCCAGCTTAAAGTGGATGTTTCATAAACGGTTGCTGTTATTTCAACATTACTCATTCCTGCTGCCAGTCAGACCATTGCCACAGCCCCTGGACTAACTTCATCCCCTCCTGTCTCTTACTCCTTCAACATACTGCTCTCAGGAGGATCTTTCTGGAAGACAAATCAGGTCAGATCACTTCCTTACTCGAAAGCATTCAGTGGTTCCCCATTACCAACTGATTGAAATTCAAGCCACCTTGTCCCAACCTCCTCTCTAACCTCACCAAGCTCTTGCCCTTGAACATGCACACATATGCACACCCACGCACACACACACACACACGTACATGCACACCTTTGTGTGTGCAGTGCCCCAGGTCACATTGCCATATACACACTGTGCTGTGTCAGGTTCTCCCCGTACTCTGAATGCCTCTTTTCTGCACACACATATTTGACCATGCCTGGGAAGCCTCACTCCCTCTGCTCTTCCGATGGCTCCAGCAAAATTAATCACTCCCGCTTCAGCTCTCCCACAGCGTTGTACATGCACACCTCATTCAAGGCACTGACGATCTCCCGTCCCATGAGTGTTATCCACGAGCAGCCATGCCTCTGTGTCCTTGCGCACCCTCGACACCCGTCTCTCATCACAGCTCTTACCCTGTGGGACCCTGACTGCTGGCTCCGCCCATGTCCAAACCAACAGAGAGTTGACCCTCTCTAATATTTGATGAGTGAATGAGTGGTTGATTCCTCCACTGGTCTGTGAGCTCCCTGAGAGCAGAGCCCATGCCTGGTTCAGCTCTGTGTCTTCACAGCAGTGCCCTACACAAGTGCTCGGTGCCAATGACTTGAATTATTAAACTGCGTTTCTGCAGGCTCATGTAGAAGTCCATCAGAAGGGCAGACCTCTCCTTCTTTTCAAATTCTGTCCCTTGCCACTTAGCAGTAGAAAGGAAAGTGGAGAGGGCCTGTTGGCTGAGCCCCACCCTGTGTCTGCATCGTGGTGGCTAGTGCTGTGCCTGTGGGTCTCTCCGAGCCACCGCAACCCTACTCCGCCACTCCAGAGATGGGTCACGAGCCCTAAGATCTTGCAAGTGCTTCCAAAGGCGGCTCTTGATTGCCCCAGTAATCTACTCCTGGGATCTCTTTCCTCCTAGGCTTTTCCTGCTAAAAGACTAAACAGACTTTCTCACTAGAAGGCACAAACAATATCTGACTAGTTCACCACTAACCCACCCACTCCAGACTGTGACTTCCCCAGGACAAAGGCCTCAGCTTATTCATATCTGTATTCCCAGCACCTAAGTGCAAACAGCAGGTGCTCACTAGATGACAGGATGGTGAACAAGATGGTGGACGGGGAACTCCAGCCAGATAACTGGATCCCGCTTCTCCTATGAGAGAAACATTTGACATCAGGAGCTGGAAGTTTCATGTTCATGCCTCAACTCCACCCCCAACCCCATCCCAGACCTGTAGCTACACACAGCACCGGACTTGCATTTCCCTCTGAAATTGGCCAGTCGTTTTTTAAAAATGTCTCTTGACCCAGTCCATTTCTACCTGCTTCTGTAACGTGTCCAGCTCAACTCCATTTCTTCCTACTAAAACAGTGACCTGAAAGCACTTAGAGTTAATCCTACGTCAATTAACTTCTCCAATACTTCAGATTTCTGCTCTGCCTCTAAGAGCTATAATTCCATCCAATTTTAAAATTCTCCCAACTGTACATTTTGTCCTCTTCCCACATCTAACTTATTCTCAGGCCATGTAACCCAGAAAATTATTCTCGTAAGCAACATTATAAGAATTAAGACACAGTAAGGTGAAGTCTAAAACCTCATGTGCTCATACTGAACCCCTTGCTTAGGTTTTCATGATGGGGACAAGAGATAGGGGGAACCGAATAGGCAGAGAGATGAGAAGAACAGGAAGTATGGGGCCCTGGGCCAACAACGGCAGGAAGAAACCACCTCCCCCCAAACACTCTTCTTTGCAGAAAATGAGATTCTTTTAAAACCTTGCCTTCTATACGCCATAAAAAGCCTGTAAATTCACCTCTCTGGGAACACGATCTCAGGCAGACGGAACACCAGGTGGTGGGAGAAATGGCCGGCATTGTGGGATAATCTTTCAGTTGCTACAGGAGGTAGATGGGTATGAGCCACAATTACTAAAATTACAGCTGGTTTCAGGTTGGAGAACTAAGTTTCAAAGTTGGTTCTTACCGTGATGAGCCAATTTCCAATTGGCCTCTTTTATCCCTGCTCACCTTGTACTTGACATTGGCTACCCAGCCCAAACATCACACTCCTGTGTGATGGGATAAAGGAATTCCAAAGCCATATATTGGTGGGGGGGCGGCGAAGGCATGGAGTGAAATGTCCTTATGTTCTTTGTGTGCCAAGTTTCCTAGTTCTTTTTCTGACCTAGATTTTCTGCTCCCCACTCCACTCTACCCCCCTCGGCATACACATACCCACGCGTCCTTAGTGATACCAGCAGTCACATTTGATGTTAGAAACTATAAAGTTTTCTGTCCTCAGCAATTCTAGAACCCAAATATGGGACACAATTTTATTTCTTCAGAACAAGTGATTAAATTCAAAACATACACATATAAGACTTTAAAGAACTTATAAACCCTACCATGTCCTTCAGAGCTGGAGTCCTCCTTCCTAAGAATACCACATTTTGCAGAATTGTGTTTTTTGTTGTTTTTTTTTATAATTTTTAAGATTTTATTTATTTATTTGACAGACAGAGATCACAAGTAGGCAGAGAGGCAGGCAGAGAGAGAGGAGGAAGGGAAGCAGGCGCCCTGCTGAGCACAGAGCCCGATGCAGGGCTCGATCCCAGGACCCTGGGATCATGACCTGAGCCGAAGGCAGAGGCTTTAACCCACTGAGCCACCCAGGCGCCCCTGCAGAATTGTGTTTTTAAAAACAGCGTACCCTTTCTGAAGGACTTCGAGGTAACCCTAACCCTGATCCTTGCATCAGCTCTGTGAGGGGTTAGCTGGTTGTTACTGTCCCCATTTTTCAGGTGGCTCGTTGACTTGTCGAAGGTCATACAGCTGGTGACAGGGCCAAGCTAGAAACTAGGTTTTCTCATTCCAAGCTCAGAGTGCTGGCCCCTTTCTTCCACCTCGGGGTGACACTAGAAATATCAGTTAGTGAGCTCTCTTCATTTCTTCCCGTCTCTGGAAGAGAGAAACCTGTGGGACCCGGACTTAACTCCACCCGCTTTAGGATGACTCTCCAATCCCAAACACCAGCCCCAACGTCTCTGCTGAGTCCAGACACACACCTTCAGCTGCTCCCCGAGCTTTTCTTCTTAGACGGTCCCAGGGGCAACTTGGATTCACCCACGTGCAGTCTGAGGCCTGTGAGCCCTTCTTCAGACCCACTCCTCCTCCTGTACTTTCTATTTTAGCCAAGGTATCACCACCCACTCAGTCTTCCAAGGCCGAAATCTGGAGCCCTCCCAGAATCCCCTTCTCCCTTGGTTCAGAGAACAGTCATGCAATCCTGCACACTTTGCTTCCAGGTTCCTTTAAAAGAGCCCCTCGCCTCTCGCCAGCATGGCTACCCTGCCTTCCTAGACCTCCCCGCTGCAATCCGTCTTCGTGCTCGGGCATAGAACTCTTTCTGGGCTCTAGCTCTTACTGTGTTCTTTCCCTTTCCTTCTGAGCTAAAGGCTCAGAAGCCTTTAGCAGCTCCCCATACATTTCAAGATAAAAGTCCAGACTTTTCTACGTGGATCACATGGCCTTGTGCCTCTGCTTTTCCCTGGCTCTGCCCCCAGGGGCCACAGTCTCAACGCCCGCCAGGCCTAGGCCTTTCGTTCCCAGAATGCACCCCACTTCCTCCCATCCCAGAAGTTCCTGCACCAGTAGACTTAGCCTGCGTTAACTACTTTCATTGCCAGGGCAACCCCAGGCCTCTCCTCCAGGCAGTCTTCCCTACCCATCTTCTGCTTTCCCCTTCAGCATAGCACTTCCATCCAATTAAGGCATCGTCAGCTGCCAGAAGCAGAAACTTGAATACGGCTGAACCAGCCTGCAGGTTGATCACTTCTCACACAAAGTCCAGAAGCAGGAGGGCTCCCGCGTGGCTCACTGGGGCTCAATGATATCGCCAAGCTTCTTTTCATCGCTTGGCTCCGCCATCTCCATTCTTGTTCGAGTCCATGCCACAGACTTTAGAAACATTCTCAGTGGGGGATGGGGGCAAACATTTGTCTTTTAATAGTGAAACATTTTCTGAAATAACCAGAAGCCACATAGAGCCACATAGACTCATTTGAGTAATCAAGGGAAGCGATAACATTTGGGGTCACAGTCAACGAAGGACCATATAACCATGAGACAGAACTTCTGGTTTTGCTCGGGATCTGGCACTAAAAAGCAAGTTTAGAAAAGGCATCCCAAGTATCTTGAGTTACGTCCAAATTGTTTGTGAAACACATGGAGTGTGAACACAAAAAGTTACTGTTTTCAAAGCTGGCCCCACTGGATGTTTTAAGTTTTAATTGGCTTGTTTAAAGAAATAGGAATAAATTACATTTTTTTTAAAAGGTCCTTGGTTCTGGCAGAGAAGAAGAAATCATGGGGTGGCCACTCCTGCCTTCCCAGCATTGGCTCAAATGAGGAGCATCAGGGGCTGAGATCTGGGACCCATGAATTTCCAAAGTATGCAGAGAATCCCCCGAGTGTGAGTCAGGGAGGCCACACCATGGTGGGGTTCCATGTGGGGGCAGAACCCATGGTCAGAAATGCTCGGGGTCAAAGGAGCCAAATTCCAGAGAGAAACCTGTTGCCCCCCCCCCCCCCCACTGGAGCGCCTGTGTGGTTCTCTTGGCCTTTTTCCCTCTAAATCCGAAAGGGTGTTTTTTACTCTGTAGCCCCCCCCCCCTTTTTTTTGCTTTGTGTCCTCCCTACAGTCTCAATCCTTCTCTTCTGTGTAGATCTTAAGTAACCAAGAGGAGTGGTTCAAGGCGGAGCTTGGGAGCCAAGAAGGATATGTGCCCAAGAATTTTATAGACATCCAGTTTCCTGAGTAAGTATTTCCAGCCCGCTGATAGGGGCCTACCCACACACACTCCCCTTACTGTTTCAGCAGTCACTAAAATTATCTATGCATACCCAAGATACTGTCAAAACTGGTTGCCTCTGGAGAGGGAACCACGCCTCTGAAGGCCACAGTGGGAGGGAGATTTGCATTTCGCTGCATTCCCTTTTGAATCTTACACCATGCGCACGGATCACCTATTTAGGTTTTATAAGCCGAACTCATCTATAATTGCAATCACAGGGTTTCCATGAGTTCCATCAGGGGCGCTGTTGGCCACCCCACGTCCAGATCTGTCCTTGTGGGCACATCCCCATTACCTCCTAAGGTCTTTATCCTCACCAGGGATCCCAAATAGCTCCCTGCCTTCCCTAAACCATGCTCAGATCCCTGAGAACCACTGGCGGGGAGAGGAAATTCCTTTCATCAAGAGAAAAAAGGAAAATAGAAGTTGGGTCTCGTTTGTCTCAAGAATTGACCACAAGGGTTAGATAGAAATCTAATCTCGGAGAGTCACTGTCTGGCTCAAAAGAGCGCAGGTCTGTCAGAAACCCAAAGTGGTCTTGATAACTCTGGTCAGGTGCAGGAGCGTCACTCACTGTGAACCAGGGCCGGCCACTGAACCAGCAGAACGACCACCGACCTCAACCCTTGAGGCTGCCCTGTGATGATCTACTTTTGTTAAAGATTTTATTTATTTGAGAGAGAGAGAGAGAGAAGCATGAGCAGGAGAAGGGAGAAGAGGAACACCCCGCCCAGTAAGGGAGCCCAGTGCGGGACTCAATCCCAGGACCCGGAGATCATGACCTGAGGGGAAGGCAGACACTTAACCAACTAAGCCACCTAGAGGCCCTTCTAGAAGACTACCCGCCACCCTCTTGCTCCTCAGACCTCCAGCCCCTCCCCCACAGCCCTCGAGGCTCTGGGCTCTTGCTTCCAGGATCACTGGGACAGAGGAAGCCACCAGAAAAGCCCCTGTACCCCAACCCCCCGCTGACTCACTGCATCCACCCACCTCCTGCAACTGCGCTCAGACAAGGATGCCTTTCCTGCAGCTGTTTCGAAAGAATCGTCTGCTTCTAGCAGAAACTCCTCCTCCCTCTCTTGCACATTGGTTCTCTGTCTCCTGGGTCATTCCCATCAGCAAAGATGCTGCAATTTCTCCCATCTTCCCCCAAAAACCAAAAAACCAAAATTTTTGATCCCAAGTCCCCTTGCAGTTACCACTGTCCTTCTTCCAGAGACTCATCTGTCCTCTCACCTCTAACTCCTCCCCACCCCCTGAAGTCTTTTTATCGCGGTCTCAGTGGGCTCTGGGGCCCGCTGGCGGATTCTGGTGTCTCTGCAGGATAGGATGGAAGCTCCCCAAGGGCAGGCTTTCCCGTCTGCTCTGCTCACCGCTGCATCCCCCGCTCCCAGCAGAAGGCCAGCACATAGTAGGTATTTGGTAAAAACAGTTGAATGAACGAGTGAGTAGCTTTGGAATGATGGGTGAAAATATACCCCTGCCTGCGCATTTAAAAAGTAGTGTGTGGACATTTTCGCCAGTTTTAAAGCCACGTATCAAATTCCAATTCGAGGACAAATGTGTATTTTCCAGACAATCCCCTAACCACTCGCTGCCTCGTCCAAAATCTTTCCTTCGAGGCGCGGCTGCTGTGGAGCAGGCCCCATTCCTTTCCCCAGCCCCATTATACTCCCTACACAAGGCAAGCTGTGGTGGTCACTTGTTCAACCCTGTGGCCAAGTATGGCAGACTCTCTGGAAGGATCTCCAGGCAGCTGGCGGCCAGAAACCCTCTACTTCGGGCCCCTCACGGCCCAACCACACTTCCCTTGCAGGGTCCGGTCTGGAATAAGGACATCCCTCCTGCCACTCCTATCTGGAGGTCAGGTTCCCAAATTCTAGAGAGCACGGGGACTGCTTACAAAGGACTCTGAAGCGTGTCATACCTTCACCCTAAAGGGACGGACAGACTAGCCTTCCAGGGGCAGCCCTCGAAAAGCCACCTTGGAGGAAGGGACCCTGTCCCAGCCAGCACTGCTGAGTGATGGCAAACACTCATTTTTGCTCTGTGGCTGAGAGGTTTCTGGTTCCCTACCCTAAGGCCGTAGCCTCTGTTTGCACGCAGGCTCTGCCACCTGCCACAGCACTGCCAGGGGCTGCCACCTCAACTGTCCCTGGAAAAAGAAGTTTCTCCTCCATTCCTTGTTTTCCACAGTAAAGATGATCTTCCTGGATTTGGGGGAGGGCCCAGGAGCTGGCTGCGTAGACGCTGCTCTCTGGCGGCTGCTAGCCTGGCTCCACACCACCCAGATCCCCAGGGTACCTGGGCTCCGAGGGGGCCCACTGAGCTCTCAGCCTGGGCGTGAGCCCAAAGCTTCCCAGCTCTGGCCCCACAGCACCCGAAGGGGTTCCTGTCCTCCTGGTGCGTCATCTGTCCCTGCAGATCTTTCCTAGTGACATCCCTCACAGGGCTGCCAGCAGGAGGCTGTTTCCCGCAGTGAGTCACTCCCACGCTGTCCCATTTTGGTGCAGTGGCACATTTCCATGATTCAGGTTTTCCGAGCTCGAGACAAAGGGGAGTGCATCAGGGGAACACTCACTTGCTTTGCCTGGAAACTGCCTAGCGCACAGGTTTGGTTTCGGAGGCCCCAGCCCCTCCTCTCTTTCTGTCTGCACTCTATTGACCAGAGTCCCCGGCCTCCGTCCATTTGGGTCATCGCTTCTCCCCTTCCCCTTCCAACCCCCCAGCATCTCACCAAGATTCTCTGATTTTGTCTCATCCCATAGATGGTTTCATGAAGGTCTCTCACGACACCAGGCAGAGAACCTACTTATGGGCAAGGAGATTGGTTTCTTCATCATCCGGGCCAGCCAGAGCTCCCCAGGGGACTTCTCCATCTCCGTCAGGTACTCGCCATTCCCAACCCAGACTGCTAAGGCCATGAGGTGACCTCTTGAATGTGACCTGTTGCTCAGGGGCATGGTGGCCAAGGGGTCCAGGCGTCGTATCAACTGGGATGCCATTCATCTCCTTCCCATGACACATGTATGTAACTCCTCAGTAAGCTGGTTTGTGGCCAGTTTACGTATATGTTCCTCTGCCTCCTCCTCTAGCCGAAGTGCTTCTGGAAGGACAGGATCCTAATCTATTTCACCTTTGTGCCTTTTCCAGTGCCTTGCACCCAACAGGCATTCAGGGAGTATCTGTGCAGGGACGTGGGGCAGGAGAAGGGAGAATTCCCAGCTGTCCACATCTCTCTTGGGGTTTAAATCTAAACCTTTTCTTCCACTACTGATATGTGTCTGAAGAAGGCGCAGAGGAAAATTAAAATCCCAAGTCATTGTTGTAGGCGGTTGCATAAAAGAAGGACCGGCTCAGCACACCGTAATGCAGCACACTGACAGCGACACATCCGAGCCGAGGAGGGCTGGGCCGAGGGACCAGAGCAGCAAAATCTCACTAACATGCAGCACCCGGGAGGAAATGAGTCAGTCCGGGCATAAACATGACACAGCCCCACGCTCAGAAACCCCAAGTCTGAGCGCAATGCTCATTAACAAATGCTAAGTGATAGAACTACAATTAGCGTGTGGTCAGCATGTCTGGGATCACAAGTCACCCATCAGGCAGGGTGACCACATGTGAAAGTGCACAAGTTAATGCTGATATCTGTACAGGAGGAGACGTGACAACCTGTACAGTGGAACCTCCTGTTAAGTTCATTGACAGGAAATGTTGGTCTGGATTATTCAGTGCACATTGAAAGGCATATAGCTTCAGTGGTTTAGGTGTATAAATCCAATCTCAGGTAATTTACAGAGGCCACTTCACCATTTTAAATAGCTATTTTAAGGAATAGGTAGGGAGGACTTAGGAATAAGGGGTCAACAATTTGTATGCACGTGCGCCTCCAGAGTGCTCAAAAATAGCTTGTTCTCATTAGCATTGCCCTTGCAATATTGCTTAAAATCTTAATTTTCCTTAACTAAAACTTTTTTCTTTTTTCACAGCTTAGGCAGCAGGAAATTTTAGCTCAGGCCAATATTGAAGTGTCACAAATTCTAAATTTGTTAGGTCTTTTTTTTTTTTTTTTAAAGATTTTATTTATTTATTTGACAGAGAGAGATCACAAGCAGACGGAGAGGCAGGCAGAGAGAGAGAGAGAGGGAAGCAGGCTTCTTGCTAAGCAGAGAGCCCGATGTGGGACTCGATCCCAGGACCCTGAGATCATGACCTGAGCCGAAGGCAGCGGCTTAACCCACTGAGCCACCCAGGCACCCCTAAATTTGTTAGGTCTTAATGCAATTTTGCTCTATTAATAAATCTTACAGTCAAACCTCTCTTAAGGGCTCTGATTACAGATTGGACCAGGTAAGTGGTTATGTTGAAGGGCATCTCTTGGTGCCTCTGGTTTGCATGAAGTGCACTGTGGCTTTTCACCTAGGAATCGTGGGTTGTATTTCCTCCAGTAAGGTGCATTCTCCAAAAGGATCAGCCTTGACTTCTGCCACAGTCTCTTACAGAAGCTTGCAGCTTCTTGTGATTATTACCATAATTGTTACTACATCTTATGCAGAAATGTAGCTTAATATATTCCAAAGCAAATCATTTTTATTTATTTATACATCTGCCTTCTGTCATGCAAAGATAATTAAGAGCTAATTGTAGTTCTATCACTTAGCATTTGTTAAGGGTCTGAAACACTAGATTTTAGAGGCTAGAGCCCTGAGTTATATCCTTTTCTCTGCCCCTCTTAGAACTTGAGACAATGGTGCAGCCACTCTCTCTCTCCATGGGTCCAGAGGGTTGGCTGCAAGCCTGACATCCATCCTCTCAGCTCATGAGAGGGGGGGGTTAATGTTTCTCACTCTGAGTTCTTTGACTAAGAGGTGGTGGATGAATAATTATATCACAAGAATATTTCCTCCTCCACACACAGATGTGAGGAGTAATGACTATGAATTAAGCCATGTGTTGTTAGAACGAAGGAAGCATCTGTTAGTGGCCAACACCAAGGAGAAGACCACACAGTGATTGCAGAGTGTCGGTTCCTGGCCCAGAGCAGTCAAGCAGAGGTCCCTGTATGGGTTCACCTGGCCATGGATGAGACTGAAGAGCAATCAAAATTCCTGTCCCCTCTGAACACGAACCACTGAGTCCATCCTTAAGCCCATAAGATGAGCTGAAGAGCAATCAAAATTCCTGTCCCCTCTGAACACGAACCACCGAGTCCATCCTTAAGAAACCTGCACTAATCTTCAGAGGTATCTTCACTCCCCAACTCTCCTTAAATTCTTGACCTTTCTGTTGGATCAGGCAATTGGTATCATTGGTTTATTTTTAGATAGAAATGTATGCCTGTTTGACGAATAAACTTGACATTGAAAAGAGAATGCCTTGGTGATGGGGAAAGACTGGAGCTATTAGTAAAGGCCAAGCTCTCCCTTTCCAGATGAGTAACATCCAATTTCTCCATCCCTCATAGAAATATTTCCCATCACTATGATTCCAGCTGGGTCAAAAGGTGCTCATCTAAAAGAACTTGGCACGTGTACGTGGTATGACAGGCTCGATTCACTGGACTGGAATCAGAGAGCCAGGGCTCTCGCCTCAGCTCTGCCAATCACTCACAGTGACCTTGGCCAAGCCCCTCCACCAATTGGAGCCTCAGCATCCTCATGGGTAACATGGAGACAGGGCTAAACAACCTCAGAGGTCCTTTTCTTTTTCTTCTTCTTTTTTTTTAATTTATTTGACAGACAGAGATCACAAGTAGGCAGAGAGGCCGGCAGAGAGAGAGGAGGAAGCAGACTCCCTGCTGAGCAGAGAGCCCGATGCGGGGCTCGATCCCAGGACCCTGGGATCATGACCTGAGCTGAAGGCAAAGGCTTAACCCACTAAGCCACCCAGGCACCCCATCAGAGGTCCTTTTCAATCAAAACACTGCATGGCTGTATAACACTTTTCTCCCCAAAGGTTCGAAATACTTTGTAACTTTAGTTATGCAAAACATAAACCAAGACCAAGAGATCTCCATTAAGTAGAGAACCAAGTATGACAAATTTCTCAAGATAGTCTCTTACTGTCCAGAGCTAGTTTATGGGCTTAAAAGAACTGGTTCAAAGTATTTCTGATAATGGAAAGATAACAGGGGTGAAAAATCTCTCCCCTCCAAGCCTTGGTGGAGTCCTTGGCATCGTACAAGATGCAGGCATTGCCCCATTTCAAACAAATATTGTAAAAAGTCCTTGACCTGGTGATTGTTGAAGTGCTCGGACATTTTTTTTTTCTTCTAAAAGGCTGGCTCCAGTGTCAGAAGACAGATTATCTTCTGCTGATGTAGAAATCCCTTTGATGCTGCCTGTGTCCTGAGCAGTCCCTTGCACAAATCTTCCCCCGAGAGTTTGACTGAGCCAGCACCCCCTCCCTGTGAAGGGCAGGCACTCCACATCCCCTTTCCTGCCCCAGCAGAACTCCAGCAACCCTGGATGCAGTCAGCCCTGGGCGTGGGAACATTGTCACCATGTAATATACAATTTGGATTCACCCTGATCTCTAGGCATGAAGATGACGTTCAGCACTTCAAGGTCATGAGAGACAACAAGGGTAATTACTTCCTATGGACAGAGAAGTTTCCATCTCTAAATAAGCTGGTGGACTACTACAGGACGACTTCCATCTCCAAACAGAAGCAGATCTTTCTGAGGGATAGAACCCGAGAGGATCAGGTACGCCTCAGGTCCCGATCATCCCCAGTCTACAGATTTTAGGCAACAGGAGTCCTATGTGACCCATCAAGACAACGCATTTGATGAGCATGTCCTCTGAGGATTCTGGAAGAAAGAATAAGTCCGAAGTCAGATCTCAGTTTAAACCATCTCATAACACTTCCCAGCCATGTGATTTGGGAAAGTTGTCTGATCCTCAGTTTCCTGATCCGTAAAACCGGAATGATGGTGACAGCTAGCTCATAGATGGTTGTGAAGGTTAGAGGAGATCACGTAAGCCCCTTCCCTGACATCGCTCCTAACAGTGCTACAAGCATGTCACAAACATTAGCTCTTAATTGTGGGTGCTTTGTTTTATTAGCATAGATAGTACTACATCACAGTTCTAGCCTAGCCTAGGAGTTGCCCAAAGATGAAGGCCAGGGGCCCACACACAGGGAGGTTGGAGGACCGCCTAGAGTCTGGGACTAAGGCGGTAGGTAGAGCTTTGTCACAGAAAGGGAGGCTGGGGGTGTTGGACAAAAAAACTGGATCTGGAATTCTTGCTCTTGGAACAGTGTGGAATATAGAGTATTATTTTACTAGAAAATGCATCAGACAAACCTAACTTTTTTATTTAAAGATTTATTTATTTATTTTAGAGAAAGAGAGAAAGAGCACTCAAGAGCAGGCAGAAGGACAGAGGGGGAGAGAGAGAACCTCAAGCAGACAATCTTGAATTGAGCACGGAGCCTGACACAGGGCTGGAACCCATGACCCTGAGATCATGACCTGAGCTGAAACCAAGAGTCAGACACTTAACCAACTGAGCCACCCAGGCACCCTCAGACAAACCTAACTTTAAATCCTAATTTCATCACTAACTGTCCTTATTACCTGGCCAAGTTAAGACACCTTTCTGAGTATCAGATTTCTCATCTGGAGAATGGAGAGAATATAATACCTCCCTCACTGGGCTGTTGTAAGGATTAAATGAGATAATACAGAGATAGCACTTGCCATAGAGTCTGGACAAGAGTAGGCAGCAAGGAAACGCTAACTTGCTTCCCATTAGCAAATGCACATGCACACAACGTATAAAATACCTTCCAAAGGAAACAACATCATTGTAAGAAAGAAATGGGAATTCTAGGAAGAAGCATTTCTGGAATAGTTAAAACAGTTGAAATCCCTGGAACGAGTTATTGGAAAGGCTTTGAGGCTTTCAAAGCAACAGGTGCTCTGGGGGAAGTAGAGAAAACCATCTCAGGCAACTGGTTGATTGTAAGCCTGAGAAGGGACAGTCCTAGGAGAAAAGGGTGTCCCAGCAAGGGCACGTCAAAGTTCAGAAAGAAAAACAAAGGTTTACTGAGACTTTGTGAATTATTTAAACCAAGAAACAGAGGTATTAATTTACCAGGATGTGCATGTAGAGAAAAGAGGGGTACCCTAAGATGCATTAAACTGAATGAAACGAGTTCATATTTGTAAAGCACTTCGAGCAGCGCCTGGCATGTACGAAGCCCAGGCCCTGTGTAATTGTTCGTGAAATAAAAATAACAAGAAAGTACCTCTGAGTCACAAGGTTGTGGTGCCATTAAGCAGAACGGCTGTGCTCCTTCCCAGCGCGTGCCCAGCGCCGGGCCTGGTTTCCATGGTACCGCAAGAGGGCTGCTGTTTGGGGCCCTATCACCAGGCTATAAATGACAGTTCAAAATCAGGCAGAGTCCATGACAGAGCTTATCGGGAGGGTAGGGTGTCCGGCAGTGTGGCAACACGCGATAAGGAGGGGTGGCATTGTGTCAGTAAAAGAGAATATTTCAGCTTGAATACAGAGAGGGAAACAAGCCCGCTGGGTAGGGACTCAATGGGTAGCCCGTGGACAAGTGAACCAGAGAGCCCGAGTCCCCAACCCAGGAGAACCTGAGGAACTGGAGACCATTTTTGAAACCACGAGGGTCCAGACCATCGACTCTCTTGAGGCTGCCCGCATGCCGGCAGCTGCTTCTGGGAGAGGTCGTGGGCAAACTCTGGAAAGAGCAGGCAGCAAGCGGGGGGCGGGGCTGGGGGGCCGGGAGCTGCACGAGGGGGACGGATCTCCATCATCTTCATATCTTCTCCCAGGGTCACCGGGGCAACAGCCTGGACCGGAGGCCCCAGGGAGGCCCGCACCTCAGTGGGGTTGTGGGAGAAGAAATGCGGCCTTCCATGCTCCGGAAGCTGTCGGACCACCCGGCACCGCCTCCCTCGCAGTACCCCCCGGCACCCCCAGCCCAGCAGCACCGCTGTCTGCAGCACCCCCACTTCCACCAGGTACCGCAGAGGAATGACGTGGGCGCCGTGAGGTCGGGAAGACGCCCTGCTCCCCCACCCTGGGGCTCGGGCCGCCCTGTCCCCAGGGGCACGGAGCATGTGAAAGTCCCCCACAACACCAGATGCAAGCAGAGCGAACAAAGGCCTGGGGGCTGTCGTGGTCCTGGGACCGTGGGGAGGAGTGTCTCGGGTCGGCCCGGCCTCCTGAGTTCTCACAGAGTTCATAACGGAGACCCGGGACCTCGCAACTGGCAGAAATATGATAATATGATATGGGAACTGCTCTTGGCAAAGAAGTCCCTGTGAATTCATTGGCTCCCTGCCTGAACACACACACACACACACACACACACACACACACACACACATGCACGCATGCACGCATGCTCCTACCCTGAGGATTCAGTGAACCGTTGCTTCATTTCCCTGTCAGCGCCGTTCCAGATCTATCCGTGCCCCCTAACCCATCTGGCTGTGGAGAGCCACGAGAAAAACGGATTAACACCCACAATAGAGCCCCGCTTGCTAATTTCTTTACTCCTTGCTTTGTTCCAGATGGGGTTTGGGGCCGCTTACCGAGATGGACAACACAGCCAGATAACATCGATCCTAAATTCCCTAGTGGGGCACACAAAGCCCTTTGTAGGCTGCCCATATCTGCTTCCCAGCCTCATCTGCTGCTGCCTCCCCCTAAACCACCCCCACCTCCCACCCTCCCCACTCCCCGAGCAAACACACATTCCAGCAACTCTGCACTATCTTTAGTTTACCAGAATGGTCTGTTGTGTTTTCTCTCATGACCTGGGGCATTTTATATGCTCTTTCCTCTGCCTAAAATGCCCTTTGCTGGCTGATCCTTCTCCTCTAAAGCTAGAGTTCAAGTGTCACCTCCTCTAGGAAGCCTTCTCTGATTACCCTGGCAGACTTAGACATTCTCTCAGCTCGCTTATCACTTAAATGTGTGTGGTTCCCCCTCTAAACTGACAATCCCCGAAGACAAAGACCTTTTCTTTCCAGCTACATATCCCCAGTGATTAGGACGGTACCAGACACATGGTCAGCGCCTGATAAATACTCTTTGAATGCATGAAATCTGGCATCGTCTTCACAATCGAAGGTCCCTGTGCCATCCTCCACCGCCCCTGCCCCCAACACCTGGGGTTTATTGTCACCAGCAGCAAGTATCCTTGGAGCACTGGCTGTGTCTGTGGCATCTGAGCAAGGCGCCGGGGGGCCTGACAGGGACATGATGTGGTGACAGGTCCTCTGTTACGTGTGTTTCCAGGACCGCCGAGGAGGCAGCCTTGACATAAACGATGGGCACTGTGGCATGGGCGTGGGCAGCGAAATGAACGCCGCCCTCATGCACCGGAGACACACGGACCCTGTGCAGCTCCAAGTGGCCGGGGTATGTGGGCTTTCCCTCCCTGGGCTCCATGAGGGCCGCCAGAGGGGCACTTAGGGTACCAACTGGTCCTCCCGGAGAGAAGCAAGCCGCTCAGAGCTCCGAGTGGAGGCGGTGGGAGCTCCTGGGAGGAGGAGGAGTTCCGGGGGCCCAGCCGAGCCGGCGTGTCGTCCTGTCCGGCCACCGGGCCATGCCCTCTCCTCCCATGTCGGCTCCAGCTCAGGCTGTAGCGGACGCGAACTGTTGCCGTTTCCTTTGCGCTATGTCTCCCTGGGCGACGCTAGCACGGGCACTGTTCGCTTGGGCACGCTGCCATTCTTTCTGTCACCTGGAGAGAGTCAAAAGACCCTCAGAGACGCGGGGACAGTAGCTGTCAAGGATGCTCCTGGGGCCTGGGAGAGTAACTGCTCTAGCGGTGGAAGTCCTGAGTGCAGAGCACGGCTCAGGTGGGCTCTGCCCGACGTCAGGCCCGGGGCTGGGCTGGGGGGTCTGCTTTCTGTCCTCGCCGAGGTCTTCGTCTCGGTGCGGGAGCCGGCAGGACCCTCCTGCAGGATAGCGGCTCGGAGGGCCAGCACCCCCCACCGCGGCTCAGCGGGACCCCTCTGTGCTTCCCCCAACAGCGAGTGCGGTGGGCCCGGGCGCTCTACGACTTCGAGGCCCTCGAGGACGACGAGCTGGGCTTCCGCTGCGGAGAGGTGGTCGAGGTCCTGGACAGCTCCAACGCGTCGTGGTGGACCGGCCGCCTGCACAACAAACTGGGCCTCTTCCCCGCCAACTACGTGGCACCCATGATCCGATGAGGCCCTTCCTGGGGCGTCAGAGGCTGTCATCGGAAGCTGCCTGCGGGAGAGGGGCAAGGAAGAGAAGCCGGGACGATCTACACATACGCACACGGGTGCACGCACACGCACACACCTCTGCCTGTGTGCGCGCGCATTTTATAGTAATTTATTGGCGATTTCGTTGGTTACTTAGCTGATATGAAAGGAAGTCAGGCGAAGAATTAGATTCATACTTGTTTTTCTGCTCCCCTCAGTGGTGCGTGGAAGGCGGTGGGAAAGCTGGAGAGTGGGGGGCAGGGACAGGAGACTCCCAGTTCTTCCCGTCCTTCAGACGGCCCTGCTTCCTCCTGGCCTTGGCAATGTTCGCTGAGAGCCGCGGAGCGGAGATCCACACCCGGGGTTGTCCCGAAACAACAGGGTAGGGCGGGTCGGTGGGCCTGTTTCCGCTTACCTCCCAGCCCTGCTCACCTCCAGGGTTTGCAAGGCAGCTTCCCTCCCATTCTACAAGGGTGGGCTCAGCTGGATTGAGAACAAAGGTACGGCCCCACGGGGCTGAGCTGGGAGCAGGAGGGGCCGTGAAGGCAGGACTGGCGCTGGGGGGCGGGGGGGAGGGCGGGTTCCTGCAGCCGGGGCGAGTCTGGCCTCCCGCTCCACGCTCAGCGGAGACCTTCACCTCCCTCCAGCCCACGTTCCTCGGCTAATCCTCCTCCCTGAGGCTGACCTGGAGAATCAGAGACCCCAAGGAGCCAAGCACTGGGAGATGGAGGGATTTTCACAAATCCCCAGTGGCTTACCTGGGAGTCACCTGTTTCCCGGGATACCAAGAAAGCAGCTTTGAGACTCTGTAAAATGTTTGGAGAAGCCCGGGGTGAGAAAGCGGGACTTTGAGAGCCATTGTTTTATGGCAACAAGGGTGTCTCTTTGGGTCTCTGTTTGTTTTCCCATGTTTTGAGGATGCTTTGCTTCAGTGGCACAGAGACAAGCCCAGTCCACGGGGGCGTTGACCTGCCGTTGCTGCCGGGCTGCCCGCTGCAGCATGACCCCGGGTGGGAGCCGGCTTTGCCATGAGCATCCAGGATCCAGCTGCTGAGCCACTGCTGGCAGCCCCCCCCAACAGCTGCACGTGGGGCAAGGGACACGCATGCCGCCATCTCTCTTGCCACCTCAACATAGAATTGTGATTCCCTCGGGGTTGTGGGTGTGAAGCACCAACTGGACAGGCTCGGGAGGAGACACCAGAGAAGGAAACTCAGTGGAACCCGGGGGGCAGACACGTCTGCCTGAGGGCCCTGACAAGGGGTGGGTGTGTGTCTCATGAGACCTAAATGAAAGGGTGGGGTGCCCGTGCTGGTGAGGGAACATGGGGAGTGAGGTGGGCCTGTCCCTTTGTCTTCTCCCCCAGCCCTTCCTGCTCTAAGGAGTGACCAGGCAGCCATTACCGAGGGTGACAGAAGAAGGAGTTTCTGACTCAGAAGTAACTGTCAGTGTAACACAGGCTGTGTCCCGCTGACTCCGAATTCTATGGTTCTGTGATCCCTGCTGTTGCCTTTGGAGGGGAAGGGAAAAAGCAGGCGCTCTGCGGTGAGTCTTGGGAGGGAAGAGAAAGTGGCCCTGAGAGGCGGGGCAGTGCAGTGGTCTGGCGCAGCCTATAGACATGGAAGCAGGGGACACGAAGGGTAGCAGGGACATTTCAAAAGATCAAGGAGCAGCTCAAGAGGCACAAAAGGAGGGAAAGGAGGCAAGATGTTACATGGGGCCCGTGAGGAAGACATCGGAGTAGGAGCCAGCAGGCAGACAAGCAGGGGAAGGAGGGACAGAGCAGGAAGGGAAGGAGGAATTAGAGCAGAGACAGGAGCACTGGGGAAGGCAGAGGCGAAGGATGAAGAGCCGGGAGAGAGAAAACAAGGCAAAGAAGACCTAAAAGCTATTTTGGTGCTAGGTAATGTGAACATGTTACAGTAAATAAAAGCCAAAAGTGATGTTTGATTTTACAGTATTTACAAACCATATGCTTTAAACAGCCCACAAACCCCATCCATTTGTCTGATGATGTGGGAGGACCGGCCCCAGTGGAGAGAGAGGAAAATGATTTGGTTCTGGCCTGGATTTCGTGCCTTGAAACACTTCTCAAGAAAACAATGATACGACAAATGCCAATGTTTTGCCAGGCCGCGTGTTGTGTCTGTGGGAGTGGGGGGCGCTGGCCTGGGGAGGCTCACCCACAGTGTGGGCAGAGCTATTGAAACCCCTAGAACTGGATGTTGAAGTCCAGCACAGGCCGTCGGGTAGTGCTAAAATGGCCTTGCCCCCGTGCATCACGTGGCAAGGAGGAAGCAAGAGTCACCCCAACCACCCATGGAGAACTAGGGCCCTTGGGACTAGGCTAAGAGGATAAGAACCCAACTGTCCCTACTTGGGAGCTGTTGGGAAGTGGCTTTGCTGGGCCTCTGGTGCTGCCTCAGGGAGCCCATGGGAAGTTGCTTTCCACCAGAGCATTTCAGTGCCAGGGGTGTGTCCTCCCAGCCTCACAAGCCACACAATCCCAGTCCGGGAAACAGCACAGACGTCTGACTTCAGCTGAAACGCTCCGCATGACCTGGGGGCAGGGAACTTCCAGAGAAAATCCGGTTCCTGATGAACCGGTTCCGTTTTCTACCCACTTGCTGAGGCTCCCTGCAATTTCCAATCTCTGGAAACTGCCACTGCCCACCCACTTTTAGATGGCCTCAGGGTGATCGAAGGCGGTGCTTCTCAAAATTTAGTGCCTGTGGATTGCCTGGGGAAGGTGTTAAAATGCAGATTCAGATCCAGTGCTGCGAGTCCACAAGCTCTGAGGTGACATGCCTTCGTCCGCAGACCAGTCTTCGAGTAGCAAGGGCACAGAACTTGACAGGGAGCTAGAGAGCCACAAAAATCAGATGAGATCTTTTTTTCTAGGGATCTTCAGGCACTTTCCTCTGTTGCTCACAAATGAGACATGATTCAGACCTGCCATTATGACATCATCTATGTTTGACGGCCCAGGTGACCGACTTCAGGGTCTCCACCTCCATCAAGAATCAGGAAACTTTAGGACGACAAGCATTCAGAAAAAGTCCACACACGGGTTTCCCAATGGTGATTAGTTTAAAGATAAGCAGAGGTTACAGAAGTTGTGAAAGCTTTCTCAGGAAATCTTTAAACATAAAATGCACTTGCATCAGATTTGGTCCTGCTTGGAGGCGAGGGAATGGCCCATGTCACTGGGGCACCGTTACAACAACTAACCCTGAGCAAAACAGGCCACAGGCAGGACAGGTTGGCCTGGGCAAGTACTTGCTATTTGCCTTGTCAAAAGTTAACACTTCAGCCTGTATGTACCAAAACAAGGACACGGGAAAAGCACGTTGTCTCGTTTCTTTTAAATATTTCTCAGGTTCTTCCACGTCTCTCCATCACCACAGCCTCACTGCCATATATCTTCCTTGGTGACCAGTCGAGCCTGGACACGCTTCTCCCAGCATATCTTCTTGTCCCCAGTCCATTCTCCACACAGATGCCAGAGTGATCCTTGTACAACAGCAGCATGATCACGTCACTCCTCCGCCAGCCGCCACACTTGGATTTTAATCCAAGTCCCCATGTGGCTGCGGGTGGTCTGGCCCTGCCTCCCCCCTTCAGCCTCCTCTGTGCCTCTCCCCTCCTTGTTGCCACATTCCCACCCACTGGCCTTCTCTCAGCCTCCACATTGGTTCCCAAAGCCTCCATACCTTTTGGTCTGCCTCTACCTGGCTAACTCCTATGCATCTTCAGCCCTCAGCTTAAATGTCACTTTCTCAAATTATCCTTTCCTGACCCTAATCTAAAAGAATCCTTCCCGTTGGACTATCTGGTGGTTCCTGGTGCTTTTCCTGAACAGCACGTAAGCTGGTCTATTGGTCTATTAGACTTTAAGCTCCCTGTGGGCAGGGATCATCTGTTTTGTGGACCGTTGTATGCCACAGCATGTGGCACTGTGTTCGGCGCACAGAGGCTCCACAAATATTTGTTTAGTGAATGAGCAAGTGAAACCTGCCTCGTGTCACCTGTCATTCATTCTATAACCCAAAGGTCCCAGGCCTCATGGACCCGTAGGTGCAAACAAGGTGATATTAACATCGATGCCCAAGTTACAGTAGCTTTCAGCCACGTGCCCTCAAGATCTCCAGTTACTTTGAGAGTCTACAGGAGGGAGGCTGGTGTCTCGTGTGTTTAAGCACAGGTCCGCTAACGCTTCCTACTCTGGCTAGGTTTGATTTTCCCTGAACATCCTCCGCGGACAGCGTCTTCCCGGATGCTGTCAATCCGCTGTCCGTTGCGTCAGTATGTTGATGAAATACCCCAGTCCTTCAGGAAGCTAACTCTGCCCTGTAATCCATGTGGCTAGGTGGGTTGGGGAAGAGGAGGGGCGGAGAATGGCCTGTACGCAGTTCTGAGTTGCCCCTGTCCTTGGGCCCCAGAGACCCTCTACCTAGATCAGAGTTCCCCCACAGCTCATTCCCTCCTCACTGGAGCCCTCGCTCCATCACACAGGACAGAGGAAGTCCCCTTCCCCTCCATCTCTCTTGTTTGTCTCTCTTGCCCTGTTGCCCCTTCCTCCTTCTGCTGAAAAGAAATGTTCTCGTACCTCTTTGTGCAATAGATCCCGCCCACGGTGCCGGAGGAATATGCACCCTGTTGTATAATCTGGGCTGTGCTATAATTCATTCATTAAATCAACAACTATTTACAAAACACCCCATAGAGGACAGATGCAATGAGCCAGTGGGTCATCCACATCTTTCTACTCCCTCTGCAGCTGTGCTACAGTCGTTGCCTCATTTCAAGTCCAACCCCCAACCCCTGCCTCTGGGCTGGCCCTTCTGATCCAGCCCACTGACTGCCAGAGAGACCTTATTAACATGCAAAGCTGATGACATCAGGCTTCTGTTCGAAAGCCTCCAGGGGCTCCCACTAGCTTTCAGGCCACAGTTTAAACTCCCAGGCTTGGCACTAATGCCATTGTGTGATCTGAATGCTGCCTGTTTGTTCAGCCACAATGCTCATCTCTCCCCAGAATGAGTCATGTTGTCTCAGAGCTCTGAGTCTCTCCATTGGGTTCCTCTGCCTGGAATGCCTTTCCCGCATTTTTTTTGGTCTAGATCAGTGAGGTCCAGTAGCACATCTGTGATAGTGATGGGCAAGTTCTCTATCTGCTCTGTCCAATGTGGCAGTCTCCGGCCACTTGCAGTCACTGACTGCTTAATGTGGCTAGTGTGAGTGCACTCAACAGCGAGATGGGGCAAGTGGCTGGCTACCTCATTGGGCAGTAGGGATCCAGACAGCTACTCACTTTGAAATACTTAGCTCAGGGCTCAAGTTCTCCACTGGGAAGCCATCCCAACTTCATGGCTGCTGTAGATGTCCCTCCTTCATATTCCTGTTCTGCTTCCATCCCAATACTCAGAATTCTAGAGCATTGTTGGGGATTCATTGAGCCTGCCTCCCCCACGGGACTGAACTTTTTTCATGCATGAGCAATTCACCCTATAAATGGTTGATGCACATGTGCATTGGTGTGCTGGTAAATGTTAAGCAACTGCCCTCTGAAGGAAAGCCCCGATCGGCACATTTGCCAATTCTGTAGTGTAGATATTCCTACCATGTAGCAGAAGAATAAGAAGACAGAATGAGTTACCACAGAAGGGGAAAAGATATTTTCAGAAAGCCTATCTGATAAAGAACTGTTACCCAAAATAAACAATTCTTAAAATCCAACAATAAGAAAATGAACAACCCAACTGAAAATGGGCAAAAGGCCTGAACAGACACCTCACTGAAGAAAATAGAAGATCACAAGTAAGCACATGAAAAGATGGTTGACATTACATGTCATTAGGGAAATGCAAATAAATACAACGAGATACCATTACACAGCTCTTATAAAATCCAAGGACCAAAACACTGACAACACCAAATGTTGACAAGGGTGTGGAGCAACAGGAATTCTCATTGACTGTTGGTGGGAATGCAAAATGGTATAGCCTCTGGAAGACAGTTTGGCAGTTTCTTACAAAAACGAAACATAGTCTTAACATATGATCTGGCAATCATGCTCCTTAGTATTTATCAAAGGAACTGAAAACTTATGTCCACGCAAAAACCTGTACATGAATGTTTATGGGTGTTCCATTCATAATTGCCAACACTTGGAAACAACCAAGGTGTCCTTCAGGAGGGGATTGGATAAATAAGCTTCAGTCCATCCAAACAATGGAATATTCTTCAGTGCTAAAAAGAAATGCACTATCAGGGCTCCTGGTGGCTGTCAGTTAAGCGTCTGCCTTCCGCTCGGGTCATGATCCCAGGGTCCTGGACTCAAGCCCCGCATTGGGCTCCCTGCTCAGTGGAAAGTCTGCTTCACCCTCTTCCTCTGCCCCTGCTTGTGTGCTCTCTCTCTCTCTCTCTCTCTCACTTGCTCAGTCTGTCTCTCATATAAATAAAATCTTTTTTTTTTTAAAGAAATGAGCTATCAAGCCATGAAAAGACATGTAGAAACCTTAATGCCTCTCACTAAGTGAAAGAAGCCAATCTGTAAAGTCTACATACTGTATGATTCTAACTCTAGGGCATTCTGGAAACAGCAAAACTATTGAGATGGTAAAAAGAGCAGCAGTTGCCAAGGGTAAGGTGGGAGGGAGAAAAGAAGAGGTGGAACACAGATTTTTAGAGCAGAGACTATTCTCCATGATACTGTACTGGTGGCCACATGTCATTACACATTTGTCAAAACCCAGAGAGTGTGCAAACCAAGAGTGAACCCTGAGGTAAACTATGGGCTTTGGGTGATAATGATGATATGTTGCTTTGGCTTCTCCGAGTATAACAAAGGCACTGCTCGGGTGGGGGATGTTGATAATGGGGGAGGCTGTGCGTGTGTGGGAACTGGGGGTGTAAGGAAACTCTATCTTCTGCTCAATTTTGCTGTGAACCTAAAAGTGCTCCCCCCCAAAAAAAAAAATTAAGTCCATTAAAACAACAACAACAACAACAAAAACCTCCCACCATGGCTGGTTTGAAGCCACCAGCATGACACCAGTGAATTGGGAGTGGGGAAGAGATGTGTGCACGACTGGCTCTCACAAGCCAGAAGGAACGAGTCGATGCGTGAATGAATGAATGCATGAATGAGGGAAGGGAGGGAGGGAGGAGGGCAGGAGGGAAATCTATTTAACCTGGAAGAAGTTGGTCCTGCATCTATAAGTCCAATTCCAGTTCCAACCTAGGAGACAAAGGACCAAGGAGGCATATTTTTGACTTGTTCAGAAAGAGGGATATTTGTCTCCTTTAGGTCTTTTACTTTTTTTTTTTTAATTTTTTAAAATTTTTAAAAAAATTTTTTTAATTTTTTTTAGGTCTTTTACTTTTAATACCAAGACTTGTCCAGGCATGTCCTGAGTGCCCCACTCATACTAGTGGAAAGTGAGTGAGCCTGAGACCCCCCCACTTGTGCGATCTTTCTCTCTCTCCCCCTCAAATAAATAAATAAAATCTTTTAAATAAATAAATAAATAGGGGCTTCTGGGTGGCTCTGTCAGTTAAGCATCAGCCTTCAGCTCAGGTCATGATCCTGGAGTGCCAGGATTAAACCCAACATTGGGTTCCCTGCTCAGTGGGGAGCCTGCTTCTTCCTTTGCCCCTCACTCCACTCATGCTCTCACTCTCTCTCAAATTAATTAACTAATTAATTAATTAAATTTGTGACAAAAATCTTTCCCAGAAGTCATACAGCAGTCATTCCCTCGGACCCCATTGGCATGACTAGATCAGCTGCCATTCCTAAACCAGCCATGTCTAAGAGAATGAGACCACCCTGACTGGCTTAGATCAGTTGATGGGACCTTACAGGAGGCAGAAACTGGGGACCCAGGCAGACCCCAGTCCTAAAGGAGGAAATGGATGGGGTAGAGTGACAGCAGCAATGGCTATGAAGACCCGGTCTACAGAAAATGTTAGAAGAAGATGCACTAATTTTATGAACCAGGCCATTCCGGAAACAATTCTTGAGATAGTTAAGGAACAAGAAAGCAGTGTGAGGCAGCATAGCTCCCTGGCTTTCCCCTCAGAGTTGAAATGCCTACATGGACACACACAGACGCATACACAGACACACACGCACACACATTCTTCCCTTAGCCCTCTTCAGTGGATTCCCACATGCATGTTAAAACAGCATGTCAGTGGGGACAGCTTCCACGCTCTGCCCAGAAACCAGAACTGTACGCAGTGAGGCTCTGGACCTGCTGTGGGGACAGAGACCCCCGCCAGTCAGGTCTGTGCCATAGTCCCAGCCCTGAGCCTGCTGTGAGACTCCCCCACACGGGTGCTTCCGGGTACGGCTCTACCCAGGGTCATTTGTGGCCACGTGCTGACGTGGGCAATCCCATTTCAACAGGACTGAGTTCCCCCGGGTGGGCAGCACATGGCACCTCCCTCTCCCTGCTCTGACCTGGTTATGGGGAGTTGCTAGGTAACTACTACGCAGCCTCTGCTTCCCACACTGGAGGAGGCTTGGTTACCATGGCAAGTCCAGATGGGGGGGGGACACAGGGGAAAGGGAGCATTGGCTGGCGGGGGGTCAGCGGGGGGATGTCCATAGCCTGAACTCTGTCCTCACTCTCTCTGGGCCACCAGACCTTTGGGAAATTTCTTTACCCCTCTGTGCCTCATTCTCATCAGTACAATAAAGTGCTCAAACCACTGCTGCATGCAGACGGCATATACTAAATAAACACTGACCCTCAGACTCCTCTTAGGTAAGAATGACTCAAGATGGGTGCAGAAGAGGAATGGATTGAGTTGTGTTTAAAATAAAAAAGAGAAACTAGCCAGCCAGTGTCTCCAGTAGGACACATAAAAGTCATGGAGATTCTGGAATTTAGCTTTTGGAATTGTACTCATGAGTCCCGGGGGCTCCCTGGGTCCTTTTCTGAACCTAGACTTCTTAAGGAAGTCCCCTTAAGGGTGTGTTACCTTAGGGTATGTAGGCTTGCTAAAGGGTCTACCCCTTCCTGGGCTCTGCTGGCCCTTCTGTCCCCACTGGAGTCATGGCACAGGCCCAGCCCCCTGGGACCAACTGATCTGTGGGGCTCTGCACTGGCCTCTAAGACTGTCTATGTGATCTTACATTCGATCTGAGCCTTGGCCCAATTCTCTTCCTTCATTCCTGCACTAAGACCCCCTAGCCAGGCCTCAGTGCTGGGATGTCTACAGTACCCAGCTCCACCCCCTGCTCCCTTCTCATCCGTGCCAGTCCCCTTCCAGAATCCAGACACCCGCTCCTGGGGTCTCCTAGCTCTGGCTGCCCCCCTGCCTATCTAGCTGCCCGAACCTTCCAATCTTGTGGGCTGCTGCTCCCTTCCCCACCCATGCTTCCCCCGCACTGATACTCCCTTGGCCTGATGCTGGAGCCCCTGCCAATGCTGGTTCCACAGCACCAGAACCATCTGATGCCCATTGTCACTGGTGGTCCCAGTAGCCCCAAAGGAGAAAGTGGACCCTACCCGTCCAACCTCCAAGAGCTGATCTGCCTTCCCCCTTCTTCCTCGGACCTTGCCTCCAATTCTAAGTCTTGGCTGCTCCTTATCTTTCCCCTGCCGTATACATGGCCAACAGGGTTAGTCCGACTGTGGCCCAGGATGCTGGAATCCTATCAGGGAACATTCTCCACCCCTACTCCACAGCTGAGTTTCCCCCTTCCTGGTGGGGAGCTGAGGGAGTAATTCACACCTTGTACATAGGGTGTGAAAACCAGTAGGGGGTGTTAGGACCAGCGGCTTTTCAGCTGCCTGCTGTGATATGGGGCCACCTAGAAACTCCCAGTCATATAGAGAAAACCCATCCTTGAATCGTGCACTCCAGTGCCCCCTCCTTCCTAGCTATCCCCTACTTTCCCTGCAGGCAATGTGGGAACAGTGGAGAAAACACTCCGTGGTCACTGACTCTATAGCCAGGACAAGGTAGGTACTTGACCTGTCTGAGCTAATCGAGAAAACCAGAGACAATAGCACTAAGATGTCATGAGAAGTGAACAGAATTATAGGAACTGCTTGGGGAAGGCCCAGCAAACAGAGCGCGGGGCCCCACCACACCTTCCACCGGGGCAGGAACGGCCTTCTGCACCCCACCTCACCCCCCTCCTCTCCCTGGAAACTCACCCCTGTCCTGTCCTCAGCTCTCCTCAGGGTAAGTCTCTCTGCACCTATCACACTGATAACCTGCTGAGGTAGTAAATCAGCTTGGGGACATCTCCCCTCCCTGGAGCTCGCCCACCCTCTTCCCGGGGACAGCTGCCCTGTAACAGCAGCCGGCAAGGGACAAAGTGCTCAGGGTGCGGGTCAAATAAAGGAGTGATTCTTGATGGAGAATGGCCGGCTGGTCCCGGAGGGGCCATTACTTCTCTGGCTGGTCTGCCTGCCTCCAGGCTCTCTGCCACTTCACACATCACCCCACCCAGACGTGGCACTTTCTCTCCTAAAAACTGTCCCCCTGCTCTCCCCAGCTTGCGGTTCAAGCTGCCTCCCAGTGCTGGGGGGTGAGGGGGAGGCAGGAACCTCTGGGCCACTCTCTGCCCTGAACCTTGTCCTGCGTATTCCTTCTTCAGTGACTGGGCAGTGCCTCTCTGTGGCCCTCTGTCCATGTCCCAGCCAGTGTGCAAGGCTGGGGGAAATGCCACCTCCTTCACGACGTCCTCCTTGATTCCAGCCTCGGAGAGCAAATCTCCCTCTGTGGAACCATCTCCTGACACTGCTCTTCTGGCTTGACCTTGGAGGGGTGGGTGGGCAAGGGGCCCGTGCCCAGTGGCCTGGTCCCCAACGAAGACTAAATACATAATTCCAGCCCAGGTCCCTCAGTCGGGGTTACAGCTGTTTTCAAATCTGCCTAGAAATGTTTCAGACACACCCCAGTTCCCAGCACTGCTAGTTCTTTGGAAAGGGAGGAGGTTCTTTAGCAACGCTTCGCCCTCCAGGGCTGGAGATTGCTCAAGCCGCCCCACACTGCCTCCCATGCCGACCAGGGCACACCACTCCAGGAGCTCTGCTGCTGCCAGGAAGAAGGAAGAGAAACTCCATCCCTTCCTGTGACTTCCTTCTGAACACCACCCCGAGGCCCAGAACTAGAGCAGCCGTCTTCCTCAAACACTCAGTGCCGTCAGAGCACGCCGAGGGCTTGCTCTGCCTCTGGCCTATCCCGTGCCCTCTGCCAGGGACATCCTACCGTTTCCCAGCTCACACACCCTCCGTGGCTCCCAACTGCCGACAGAGCTAAGTTCAAAGATTCAAGTTCAGAGATTCAAGAACTTTCATGGGGCGACCTCTGCTTCTGGCCCATTCCCTCTCCCCGTTCTGCCCCCACCCCTGAAACATGTACATGTACATGTGCGTATTTACGTATGTGTAGTCACACACATGTACACACATATACAGATGTACACATGGATAAACAAATACACGTGTACACACAAACACAAGACAAACATACATTGCACACACACATACACACACACACCATGATCCAAACTGATGTGTCCATTTAGCCTCTATTTGCCTTGATCATTACATTCATTCATTCATTCATTCACCCGTTCAGCATCCCCTCAGCGCCAGGTCCCTGCTAGAGCTGGCCGCGCATGGAAGGGCACGATTTCCCTGTTTCTCCGGGGAGTTGCTGCTGCCTCCAATGCTCCTTGACCGCCTCTTTGAGTTTTAGGTCCTTGGCCCAACTCGAGGTCCACCTCCCTGGAAAAGCCTTCCTAATTTCTCAGTTCTCAAGTAACGGTCCCTGCATTTGGGTTCCTATAGCAACGCCATGTGATCACAAACTTTCTGTGCTGATGGAAATGTTCTAGATCTGCGTTCTCCAAGGTGATAGCCCTTGGGCCCGTTGGTCATTCAGCACTTCCGGTGTGGCCAATGGGACCAAGGAACTGAATTTCTTACTTTTAATTTATTGCTTTAAGATTTTTTTGAAGTAGGCTCCACGCCCAACGTTGGGCTTAAACCCACGACCCTGAGATCAAGAGTCGCAATCTCTACTGACTAAGCCAACCAGGCACCCCTGAATTTCTTACTTTGGTTTAATTTTGATTAATTTACATTTGAACAGCAGCAACCATATTGGACAAGGCAGTTCTATTATATAAACCTCTCTGGCCCTTGATTCCCACAGATCTGATGGCAAGTGGACCTATGTTTGAATCCTTAGCTGTGTGACCCTGATCACATTGCTAAGCCTCTCTGAGCCTCAGCTTTATCAGTTGTATCATGAGCAAATGTAGTACTTAATGTGGGGATGAAATAAACCAATGGGTGCCTGATGCCTAGGGAAGGATTAGGAAATTCACTGAATCTGAATTTTTATCTCTAGAAATTAAATAATTATTTGTGGATTATGATCCCAAACATACTGTTAGCCTCAAGTCAATATGGTTAAAGGTTTTAGGATATGTTCAGTTGATCTGAAATAATGTCGAATTCCTGCCTCCCTAGCAGCTTCAAGGGAGAGTAGACAGCAGTAGAGTAGACCCCCCCCCTTGGGAGCTGGGAGTGGGTCCATGTCTTTTTCTTAAATCCCCTACAACATAGGGTTCCATCTATGTTTGCTGATAGAATGACTGTTTTCCCTGAGGGTATTACTCAGAACTCAGTCTATAAATATTTGTAGAGTGGATGCTGGCTAGATATGATGGGAAACACGAAGGCAGGTGCACTTGTTCCTAACCTCGGAAACTTCTGTAGTGGTGGAGACAGTCCGCCTGCTAGCCGAGGGCTGCCTCTGACCCTGGCCACGCAGAGCTTGGGATGGGACCCCTCTGGGCTGGCAGCGTGCACATCAGAGCGCAGTCAGTGAGCAGAGGCTCTAAAGCCAGGTTAGGGACCTGCAGTTGTCTTGGTCCACCTCCTTCAGGGTCAGGAATCTTCTGGTACTAAACCGGCAGAAAGAGAGCCAGAGGCAGGCACTGCCGGGCAGAGGGTGGAACCCAAACTCGTCTACCACAGTCCCCTCGCCGGTGACCAGTTCTTGCTCTGGGGCCCTGCACACCCAGAACACACCATGGGCCGATTCCGACACGTGGCCCAAGTGCTTGCTGCAGCTGGGGACCTGCTGGAGGGCTAGGGGAGGAGCCTCCAGGTGAGGAGAAAGACCAGACTCCTGGACCCATTTGCTTGTCAGCAGGTCTTTGGTTGGACTCTGACTCCTGTTCCCTTTCTGGTCCTGGCTCCCCCTTACCCATCTGCCCTTTGGTCTGGGCCTCCTGGGAGGGTGTGGGTGCCAAAATCCCTCTTTATCTTTAAAGATGATCAAAGATGTCCACCATGGGTGCCCAACTGGCTCAGTCTATAGAGCATATGACTCTTGATCTCAGGGTTATGGGTTCAAGCCCCAGGTTAGGTGTAGAGCTTACTTTAAAAAAATGTCCACCATGTCATGTACCAGCACACATATCAGATGAGATCTCTCTCTCTCTCTCTCTCTCATACACACACACACACACACACACACACAGTCACACTGTGAAACTGCACGGCTAAAGAAAGACTCCCATTCAGCTCAATCACCTTTTGCCTTCTAGGCTCATGTTATGTTCTTACTTTATGCCAGGGCAAAATGAGAAAATCCTATCCAGTTTTAAAGAAGTCTGAAGTAAAATGGTGGTGGAGAAGGGGGGGAAAGCAGGGCAACAGTCCAGCATTTAAGGTATAATACCTGGGAACACCTTGATGAATAAGACAGCACGCCCTCAAGGAACCTGCCGCCTGTCCGGGGCGGGGAGTCGGGGGACCAACCATTACCACACGGAACTTGAGTTGAACTGAGGCTAAGCACGAAGGGAGGGCACCTGGCCGGACCTGGAGGGCCAGGAGTCACCATCCAGGAAGTGACCAGAGGACCAAAGGATCCAGAAGAGTGGCTAGCAGACTAGAGAGAAAAGCATTTTTAGCCACGGGAGCTCCCTAAGCAAAGGCACCGCATGTCCCATGTCGAGGAAGTAACACGAGACGGAAGAAAACGAACAGGACCGTAAGTGGTTGCAGGGTGCTTGGGCTTTGGTGTAGGGTGAGTGGGGAACCCTGGAAGAGGTTTATGCAGGGGAATTACATGGTTATCTTTGCATTTTAAAAGGGATTGAGGGGAGAAGATCCGGTTAGGAGACTCTTGCAACAATGTGGTGGGGGAGGGCCTGGGAGGGAGTGACAGCAGGAATGGGGTGAAGAGGACTCATGAGAAACGTCCCAGAAGAGGCCTTGTCTGGCCTGGTGGCCATGAGGGAGGGACAGCAGTCAAGACGCATGCACATTTCCCACTTGGGTAACCGGGCAGATGGTGATGTCATTCTGGAGCAAAGCGACCCAGAAAGAACAGTGGCGAGGTGGGGGTAGGAGAGAAGTGGGTGTGGGTTCCTTTCGAGACCTCCCTTGCAGTGGAGGTCCCTGGGGGACAACTGAGCAGAGAGGACCGGTGGGAAGCCTGATGAACTGGAATGAGTGGAGGAGAATGTTCTGGAGCTGAGAGGGAAGCCGTGGCAGAGTGGTTGGGGGTGGCGGAGGAAAACCTATATGCTTCCAAGGTTGCAGCTACAACAAAGTCTCCGAGTCTGGAAGGTCTTGGAGGCCGGGAGCTTGCCTAGTACATAATCTGTGTCCCAAAACCATTCATGAATAAAAAGATGAAGATTTGGTAAGTCCCGGCTGGCAGGGTTGGGGGAGACCTGGGTGTGTTCCTCCCTCGGGGCCAGCAGAGCCGGTCAGAGGAGAAAGCTTTTGCTCATCTAGCTCAGTCCTAGAATCTACACCCTCCTCACCATGGTGCCAGCTTCAGCCACCTCCTCTCATTCTCTCCTCCTCTCTGGGGATAGGCAGCAGGCATGAAGAGTCCGCCACGTTTTACAACAGGTGCTCATGACACAAATTTCCACAGAGGAGGAAAAAGTCAGCCCTGGGACACGTAGCTGATCTATTAGGAGGTGGGCTATTTTGGGACTCAAATTACACAGGAGGGCCTGGGAAAATAGACGAGTGCAGAGACGAACACAGTTACAATTAGCATTAACGACAAGGTGTCATACCTTTACTGCACACTCAGCAGGTAGCGTGCCCTGGGGAGAGGAAGGTGAATGGGAGCCAAGCACCCGGGTGAGTGGGGGGGCGGCCTCTGCCAGAGGCAGAGGCACGATTTCTCAGGAAGACGCAGTGACCTTGGGCCAAGTGGCCTCCAAAGTGGGAAAGGCAACAACGATGGGCTCCACCTCGCTTAGGGAAACTCCAGCCCCAGGACTGAAGGGACTGGTGTGGGGCCAGAGGCTTTCTTCCAGGTTGTCACTGCCTCGTGGAATGTCCCCAGATGCAAAATAGATAGAGCCTGTGCCTGAAAGGATTCAATTCCCTGGCAGGTAAGGCTTTTTAAAAACCCCAGTGATAATACACAGTGTTCAGCTGTTGAAGGGGGTGTGGAAGGCCGGGGGGTCAGGCTGAGTGGACGGGTGCCCCCCGGTGTTTCCACTTGCCAGTGGATAACCTGGAACGGGTCCTCTCCCGGAGTCTCAGTTTATGAATCTTTAACCCCTCCCTGTAATCCCTTTCCGAGTCTACTTCACCAGATTAGGGGCAGATCAAATTGGATAATTATAGGTTAAAACGACTCCATAGCCTGCAGCCTTCCTGAGAACGCCAGTGCCAATGCCGTCACTTATCCCCTGCTTTGCAGAGACAGTTGGGGGCATCCGACTCCCAGCTACACTCAGGCAGCCGCCACGGCAGCTGGCTATGGTGTCTGATTCCTCTTTTCTTACTCCCAGTGGCAAGCATGTTATGTAGCACACAGTAACTGCTCAAAACCGGGAGCTGGGTAAGTCAGTCCTTGGTACCTAAGGGAGAATATTCCAAAAAGACCACAGGGTGTTTCCTATCAGTTACATTTAGGACAGATCTTTTCCAATGTCAACTGTTACTAAAATATTCCACTCTGATTCTAACCTTCTGTCCAATTCCAACTTATGTCACATAACATTTGGGCTTCTTGAGAGCGAAAACCATGTCTTAATCACTGCACTTCAGTGGGAACTCCACGTGAGCAAGGACTTGGTTTGGTTCAGAGCTGCATCACCGCACCTATGTTAAGGCTCAGTAAGGATCTCTAAATCAATGAACGGTTTCTAACCCAGAACACCACGCTAGGCATTCGGCAAATGTTTGTTGAATGATTAAATTAGTAAGCTAGGGGAGCATGGTCTCTCACTAATGCCCTTTCCTAACATTCTCACCCGACGCAGTAGAGCAAGGCAGATGGGTAGGCAAGCTCTGGGCTCAGAGGACCCGGGTTTAAATCCTGACTCTCGTATTCACTAGCTGGGTGGCTTAGAGTATGCTACTGAACCTCCCTGTGCTTCAGTTTCCTTACCTACGAAATGGGGATGATAATAATGTTTAAAATAGGATTATATTAATTCATTGGTAGGATCCCCAAAATACCCAGCACAGCGTCTGGCACACAGTGATCACTGCTCTTTATGATCAGACCAGTCTCTTAATAACCTTCAGTGCCTCCCCTCTAGCTACAGGATAAGATCTAAAATCAAGGTCCCCATAATTTGGCCCCAACATCCCTCTCTCTCCAGTCCCATCTTCCCATACTTTACCGGCTTCTCTGCGAGGCCAGACATTTCGCGAAGCTCTGCAAGGTAGGACTTTCTTTTTTTTCCAAAGATTTTATTTATCCCACAGACAGAGATCACAAGCAGGCAGAGGCAGGCAGAGAGGTGGGGGGAAGCAGGCTCCCCGCTGACCAGAGAGCCCGACGCAGGGCTCGATCCCAGGACCCCGGGACCACGACCCAAGCTGAAGGCAGAGGCCCCAACCTACTGAGCCACCCAGGTGCCCCTAAGGTAGGACTTTTTATAGCCTACATTTCGCCGAAGATGTGACCAAGGCTCAGAAAAGGGAAGTAACTTTCTCAGGGACACACAGCTTATCCCAAGAAAGTGAGATTCATTCCAGGACTCCCTGACACGGAAGTTCATGCTCTTCTTCAACTGGCCTCTGAAAAATCTGCCACTTGCTGGCAAAGTGTGGTCCAGGGGCCAGCGCTACCAACATAACCTATGAGCTTGTTAGAAAGGCAACATCTGGGGCCGCACCTCAGACCCCCTGAATCAGAACCCGCATTTTCACAAGATCCTCCAGGTGATTTCCATGCACAGGAAAGTGTTGGAAGCAATGTTGTAAACCACTTTCTACCAGCCGGACACAAAAGCTAATTAAATCAAACACCAGATCTCATTTAATCCTTACAACAATCTGGGAGGTATTAGGATATCGGCATTGTTATCCCATTTTGCAGATGAGGACACTAAGGCTCTGAGGGTTAAGGCTTTTGACCTGAAGCCTCATGTGCCTGATGCCAACATGAGGCTCTGGCCCTCTCCCTAGAGTGTCTTCACTCCCTCTCTCCCCTTGAAATCTTCTCATCCTTTAGGCTCCACTTAAAATCCCCTCCTGCTGGGTGAAGCCTTTCTTATCCACGTTCCATTGGGCAAGATTAATTCTTTCTTCCCTTAAAGTCCCCACAACTCCCTGCACATACCTTTCTCTTGGCCCTAATTGATTCCGTTTTAAAGAACCATGTTCTGCGCGCACTCTGCGTGCCCAGCACATAGTGGGTGTTGAGTATATGTTTGCTCCAAAGCACCGCTGCTTGAGTTAATCAGAGCACTTTGTCACACCTGTGTTATCCCCACCTCCCTGCACCCCTCTGTGCCCCCAGGGTACCCACCGTATGGCATCTCTTAGGGCCTGGAAAGCTTTAGGAGTGGTTTCCATTCTAGAGACAAAATTTGTCTAAAGATGAAATTAAGCGTAAAATGCTGCCAGAAGCGAGGCCTTGCGGCTCCTAAGGGTGGCACGGGCATGGGCATCTCGCTGCCCACCACCGCTGATCTTTGGGCTGACGCTGGGTGCCTCAATGGACTACTATGTCACAGTAGTCACAGCTTTTTGACAATCTAACCCTTTTTTTCCCCCCATGCTGTCACAGGAAGGCCCAGAAATAGTAGGCAACCTCTTCAAATTCCCTGGGGTTTGAAATCAGGTCCCCAGGAACCTTCTGTCATTTCACAAGGAGAAAGGGCAACGGCGGCTGAGATGTAGGGCAAAGATCGCTGAGACACAGAGAACCTAATAGGCCCCACACACCACCTCTCCTTTTGTGGGAGGCCTAGCCAGACCACGTGTTTCAAGGCCTCAATTTCCTCAGCTCTGAAATGAGGGGGTTGGACCAGTTTCTAGTGCTCCTTCCAGCTCTGAGAGGCTGTGCTATAAAATGGGAGAAATGTGAACCTTTGGTTGCTATGATCTGAAAATATTTTGAATGTGCAGAATCAAGTTGTACAGCAGTGCATGAACAAAATAATATGTTAATGACTAAGAAGATTGTATTTAATCCAATGGGAAACAGCAGAGCAGCCGCCGCTGGTGATGTGTGTGTGTGTGTGTGTGTGTGTGTGTGCAGCTTCTTTCCTTGAGCTCAAACATGTACTTTGAATCACTAATATAGTAATCAGGCCTCTGGCAGCCTAGCTTGCCCAAACACACACACACACACACACACACACACACGTCAGTTCAAATTAAAATGGGGGTGAAATTCTACCACTGCAGCTTAAGTCCTCGCTATATTTGTTTCGTTGTTGTTGTTGTTTGTTTTTAAGAAACTGTTATGGTGGTGAAGGAGCTGTATTGACAGCTTCTGGGTCCCTCTGATCTCGGAACTGGGACATATGGGCCGGGAGCTGAGGGTTTTATTAGCATTTCGCTTGTGCACACAACCTCCCTCCCCTACACACACACACCCCACCCAAGCCATCACAATCCCATCTGGCAGCAGGGCCCCACCCCCACCCCGGTACCCTCAACGCCGGGAGTGGTCAGATCCACCACCCCGGAGGCACCCCGACCAAGCAGGTGCTTGCGGCCATAACTGCGAGGAAGATGAACGCGTGCCTGCTCGGTGTCCGGCCCTGCCAGGCCGCAGGAAGGGTTAGATCATCGCCACCGAAGGGTCAGGACCGAGAGGCAGAAGCCGGCCAGAGGCCTCACGTGCGTCTAAACTAGGAGACACCCCCCCACCACCACCACCTCTGCAATTTCCTGCCCACCCTGGAGCTCCCGGGCCGGGCCGGGCCCCACAGGCCTGGTCCCCGCCGGGTCCGCCCACCCCCCGCCCCCCGGGAACTGTCCCCCCAGGCCGCCGGCACCGTTCGCGCCCCGCCCCCGACCCCCCGGAGGCAGAGGGCGCGGCCCCCCCGTCCCCGCCCGACGGCCGCGCCCGCGCCCCGGCCCGCGCGGATTGGCCGACCTCGCGGCCAGGTGAGGCGCCCCGCCCCTAGGCTCCAGGTGAGGCGGGACGACCGGGGTCGGGGCCGGGGCCGGGGACGGGCGGCCGCGGCGCCATGGCCGAGTCCCAGCTGAGCTGCCTGGACGAGGCGCACGTGAACGAGAGGGTGACCGAGGCGCAGGCCGCCTTCTACTACTGCGAGCGGAGGCGGGCCGCGCTGGAGGCGCTGCTGGCCGGCGGCGAGCGGGCCTACCGCGAGCTGGTCCAGAAGGAGCAGCTGCGGGACTTCCTCTCCAGCCGGGAGCAACAGGCCCTCCGCGCCGCCTGGAGCCCCTACGAGGATGCCGCCGCCGCCGCTGCCCGGGGCAAGAGCAAGGCCAAGGCCAAAGCCCGGGCGCAGGCGCAGGCCCCGACCGAGCCCTGCGAGTCCCTGGCCTACTGGCCCGACCGCTCCGACACCGAGGTGCCCCCGCTGGACCTGGGCTGGACCGACCAGGGCGTCTACCGCGGCGTGAGCCGCATCACCCTCTACACCCACCCCCCCAAGGAGGAGAAGGCGCCCCACCTCAAGCAGGTGGTCAGGCAGATGATCCAACAGGCCCAGAAGGTAGGCACCGCCCCCTACACCTGTGGGACCCCCACGGGCAGCCCCTGGACCAGGCCCCACCTCGGAGGCAGGGCCTGGGTCAGGACTTCCTGACCGCTCTGGAAAACGGGCCCCGAACCCTCCCTTAAGCCGAGGGGCTGGCGAGGCCTCTGAAGAGGATGACTGGGAACGTGTTCTGCAAATCACAGCCCGCGGAACGGTGGTTTGTCATTCTTCCAGCGACCAGAGGGGCTGGCTTTCCCCCGCCCTGTGCTGCTTTCTCCCTGTCAAGCCCCTCTCTGTAGGGAAGAGTGGGGGCTTTGTGGTAAAATGGGCCACTCAGAGGTCGAGATAATAACCCATGTGCTGCCCAGGGATTTACAAAACCTGCCCCAGGCCACCTTCTCGGTTGGTTTTCAAGCAACAGGGTGGTGGGACTTCTCCACCCTTACCCCAGCCATGCTGTTCTTAGAAGACACCCCCCCCCCCCCCCGACCCGAGTCAAGACGGGACTGGCATTCACCCCCTCGCCTTGGGGGCCAGTACTAGACAAGCAGCCTGGAATGAATGAGGAAACATATTCTGAGAACAAGCCACTGGACTCAGCAGCTGGGGCGGAGGAGGGGCAGGAAAGCTCTCACCGTGTCTCTGCCTGGGGGTTGGAACAAGGGGATGTTTCCCGAGTATCTAGTTAAAATACTGATGGACCAGTATTGTGGTTGTGGGACAAGGAGGGGAAAAATTTAGTGCCCTGGGCACCTTGGTTAGAGTTTCCAGCTGAAACATAGGACATCCTGTTCAATTTGAATTTTGGATTAACGATAAATAATTTTTAGTATTAGTATGCCTCAAACATTGCATGGGGCATACTGATACTAAGATGGTCTTTGTTGTTTTTCTGAAGTTCAGATTCAATGGAGCATTCTGTAGCTTCATTTGCTAAGTCTGGCTCGCCCACGGAGATTTGTTAAGAAACACCAGCAGCCTTTAGTGCCTGGTGCAGAATATACAACAGGGGTGGCTTGGGTTCACCTTTCTAATTCAGCCGAGTAGATGTGGTTGAGCCCTGTTACCCCTGGAGGCTGAAGTGGTCTGGGAGGAAAGAACGATCGAGAAAGACCAGCGGCAACACTCCTCTTCCTGGAAGGGGTGATGCAGGTTGTTGGCTAGATTGGTTCCCAGAAGGAAGCCTTAACTTTCTTTGCCCATATTTCTACCCTCCCTCTCTAAGAAATTCCTTCTTATTTGCCTGAGCTTTCTTTGTATATTGCATTCAGCAAAAGAGAAAGGCGAGTTTGAGAAGAGGTGGAGAAAAGACAAGGATGACAACACTGTGCAGCTGGGGGAGGGGGTCAGCTCTCACCTTGCAGTACTAAAAGCCTTGACTTATTAGCCCTTCCTATGTCCTAGGCTCTGTGCTAATAATTTACTTTCATCTTCTCTTTTGTGTTTCACAACAACTAGGTGAGATGGGCATTTGCCTTCCTTTTTGGTTCACAACAGTTACTTGCCAAAGGTCACACAGCAAGTAAGTGGTTGCGTCAAGATTCGAAAGCCAAAGTCCTTGCTCTTTTTTTTTTTTTTAATATTTTATTTATTTATTCGACAGACAGAGATCACAAGCAGGCAGAGAGGCAGGCAGAGAGAGAGAGGAGAAAGCAGGCTTCCCACTGAGCAGAGAGCTCAGCGGGGCTCGATCCCAGGACCCTGAGATCATGACCTGAGCCGAAGGCAGAGGCTTAACCCACTGAGCCACCCAGGCGCCCCCAAAGTCCTTGCTCTTAATCACTGTGCCATCCTGCCCTGCTGTCTGATGATATGTGGGACTAAACCAAGGGCTTTGAATGGACCTAGCCTGGTCACAACCCGGGGTACATTGTGTGCCCCTGTTACAAAAGGGAGAGACAGGACCCCTGCCTACTGGGGCTGCTAGTCCCTGTGGAATGTCAGGAGTCTCCTGTGTAACGCAATGTTCTTAGCTCTTTAAATATTGAACAACAGAAACTTGAACAATTGTGATCGAGTCCATTATGTACATATTTAACTGGTCGTTACTTCCTGAGTGCCTGCTGTGTGCCAGGTGCAGGCCATAGAAGGATGGAAGTTGTGGTTTTTGCCCTCCAAGCGTGAACTCAAATACTGGGGGATGTGCTGGAAGGAAGAGTGTGTTTTGAGCCTAATCTAGGAGGGCTTCCTGAGGGATGTGAGTTGCATGGTTGAAAGGGGAAAGAGAAAGAAACTTGAATGGCCAATTTCTCTGTTAAGAGACTTGGGAGCAGGAGCAAAAGATTTTTCCTTCAAAACAGCAAGCAGCTTTGGGGCGCCTGGGGGGCTCAGTCACTTAAGCATCTGAATTAGGCTCGGGTCATGATCTCAGGATCCTGGGATCCAGCCCCAAAGTCATCTGGCTCCACACTCAGCAGGGAGTCGGCTTCTCCCTCTGTCCCTCCTCATCCCTTCCACGTGCACGTGCACACATGTGTGCTCTCCCTCACGCACACGCTCTCGCTCTCAAAATAAATCTTTTTCAAAACAAAAAACAGAAACTGGCTTTGACTGGAGGAAGGAGTTTCCCTAAGGGGAGTTCTGTGTGGGGCCTGGCGCGAGCATCCCAAAACTGAGTCCGAAGCAGGTAAGAAGAACACCCCTGGCAGAGGCAGCCTCTGACCCTGTCTATGCTCCACGCAGCTCCCAGGCCTTCTGGACCCCACCATCACTCCCTGTCGCTCCCTTCTCTACAGCACCTTCTTCTCAGAGACCCCACGAAGTAGGTTGGACAGAGAGGTTGACTGTTTCACAGGTGAGGAAACTGAGGGACAGAGGAGGAAAGGGACTTGCCCAAAGGTCATGTGGTTGGTTATGGAAAGACCCAGATCCCTTGGTTCTGCTCTAAAGGCTACATACACCCTCTGAGCACTGCCTGCCCCCGACTGACTCCAGCTTGTCCAACTGGCAAGCGACCGTCCAAGGCTGTTCCTCTAGATTCTTCCCCCTTCCTTTGCACCCTGAGGGAGGGAGTTTCCTTTGTCTGCAGGGGGCAGCAGGCTGCTGTGAGGGCAGGTGAGGCAGCCTGAGTTGGTTTCTGTGCCTCTATGAGGGGGACCGTGGCGGGGAGGCAAAAAAACACAGACACACAGCCGTGTCCCAGAGAGTTTTGGATTTTATCTCATTTCATCTCCCGTAGACCCTCACAAGCTGCTGTCACCTTTATTCCTGAGGGACAAACAGGAAACTAAGGCCCAGGGGAGTGGCCGGGACCCTCCCACGGCCACCGACCAGCGAGGGCTTCGAACCTCAGGGATCCAGGGAGAGGAGCCTAACTGGGGGGACACTTTGCAAATCTGACCGGGGGTGGGGGACGGCAGAGGGCAGGGAAGAAACAGTCGGGCGGGTGTGGAGTGGGAGCTGGTGGCCTGGGAGGAAGGCCTTGGAAGCGGGCGGGTCAGGTCCTCTGCTCCCTCCGCCTCCCCCCCATGGCGGAAGGCCCTTGCCTTGTTCTGGCTGGCTGGCCTTCAGGCGTTCGGCTGTGTTTACTTGTGGGGTGTGGTTTTGTCCCTGCTGTCTTTTCCCCTTTATTTCATTGTCACTGAAAGACGGACTTTGCTTAACCTGTGGGCAGAAAAGGTGTCTTCGGGGACCAAGCAGTGAGTCCCTGACCTGTCTCACACCGACAGAGATGACCGTGGAGGTGGCTGCTGCCTGGGCTGCGAAGGTCATTGTACATGCAGAGGGCTGGGGAGACCTCCAGTGAGACCCCGTGTAGACTGGGAAACCTTGGGTTCTTCCGTCCAAGAGCAGAGGGACCCGACCACTGCACTTGGGATGAGGGACCCGACCACTGCACTTGGGATGGGCTAGTGGTTTGGAAGAACGCTCATCGGGTCATGGCATGGGTGGTTGGAGGTTACCGTGTGCTCAGCCCATGGGTAGAAAACAGACATATAAAACACGCCCCTGCTCTTAAGTAGCCTAATAGTCTTCTAAACCATTGTTAGAACACAGAATGCAAAGGGCCTGACAGAGGGCGCGGCCTCAGGGCCTTGAGGCAGACCCGGATTAGGGAAGGCCCTTTGACGCTGAGGAACCAGCCGCAAGCCTGTCCCAACCAGCAGGAAGGCCGAACCTCCACCCCTCCCGGCGCCCGGGCTCCCTTGTGCCCGCTGGCGTCTGCTTTTGAGGTCCCTGTGTGCGTTTAGAGAGGTTGCCTGTAGAATAGAAAACTTACTGCCCCCCCTGCCTCAGAGACTGACCCTCGATGCTGCTCTCCGGGGCCCCACACCCGGAGGCCCTCACTGCCTCCTGCCCGCTGCCCCGTGTCCTTTGAGCCCCTGTCACCGCACCGGGCAAAGTATTATCTTCATTTCTGCAAAGAGCCCTCTGAGGTCCAAAGGGGTGTAGTGGTTGGTCTGTAGACCAAGGACAAGGAGATTGTGTGGCCTCCCCAGGTGCGTGGTCAGAGTCACCAGTGACCCCACTGACGCAGCCCAAGAGAGGGAGGCTGGTGGACTGGGCTGGGGCACTGGGCAGCTTGGATGAAGCAGGAGCTCTTCATTCCTGTTCCAGCAGAGACCCACCTGGTGATGGGGCACAGAGGGGCCTGGCCCTCCCCCTCCCCTGCCCGCCGATAGGGCTTTGTCTCCTTTCTGTCAGGGCCCAGCCCAGGTGCTACTTCTTCCTAGGCACTTTATCAAATTTTCAATTCAAAAATGACCATTTTGGGGGCGACCTGGGTTGCTCAGTCAGTTAAGCGTCTGACTCGTGATTCAGCTCTGGTGGTGATCTCAGGCTTATGGGATCAAGCCCCATGTGGGGCTCTGCCCTGATCATGGAGCCTGCTTAAGACTCTCTCCCTCCTTCTGCCCCTCCCCGTAACTTTCCCCTCTCCCCCCAACCCCTGCACATGCTCTCTGAAACAAACAAAAGTGACCTTTTTACTGTCCGACGCAGCTCCCTGGTTGCTCTGGGAAAGCCCAGTTTCTCTCAGGGGCTGGCAGCTTTGGAAGAGTGATACCCCACCTTACTCCTCTGAGTCTCCTTTGCAGGGCCCCAACGGTCACAGGCAGTCAGTGATTTGTATAAACGGTTGGAAACTGTCCCATTGTAACCAACTGTCTGACAGCAGAGAAAAGAATGCTGTAAACTGGGGCAGGGGGCAGAAGGATTTAGGGAAAAGCACCAGAGCAGGAGGCGTGGTTTGCCGGGTTAACAGCTTGGTTAGGGTGCTGAGCAGTTGACGGGGATGAACGAACAGCTGGGAACATGGGCCCCGGCCGGGGGCAGGGGGGGGCAGGTATGGCAAAGTCTTGGAGTCTCTGGCTCACTGTGCCAGAAGGCTCAGGTGGCAGTGTTTGCCACTGAGCGGAGCCTACTGTCTTCCCCTCTTAGCCTCAATCAACAATCCCCTCATTCAAGGACATCCTGCAGATAGTACTGAGCAGTCTCTGTGCCAAGCCCCATGCTGAGCATTGAGGTATTGATATGAGGCAGATAAAGAAAAAAAAAAAAAGTCCAATCCACCAAACCCTTCTTCCCTGCTCCAGTAACCATCCCGCACAGACTTTGATTCAGACGCACAGGGCAGTTCCAGAGTCCCTGTCCCCTGGAGGCTGGTGCGTAATCGTGCAGCTGCAGCTCAGGGGACTAAGGACTTGTAACCCTTCCCAGATCTTGCCCCAGCCTGTCCCGGCAGCACCCCTGCCAAGCCCCGAGCTCTTTGGCTGTTGGATTCTGAGTGTCTCTCCTTTATGCTCAGTCACTGATCCCAGGAGCCAGAATTTCCAAGCCGTGGAGTCCCAGCTGCATGTCAAGGTCAAGGCCAGGCCTTGAAAGACCTTTAAACTGCAAGGTCATGGTTTCTCTCCAGATCTGGCCACTCACTAGCTGTGTTCCTTTGGGTAAAGCCCTTCCTTCTCTGAGGCTTCTGACCTGCAAAATGGGACGCCGATACCTAGATTTCTGGATGGTTTTGAAAAACAAAGAGGAAACTACATGTGAAACCTAAGGCCACTGAGAAAGTATCCCCCAAATGTCAATTGTTCTGGAAAGTAACTGATGCCTTCTCTCTCTTCTCTCAGATCAGGGGAGGGAAGTGAGGCTGAATTTCCTCCCAGGAGATGAATCAGGGGAGTTAGGAGTCACTTCTCATTGCTGGGGGCCCTGTGCAGGTGTATTTCCTTTTCCTCCTTGGAGTAAGAGAAGACCAGCTGCCTGTTCCCCCCAACCCCACCGCCTTTACCTGTCGGCCTTTGTTTGGTGAGGACTCTTTGTTCAAGTGGCTGTCTGCCCGCTTTGCTGTCTGCAAGGCTGTGATATCTGAGTCCTCAGACAAAGATCTCCTCTAAGTTCCACCACAGGCAGAGAAGAGGCAGGAAGGCACAGAGGTGCCCCAGTTCCTAAACTGGGGATCCCCAAGGGTGTTCCCCTCACACTAGCTTCCAGAAGGGCCTGACTGGCTGTGTGGCCCAGCCCAAAGAGCCTGAGAGCAGTCTGGAAATATTCCTCAGGAACTAAATCTTCCATAGGTGGGCAGTGCAGCACAGCGGGGCGAACCATGTTCCTCTCTTTGGAGGAGAAGGAGGCCTAGACTTGGTTCTTCTGAAACACTTTGGGTCCCTGAAACTCTGATGATGGGTGTTTCTCAGGGAGTTCAGACATCAAAGATGGGGCCTCAATAAAGGGATGACTTCTTCATGACCTTCTCTTGGTTGGGTGGGGGCGCAGATCAGGCTTGTTGGGCTGCGGTCTCAGGAGACCAGGCCACTGCCAAGGGAAGTACACAGTTGGGAGCCGGGAGCCTGAATGTCCTCATTCTTGCTCAGGTTGTCTCTGTCCTCGCCCACTTGGTGACCTTGGGCAAATCATTTGACCTTGCCAGGCCACCATCTCTGCATCTGTAAGTGAGGATAATTCTTGCTTTCTTGCTTACTTTCACAAGTCTGCCTGAGGCTCTAAAGCAAGACTAGCATATAGCACTTTGAAACAGATGAGTAACATATGCAAATAAAAGGGGTTTCTATGAAGAGAGCTAACATTGTTGAAAGACGGGTGCTACGCTATTTCCTTTAATTAATCCAGTCCTCAGCCCCTCACAAGGGAAGTGCTGTTTTCCCAGAAGCTCAGGGAAAGCACAGGGTCATAGAATTTGGAAGAAGCTCACTAGGATTCCACTCAGGTTTGAGTTCAAGGCTTGGGTGCTTCTGCTACAAATGCCATTACCCTTGGGGACTGCCCTCTGGGGCCACCTCTTCCTCTGAAACTTACAGAAACAAAGTGTGTTTGTTGCCAGTCGGGCTGGGAAGCTTACAGACTAGTTTGGAGACAGACACGTACGCAGCAGCCGGCTGCTCTGATCTGTGCTGAAGGGGTGAGAAGACAATTCTCTCTACTTGGAGATGTTGGGGCAGGTGTTGCCTGGAAACTGAGGGTTGGTAGCTTTCAGGGACTTACATTGTCTTCTGAATGGCCATTTTCTGCCCCCCCCCACTTGTGACCTCATTCACATGCTGATGAGATTCCCAGCCGCCACCCCTAGTCCTTCCATATTCTCAGCCCCTAGGATGCTGCCTCACCTTGGCTGGTGGCCAGATCCACCTCCCTTTTCTCAGTGTATACAAGGCAGAGCCTGTTCTTGGGCAGGATTCCAACCTTGGGGTGGGGGGAGGTAGGGAGCAGGGCAGAGAACAATCGAGCCAGGGTGGGTCCTGCCTGCCTGCCTGGGCTCCTGGCCCTGTCCTGAGCAACCCCCCACCTCCCTGAGTCACTCTGGCGATTCCTCCCCCACCGCAGCACCCCACCCCAGGTGCTGGGACTGATCCGCTCTAGCTGCAGCTGCCACCTTCCCCAGTTTTGTTCCTCCTTCTCTGAAATTCCTGAAGTCTATGGCCTTGCTAATGAGCCCATAATCATAATCTCAGCCCTGGAATAGAGCTTTTGGCTTTTCTAATTCTTAGTCTCTCTGGACCAAGTTTCCCAGAACCTGTAAGCTCATCCCCTCATAGCTTGTGTGGTGGTCCTCATTCTGTGGGACCCCTCGAAGTACGGCCTGGGTGTGTGGCAGGCTCTGGATAAATATTCTTTTTGTTCTCTTTTCTAGCAGTGAGTCTGCAAATGCTTGGGGCGGTGTTAGGGATCAGGGTTCTTTACTTTTTGGTGGGTCTCTGAGGACGGACAATGAGTATTCTTAACTCCCCCACCTTCCCTGAGGGTTTCCAAACTGTCTGGAGAGTCTACACATTTGTTCATTCCTTCAACGTGTTATTGGGGACCTATTATGTGCCCGTTTGAGAAATAAACAGCGGAATACAATGTGGACCCTGACCCTGACCTTAAATCTAACGGGGGTAAAAAGAAAAGGAACCGCAGCGCAACTGGGGGAGGAGGTCGATGGCTGTTCGTGAACACTTCCATGCCAGACGTGCAGGTGCAGACCTTTTTAGAAAATATTCTTTCATTAAACTTTCACAACAAGCCAGCCAACTTTCCATCTTACAGATGGGGAAACAGGCTCAGGGCGGACAAGGTCACACCGCTGGTAACTAGTGGAGTTGGATGGAACGGAGTCTGCTTCCCACAGAGCTCCAGGGCTAGGAGAGGCCTCCCAGGGATTGACAGCTGAAGCAGCCAGTGTGGAAGGGAGGGCGGGGCAGAGGGCGGGGCTTCACAAGGTTGGGAGGCCAGGGAGTGCACTGATTCCCTTTATTCCTTGCACCCCAGCGCCGTCTGGACCACCTTCCCCAGCCACACCCCTCCCTGCCCTCTCCTCTGGGGAAGCCCTCCCAGGTAGCATCACCAGGCAGTGACCACAAAGTTGTCATTTCTGCTTCTTAGAACCTCCCAAGTAAACTGCCGACCCCAGCTGTCTTGCGCTGGGGGATCAATGCAGAAATACCCCGGAAGGTGCTTTCCAAGTCCCACCTTGCTCTGCCCCTGCCGCGTCTAGCGCTCAGAACGCCAGTCTAGTAACCCAGACCAGCCGCTGGTCCTAAAAATCTTCTGTGTATCTTCATTGGATTTTTTTTTTTTTAGCAGCTGATTTATCTTCCTAATTATGTTTAGCTTTAAGCTAATGTTAAAATGAGCTTGCATGAGATAATTTTCACTAATTAACACCAACTTAGTGCAGGGAAGTTGTCCCAGAAGCCCGCCATGGGGCACAGAAAAGCTGGCCTAGGATCTTAAAAAGAATTGCTATGCTTACTCCCTAGCGGGTCACATATGGTTCTTCATGGCTGAATTAGTTGACCTCGCTCACATGGGTGCAGTCTGTTCTCTTTCTCTGAAGAGCCAGTCTGGATCTCCTTTACGTTGTCCCCTTCAACCTAGTGTGGGGTATGGGTGTCAAGAAGGAGACAGCTTCCCAGGGTCAGATCACCAGGGAGAGAGTCCCAGCACCACTCAGCAGGGAGACAGGACCTGAGGGGCCGGGAGCAGAACTTTGCCCAGAAGCCAAGCGGCCGGGAGAGGAAGCAGCCAGCCTGGGCGGAATTGGGCTCCTGTGGCTGCTGCTGCATCACGGGAGCCCAGTGTTTAATGAAGTCTAATTAGTGAGCTTGAAACAATGTAACATGGCTACAGACAGCTGGGAGGCTCTGCTGACAAAGCACAGATGTCCCGCTGGTAGAATGGGGGCAACTTGGCCTCCAGGCAGAGAACAGGACTCCTCAGGTTTTGGCTCTGCCCTCTTGGTAGGCCGGGTCTCTGGTCCAGACGGCTTCCTCAGCATCCCGAGGGAAGCCCCCACTGCGGAGGTCTTCTTAGAACATTTCCTGTGTGTCAGGCTCTGGAAAGGAGGGAATGACAGGTCTCTGTCCCCACCTGCCAGGTGCTCAGGACAGACCCAGGCCTGAGTAGACAAGCATTCTGGGAAAGCATTCCCGCCCTCGGGGCTGGGAACAGAGAATTATCCTGGAACAGCCTCTGTGAAGAGTGGAATTAGGCGAGAGGAAGGGCATTCCCATCACCACGGGGATAGGGTGGAGGCGGCATGTGTCAGGACACAAGGGGTGTGTGTGTGGTGGGGGGCAGGGAGGAGCTGCTGGGTGTGTTTGGAGAACGTAGAATGATTTCTTGTGCTGTGAATTTACTGTCAGGAGAGAGAGTGAGTTGGAAGTATATGGAGGGTCTTCAGCTGGGCGAAAGGTTTGATTCTGTAGGCAGTGGGGGGCCAGAGTGTTTGAGCAGGGCGATGACATGTTTAGGGTTTGTTGCTGGGTCCGCGTGCCAAGAGAGAGAGTGATCGTGTTGCAGGATTTATCTGCCTTTAGTGCCCGCGGCTCTTGGTCACGCCGCTTCAAAGAATGAAGAGGTAGATTCCAGATGAAGAGCGGTGGGCAGCAAGGCAAAGTTTACTGAGTGATTGGATAAATCTCCCGGAGAGGGAGGGGCCTGAGAAGGCTGCCCCCAGAGTTTCTAAGTTTAGGGGTTCTTATGAGCTCTCTTGCGGAACTGTCTTAAGCAACCAGGCTGTGCTGAGTGGTGCCAATCAGGGCTTTGGTATCTGTCTACCTATTCAGTTAATGTCTACACACCGATGGTCCTTTTTTGTTAACATCTGGGGGCCTATGTCTTAACTACCCCTTGCCCATGATGGTGACAAATGCTTTGCAGTTAATTGTTTTATTCTAGGATTTTTGCAGAAGTCACTTCTGCAAAGCAGAATGTCAGTGCGTGTCCCCTCTCAGCTGCAGCCCAGGATGTCAGTGCTATTTGATCTTGGCTGTCCCGACTCCATCTTTTCTTGCTGGGGACCCCGGCTCTGACTACCTCACTGTCCAGCTGCCTCCTAACAATCGGGACTGCACCGCTCCAGTCCTGTGCTCCTCACGGAACCAGTAGCTTCACTTTACAGGTAGAATTCAGAGGTCTTCCCGCCAGCGTGGGATCCCTGACTCCAAAGTCTGCTTTCTGCACTGCAGTACACTCTTGGCCTGGGGCTTTAGCAGAATGAATCTGGAGCCCAGGGTGGGACATTAGGAAGGGGGTGGGGGCAGGGCCAGGCAGTGTTCCTTGCGCGTCCTCCCCCATGAGGAGGGTGTGCAACCCCATGGGGGCTGTGCAGACCTCCCCTGTTGGCTCTCCTCTCCCTCCACCGCAAGGTGCAGACATGGAAGGCTTTCTTATTCAGTTGTTCACACCTTACCGGGCTTGGTGATCATCCAGAGGGAGCCTTGATGACAGAAGGAAGCCCGGTGTACCCGGAGCACCGAGAGCCCCCGCCCCCGAGATGAGTTGTCTCCATCCTCCAGCAGCACCTCGCTGGGCTCCACTAGCAGCTGTGCTGGTGGCATTCCCAGGGCCACGCCGAGGTCCCCTCTCCTCCGGCAGCTGCGGGCTTACTCCCTTCCGGCTGCTTGGTGTGCGGGCAGAGACACCCAGCATTGCTCGAGGAACAGTGCCTATGCAGGCTCTTCTCTTAATTGAGCTGCCCTTCCCCTCAATTAGTTCAAGTTCTGACCTTTCTGTAAATGTAGTGTTGTCTAGGCTTTAATCACCACCCTGGGCTGGGCCTGCTGGGCTGGTACCAAACACAGGAGCAACATCTCCACCTTGATGTCTGCGCTGGCGGGCGGCTCCCAACGCCGGCTCCCTGGGAGCTTGGCACCCCCTCCCTGGCTTTCTTTCTCTGTAGCCCCTCCTCCCAAGTGATGGCCCCTTCGTTCTGTCTGCCTTCAGTCTCTGAGAAGCCGGCACCAGCCTGTACCCGCCGCTCACCCCAGCTCCTGTGCCGTCTGCATTATCTCACTTAAAACCCAGAACGACTCCGGGAAGGCATCACCTCCCCATGGGAGGGAGCTGGGCCAGAGAGGAGATGACTCACTCAAGGCCCATTCAACCAGTAAAACTGTCTGCGTCCAGAGAGTGTGTTCTCTTGCCAACACCAGTCAGGACTCGAAGTGTGACCCATCACCGCCTGCATTCAGATCACCTGCGGGGAAGGGTGTTGCTGAAATGCATTATTTAAGGGCCTGCTGGATGAGAATCTCTCCAGATGGGACCCTTGAATCTGCATGTTCAGCAGGCACACCACCGTCCCCAACCCACCCCAGATGATCCTTTGTACGGTGAGGTTTGACAACTACTGGCTGTGGACCTTGATCCCTCTCTGGGGTTATAAGGGGAGACCCCTGGCTGGCTGACCCAGCACTACCCTCCACTAGAAAGGAAAGGAGTGCTGTCTGGTCCCAGACAAATGGACTGCCCTGGGTTGCCAGACAGATGGCCACCTGCAGCCCACCCTACCCCGAGGAACCTTAGGGCCTCTGGTGTGGGGACTTAGTCCCATCTACCCATTAAGGGGTCACCTTAATGACCCCCTATAACCGTACAGCTTTTTCGTGGGATTTCATGAGCATGACCTCATCTGAACCTCCCAGCAGTCCTGGGAGGTGAAAGTCGGGTCCCAGGCTCGTATACATAATCAGCAGGAAGCAGGAACTGGTGGGCTTTCCTTGGGCCATAGCTTGGTGGGCTTTCTTCCCTTCCTCTCTAGAAAGAGGGGACTGTCAGCCAGCATCCATGCAATGGACAGGCTTGGCCTGTGGCCTCTTGCTTTTCCCCACCACGGAGCCAAGCGAGAAAGGCACAGATCTCTGCCACACCCGCCCCAGTGCATCAGCGGGGAACTGGGGAAAGCAGTGAAGGAGAACGTGGTATTTGTCCTGCTCCACTGAAGCAGCCTGGTTTTGTGTGACAAGAAGTGGACTGGGGGCCTCGCCAGAGTAGACCTGTGCCCAGAGCTGCACTATCCCCATCACCTGGGGGGAGGGGTGACAGGTTGGTGTCCTAGGGAAGCTCAGGGCTGTGGTGAGAAACCTAGGTTTTCGTCCTACCTCTGCCAAACAGAGTCAATTAACCTTGGAGGTGGGCTCCAGTTTGAAGTTTCCTCCTACTTCCGAGATTCTGCGTGTCTGGCACATCCTCCAGGGCAGGACCTAAGTGCCGGGGGCAGCCTGTGCCCTGTAGGCGGGCACAGCTGAGAGCGCATGCTCCACTCACTGCCTTGCATCCCATGGCAGGGGGGACAGGCTCCCTTTGGTCATTTTCACAAATGTGCGTGTTGTTACCCGTTGCCGGCAGCCCCGCCTCCTGGCCTGATGGACTCTGGCTAAGTACTGTCCTCACATAGGGGCTGGCTGCTTCTTTAAGATCTTGGGTGCCAGAATAGAGGCAGAGAGACCAGACCTTTGAGCTGTCGCTCAGGTGGCAGTCCCAAAGGGCACCAACTTCTTTTCTCTTCTGTGCACCCTTGAGGAAGAGCTTTAACTCTTGCCTTCCAGCAAGATGATCTAACCAGGAGGCTTGCCTAGTATTGTTTGTCTTCCCCACCCCAGTGCCTTGTCATTAATGAAATGAAAGAACTACAAAGCTCCAACTGCACCCCACAAATACAGTATACAGGCATTCGTGCCGCAAACACAGAGAGCTGATTTTGTGTAGAGAGGTCCCCCGAGGGTGGAGACTCTGAGGCAAATCACATGGTCCCTGCCATCCAGGAGCCCACAGCCCAGGGAGGGGAAGAGCTGTTGAGCCGATGTTACTTACAATACAGTGTCAAGGACCTCGCACTTGCCTGGACTACAACCAGGGCAGGAAGCAGGGAGTGGCGAGCACTGCTGGTTAGGGGTGGAGGGAAGTTCAGGAAGTTCTTGGCTGAGCTTGAAAGCTGCAGAGGAGTTTTCACCGGGTTATGGGAGGAGTAGGACCCAAAAGGACTGAAAACTGCCAGAAGTGTGTAGCGGTTCTCAAAAGGGAGTGGGGGATGGTGCAGTTTTGCCCCCAGGAGATATTTATCCATCACGTCTATAGATTTTGATATAGATTTTGGTTGTCACCATGCGGAATGAGGCTACTGCCATGCAGCTATACAGCGTGCACAGGACAGCCCCCCACAGCAAAGAAGCACTGGCCCCAAGATGTCAGAAGAGCCACAGCCGGGAAACCCCATGTTCGGGCCATGGCAGGTCCTTCTGCACTACAAAGGGACAGAGGTGATGTGGCCCAAGCTGAAGCTGGAGGGGCAGAAAGAGGACAATCATAAGGCCCTCCAAATGCCAAACTAAGGAGTTTGGACCTCTCTCAAGGCCCCTGAGACCCCCCCCCCGACCCCATTTCAGGAGGCTGTGGTCTGGGGGGTTGCTGCTGGGGAGAATGAGTAGTAGGAGAGACTAGTCAGGAAGCTATTCCAGGAGTTCAGTAAGAAAAGGGGGGCCTGAGTGAGAGCAGCAATACGGTGGGAATAGGAAGGAACTGACCCAGAGAAGGTAACACGGAGCAGGTCAGACCCACTGGGCTCAGCGACCAATCAGATGTATTCAGTGGGGCAGGAGGAGGAGGCCAGTAGACTCGGACTTCTGGCCAGGGTGACCAAGAGGATGTCGGTTTTGGAAGTGCCTGTGGGGCAGGCTGGTGAGATCCGCACCACACATCTAGTCCGAGTCACCCAAACACACCAGGGGTGCTGGTCCTGGGCAGTCTTGAGCAGAGCTGCCTTGGAGCATGTGGGGAAGGTGGGAGTCCTTCGGTTGTTTTGCTTTCTAATAGCAATTAAGGAATCCAGACAGAGAATCTGAAAAGCTGGCAGTGTAATTAAAGGTAAATGACAGAGGGGTGTTCTGAGGCTCCCTAACCCTCTCCTGCCCGGCTTCGCTCCGCCCCCCCCCCAACCCTTACGCCGGCCGAGGCAGGATATCAGAGATGTTAAGCTAACCAAACACCTGATGAGAAGTGTTGCAGCATGACGCCTGCTGCAGCTTCTAAAAACTCCTGCCGCCTCAGATTAACCTCTCCCCCTGGGCACCGCACATCAGTGGGTCACCATCTAAAGGACACTGGAAGCCTGCTGCTGCTGGGGAGGGGGGTGACTTTTCTCTGCTGACAAAATCGGTCTCCCCGGGTTCTGAGCCTGTGACGTCCTTCCTTTCATACCCCATTTTCCACTGGCTCCGGGAGTCTGAAAGTTGGGTTTGGGGTAGAGGATCACGTGGCACTGAACACCACGGTAGGGGTGGGGGGTGGGGCGGGGGAGGCTGGTTTTCCTGGGGCTGGAGCTTCAGAGCTGAATGTCAAGCAGTGCCCTCCAGAGACCAAAGCGGAGGGTAATTATCACTTCTCCTCCACAACGAGATTGCAGGAGTCAGAGAGCAATTGATTTCTCTTCCGACTACAGATATTTCACTGTTTAATTGGTAGTGACACAGATGGCTGGCTCTCGCCAGGGTGCTGCAGACCAAGCCTCCTGAAAGAGGGGGGGGCCCTCGGGACTCATCTCTCCCTCCGGCTGGTGATCCGTTTCCACATCACATCCTCCGCCAGGTGGGGTCTGGTAGGGGTGAGGGTGGCCAGCTCCCTGCTTGCTTTTGCAATTGGGAAAGGAACGCAGGAGAGTGGATCCAGAAGTGACTTGAGAGCCAGGCAGGCACTCCCCAGCAATACGTGGAGAGTTGACTCTGACCTGGACACTGCAGGGAGTTTGGAAATGAGCAAACAATGGCCTCTGGCCTCAGATCGCACTTAGGAAGGAGGGTATCAGAAGCCCTATGACACAAGGGGGGGGCGGGGGGGATGTTCGATGCAGTGAAGCCCAAAATGTCCAGTTAAAGCCGTCCATGACCCAGCCCAACCCCACCGTACTTACTCACTACCCTGAACTGCTCTGGGTCGCCCGCTTTGGGTTTGTCTGTCTGTCTTGGACCTCAAGCGCAGAGCTGATTGCGACCCTCGGGTCATGGGCCACTGCCGTCATGCTACCACAGAAGACCCCTCTTGTTTTATTTTCTCCTTCCAGTCCTTTCTCCCTCCACAGGCAGACACCCTAACGTGTTCAGTATATGTCCATGCACATGTCTGTACCCTTGGAAAACATATGCAGTATTATTTTATGTCGTGTGTTTTTATTTACATGAATGGTATTAGGTTAGAGATGTCGTTCCCTGACATTTTATATCAAACTCTCCATCTTTAAAAGAACTGTTCTGCCCTGGAACTAGTACGTTGCTTCTGCCGGCTACTAAGCCCTCTGCAATGCACATTCCTCACATTTTCCTTACGCATTCTTTTTTTTTTTTTTTAATATTTTATTTATTCATTTGACAGACAAAGACTGCAAGTAGGCAGAAAGGCAGGCAGAGTGGGGGGTGGTGGGAAGCAGGCTCCCAGCTGAGCAGAGAGCCAGATGCAGGGCTCGATCCCAGGACCCTGAGATCATGACCTGAGCCGAAGGCAGAGGCTTAACCCACTGAGCCACCCAGGTGCCCCTATGCATTCTTCTTGAGATGGACATTTAATTGTTGCCAACTCCTTGCTATGCCAAAGAAAGCTGCAGCAAATATCTCCATTCCTGCCCCCTTACAGACTGTGGCAAAGATCCAGGAGGTTCCCTGGGTGCACGGCCAAGAGCGGCATTGCTGAGTTGAGTTATGCACATTCTTAAATCCACCACGCTCTGCCCACTGCTGAAGGGAATAGCGGCACCTGTGTTCTCTCCCCCAGCCGCCCACGCGAGTTCCCCTGCCCTCACATTCCAGTACTTGGGATTAGCCAGCTTTCACATTTTTAGTGAATATTACAGTTATAAGGTGGTATCTCTCTCACTCTTATCACTTTGCTTTAATTTGAATTTTTCTGATTACTAATGAGTTCTGCTTCTCTTTTTATACTTATTAGCCATTCAGGTATCTCCTCTCGGAGTCGCCTATTCATATTCTTTGCCCATTTTTCTAATTAGCTCCCTGTCTTTTTCTTGCTGGTTCGCAGGGATCCCTTGTATATTATTAATTCCATTTGGTTGTAGACATTACAGATATCTTTTCCCTGTCGTCAATCAGTTGCCTTTATCTACAGCATCCTCCTTTGAACAGAAAATCCCTAATTTGTCAAATGCATTGTTTTTTTTTTTTAAGATTTTATGAGAGAGAGAGAGAGAGAGAGGAGAGCGAGCATGAGTGGGTGAGGGGCAGGGGAGAAGCAGACTCCCTGCTGAGTAGGGAGCCTGACATGGGGCTCGACCCCGGGACTCCAGGATCACAATCTGAGCCAAAAGCAGACGCTTAACCAACTGAGCCACCCAGGTGCCCCAAATGCATTATTTTTTGAATTTCATTTGCCTTACAACTTGTGCTTTTAGACTTTTAAGAAATCCTATCTTATCAATTCCTTTATTAGTTTTATCATTCACATTTAGGTATTTAACCTACCTGAAATTCACCTTTATATACATCGGTGTAAGGCAGGGATACCCTTTCTCTCTCTTGAGTAACCCAGTATCTCAGTTACATCTGCTAAGCAACATCCTTTGTCCACTGAGTTGTAATTCTGCCTCTGTCAGACTTTAAGTTCTATATGTTCATGGTACATAGTTCTGTTCACTGGTTTGTTTTTCATTTCCTTCCTGCCTCAGTACCACAATCTTATTACTATGGCTTCGCAGCATGTCTTACTATTGGTAGGAAAAGTGTCACCTCTCAGCTTTTCTTTTCCTTTTTTCTTTTTTTTTTTTTTTAAAGATTATTTATTCATTTGAGAGAGAGAAAAGGCACAAGCAGTGAGAAGAGGCAGAGGGAGAAGAAGAATTTCTGCTGAGCAGGGAGCCCAATGCGGGGTTCGATCCTAGAACTGGGAAATCGTGACCTGAGCCGAAGGCAGGCACTTAACTGTCTGAGTCACCCAGGTGCCTCTCAGTTTTTCTTTTTCAAAATTGACTTAGCTATTGTAGATCTGTATCCTTCCTTACATCCTAGAATTATTTGGGTTTCTCAAAATACTGACTGGACTTTCATTGGAATTGCATTGAATTTTATTAATATGGTGAGAATTTGATTTTTCAAATATTGAATCATGTTATCCATGAACACAATTTATCTCTTCATTTATTCACATATTTTAAAATATCCTTGAATAGAGATTTCTAAATTTCTCAATAAAGGTATTAATCTTAAATCCTATGTATTTAAAATTGCAATTTTGATCTTATTTTTTTCTCCCACCCCCGTTTTTAAGTTGATCACTACTGTAGTATAAAAGTGCTCTTGGCCTTTGTTAGTTTTTCTTGTATCTGGCTATCTTGCTAAATTCCCCTGTTAATTCTAATAATGTTCATCTACATTTTACTGGGTTTTCTCTAAAAATAACATCTCTAAGGGTGGCTAAGTTGTTAAGCATCTGACTCTTGATCTCAGCTCAGGTCTTGATCTCAGGGTAATGAGTTCCAACCCCACGTTGGGCTCCACACTGGGCATGGAGCCTACTTAAAAAAATTAAAAATCGTCTCCAAATACTGGTAGTTTTGTTTCTTCTTATTCGTGTCTCTGTCATATTGCATTGGTCAGCACCTCCAGTACTTTTTCCACCAGAGCAGTGGTGAAAGTATTATTGACATTCTTGGGACTTGAAGGGAATGCATCTAACGTTTTTCTGTTCAGTATGTTTCATGTGGGTTGTTGTTTTTTTTTTAAGATTTTACTTATTTATTTGACAGAGATCACAAGTAGGCAGAGAGGCAGGCAGAGAGAGAGAGGAGGAAGCAGGCTCCCCGCTGAGCAGAGAGCCCAATGCGGGCTCGATCCCAGGACCCTGAGATCATGACCTGAGGTGAAGGCAGAGGCTTAACCCACTGAGCCACCCAGGCGCCCCTCATGTGGGTTTTTTATAGATAGCTGTTATCAAGTTAAGGAATAGAAGGTCCCTTCTATTGCTAGTTTTTTGAGAATTTTAATCACAAATAGGGATCTCATGTATCAAATACTTTTTTTAAAATGATATTATTTATTTATTTATTTGAGAGAGAGTATGAGCGGGATGAGGGGCAGAGGGAAAAGCAGACTCCCCACTGAGCAGGGAGCCCAACACAGGGTTCCATCTTGGGACTCTAGGATCATGACCTGAGGCGAAGGCAGACGCTTAACCCACTGGGCCATCCAGGTGCCCCATGTTATCAAATACTTCTAAAAAACCTATTAAGATAATATATGATTTCTCCACCTCGACCCCATAAATGTTATAAATTAAAAGAACAGATTAATCATCCTTGTATTTCCAGAATAAACCTTACAGGATTATGCTGTATTATGTTTAATTTGCTTTTAATGACTTAACTATGTCATTCTCACATTCAAATTCATCAGTATGTAAATAGTCCTAATATTTTTTTGTCATTTTTACTATTTCTTAAATAATATGATTTCTTAAAAAGTAAATATGTGTGTGGTTATTTCTGTTTTTACTCAGCACTTTATCTGCATTCCCTGTTTTTGTCAGCCTCGTCAGAAGTTTGTCTATCTTTTTTGGTCTTTTTAAAGAACCAGCTTTTGATATGATGTTTCTAAAATACCTTACAGAGTCGGAGAGACTTGAGTTCAAATCCCTGCTCTGCTACATGTTAACTGTAAGACCTTGGGCACATCATTAAGCCCCTTTGCATTTACTTCCTCATCTGTAAAATGAGAACAGTCCTCCTTATTTTGAGGATCAAATTAGAAAATTCAGTGTGGGGCACGTGGAAAGCGTGCGGTGCCTGTTAGTCCCTGTCTTTAGTGCCTTTGTTTACGATGTGTTCTTTGCCAGAAACACCCGCCTCATAGGCTTCTGCTAGCCCCTGTGGATGTGGTGTTCAGATTAGAAAAAGCTATCCCTTCCTCAGGCAGGCATATCTATCACTCACACCCTCAGCCCAGAGCCCATGTGCAGTGCACAACCCGCATACCCATGCATGGCAGCCCCGCCCACTTGCCGGCTCGGTTTTCCTCCCTGTTCATTTCTCCTGGTCCCGGAGGCTGCCCATTCTTCAGGTGTTAGCTTCCCTGATGAAGCCTTTCTTAAGAATTTCTTCTCTGGCTAGAAGCAATCATTCAGTCTCCCTCCCTCCTGCTGCCCATCCTCCCACACCCCCTTCCGACTTTGAACTCACCTCACAGATCACTTGTACTTCTCTTAAAGCATTTATCTCATTTTGTCTCACATCTTACTTAGTGCAAATGGCTTATCATTCCAATGGGATTAACCCCTTGAAGTTAGGGATTAACGTTTGTCTATAGATCCCCCCTCTGCTTCTGGGGCCCAGTAAACTTTAACTTATATGGATGATTGAGTATGAAATGTGGGAGCCAAGAACAGTCATAAATAATATTGCGTGAATGGAGGGGGGGTTCTTTAGAGGCAGGGGGAGGGTAGAGCACTTGTGTGAGGGTAGTGGGGATGGAGGATACCACTGTTGAGCCTACCACTGTGCTCAGTGCTCTCATGGTTTGTCTCCCTAAGGCCTCACAACAGCCCTTTGAGATAGGTCCTGTTACTAGCTGGGGTACTGGTGAGTCCATGGTGGAGCTGGTCTACTAGGCCTAGTCTGTCTGACTTCAGAGTTCAGGCTTCCAGTGGCAACAGCTAACAGAAGCCCTCAACCGTACAGTGATTACCATTTATTTATGACTTTTACAGTTGTTATCTAATCTCAATGGCAAGATGAAAGTACAGGGTAAAGGGTATCCCCACTTTGCAGATGAGGAAGCAGAGGCTCACCAAGGTTAAGTGACTTGCCTGAGGTCACATACATAGGAAGTTGATATAACCAGATCCGTTGACCCCAAAGCATGCCCTTTGCTCTGCATCACACGCACAATGCTTGGGGCCTGCAAGAAAACCCTGCCACTGGAGCAGACGAAGGTTTGCATAGGAAAATGAAGAAGCTAAGGTCAGAAAGGCAGATCTGCCTCAAGCTGAAAACCTCACCTTCCACGACAGAGCTTCAGGACAGGCTTTTAGAAACCAAGGGTCCTAGGCAGTGACCTTGACTTGAGGGTGGTGTGAGATGACCCAGCCACCTGGAGGCCAGGATAGTTTGAGCTCCCTGGAGCTCTACCTGAATCCGTACCAACGGGAGGATGGGACCATGCACAGCTCTAGGGAGATCAAAGCACCCAGGCTGGCAGAGAAAGGGGTTTGAGCAGATTTGCAGGTGGTAAAAATGAGTCCATCCCATGCTTCTCAGTGACTTCCTCTTCTTAAGCCTACTTGTTTCCCTGGGCCACTAGGACCAACTTTCCTCAACCTCCTAGATCTCCCTGACGTGGCTTCTGAAGAGCTGTTAGAGAATGCCCAGGGTGGGGTAGTGGGGATTTATCAAGGATGAAGCACAAAGAGCATAGCCTGCCTGGACCCCCAGGCATTTCTCAGGGCAGAGAGCCCATCTCCGGGCTCAGATGTACTCAGAGCTGGGTGGGACGTGGAGAGCCCAGGAGTGGTGCAGATGGGGTGTTTGGCTCTTGGCCTCTGGTTACATAGGCCCAGCTAGTCCTCTCTGGGCCACAGTATATCACTACAGAGATGGAGTCACCCCATGCCTCACTAGTCACCCTTCCCCACCCAGGTCATTGCGGTGGTCATGGACTTCTTCACTGACAGCGATATCTTCCAAGACATTGTGGATGCTGCCTTTAAGCGCCGGGTCCCGGTGTATATCATCCTGGATGAGGCAGGCGTGAAGTTTTTCTTGGAAATGTGTCAGGGCCTAGAGCTCACCGACTTCCGCATTCGGGTAAGTTGTACCACTGGGGTAGGGGTGGAGGGTGGAGGGAAGAGGGGCAAGAGATGAGATGGAGGCTGCCTCTGCCCCCATCCTCTGCCCAGTTCAGGCAAGAGTTCAACACCTTTCTTTCTGTCTAAAACCTTGCCTTGAGAATTGATAACCCTGACTTACAAGCCCAGCTTAAATTTTATCTCAAGACTATTGAGGTTAAGGAGGCAGCTCTGGCCCAGTCCTGGGGTGCTCACCCTGCAGAGTCACTGTCAGGATCAAAGCTAGGGCTATGGTTGTCTTCCGGGGAGCTTTGGGAGCAGGCAGGAACCACCTTGGGCTCATCTATGCTCAAAGCAAGATCTGCTAACTTCCTCTTGCTCTCCACATGGGGTTCTACCTTTACACCTGTGGGAAGTAGAGTCTAGCATAGACGGGAACCAATAGGCAGGGCAGCACGGACGAAAGGGCTCCTTCTCTGCCCACACAAAACTTGGCTCCCAGTCTCATGAGTGACAGTGCCTTTCCACTCTTCTCAACAGAACATCCGTATCCGCTCTGTAACAGGTGTTGGCTTCTACATGCCCATGGGGAAGATCAAGGGGACCCTGTCATCAACGTTCCTAATGGTAGATGGTGACAAAGTGGCCACAGGATCTTATAGGTGAGTTGGGCCAGGTCAGAGAAGGACTCAGAGGCTTTTGCTTGGGGTAACAAATTACATGGTCAGGAAGACTCAGGACTGGAGCCCCCTGTGGTCGTGGGTCTAAGACGGGTTCTTGGATCTAATGGCAGGGAAGAGCCTCCTGCCCAGGCCCTGCCCTCCAAATTTCTGGCTACTGGATTACTCCAGAAGGGGGGTCAACTCTTCCCAGGCATTAAGCACAGCTTGACCTTCATGGTCCACAGCAGCTGCTTGCATTGTGAGGCTAGCCGTTGGGGGAACAGTCAGGAAGCAGAATGGACCCGATCTGGGAAAGAAATGGGAGGGTGTGGTCACTTTCACTCAGGCCTGTGGGGCCAGCAGGATGGGCAATGGTCCTAGTTTTCGTACTGCCTGGAAGCTCCGTGGCCTGCGAGATCAGAAGTGGCACAATAAATAGTATGAGAAGGTCCCTTTGGGCACAGCCCTGGGGGCCAACGCGTCTGGAGGCGCTTCCAGTGCTAAGGGAATTGTGCTCGGAAAAGCAGGGTTTGAAACCCAGCAGACACATTCTGCCGTCAGGAAACATGTCAGGGTCCAGCCGATCAAGAACGGCAAAAAAGTCGCAGCCTTTGTACCCAAGGATGGTGGTTTGAATTTTACCGAGGAGAATGATGAGGTTCTGGTTGCTGGATTTGGCCACAAAGGTCACGCTGTCAGTGACGTTCCTGGCGTTCGGTTTAAGATTGTCAAAGTAGCCGATGTCTCTCTTTTCACCTAATACAAAAGCGAGAAGGAGGGACACCTGGGTGGCTCAGTGGGTTGAGCCTCTGCCTTCGGCTCAGGTCATGATCCCAGGGTCTTGGGATCGAGCCCCACATCGGGCTCTCGGCTCCGCAGGAAGCCTGCCTCCACCTCTCTCTCTGCCTGCCTCCCTGCCTACTTGTGATCTCTGTCTGTCAAATAAATAAATAAAATCTTAAAAAAAAAAAAAGCGAGAAGGAAAGCCAAGATCCTAAGTTTTGATGGTGACAACATGACAGAAATAAATTTTCATATGCCAAAAAAAAAAAAGAAAAAGAAATGTAAGGATGTGGTGTGAAAGAAATGTGTCCCAATTCCAGTTCGGAAGTCAGTTACCAGGAATATGAGAAAGTCCATCTCTGCAGTCTCTGCCCTCCAAGAAAACTGAAATCCCGGTGAGGCGAGAGACCGGGCCGGGAAACAATCAGTAAGTGGCCACAGTCCTCGGACGTGGCTGAAGTGCAGGATTTGCAGACACTGAGTGATCCAAAGACTCCGAGAAGAGCCGTATTAGCAGTAACAGCGGGGGCGCCTGGTGGCTCAGTGGGTTAAGCATCTGCCTTTGGCTCCGGTCATGATCCTGGGGTCCTGGATGGAGCCCCGCATCAGGCTCTCTGCTCAGCGGGGAGCCTGCTTCTGCCCTTCTGCCCCTCCCCCGAGCTTGTGTGCACTTTCTCTTTCAACTAAATAAGTAAAATCTTAAAAAACCAAAAAAACAGTAATAGCAGCCCCATCCCCATTTACTCAGTGTGTGTGTGTGCCACGTACGGAGCTAAAATATTGGTGTTGCACGTGAGCCTCACCCCACTTTTGTGGCTGTGTGTTCCTTGAGCCCCACTTTTCAAGGCCTCCAAAGGTAGAAACCAGGTGGGAATCCAGGCCTGCCTTCTCATTCCCTCGCCTGCTTTCTGCATTTGAGGCCAAGACCTGAGAAACAGGGAGGAAGTGGGACCAGGAGGCCCCTTCCACCAGGCAGCAAGGCCTCCGGCTTCTGTGGGAGATGAGGTTGGGGGGGGGCAGCGGGCTGTGGAGCTGGGATGGTCAGGGGCTGCCGCAGGCTGGGCCTACGTGTCATGCTTCTCTGTCCCCATGTTCCCAGGTTCACCTGGAGCTCCTCCTATGTGGACAGGAACCTTCTCCTCCTCCTCACAGGGCAGAACGTGGAGCCCTTCGACCTGTTGTTCCGGGAGCTGTATGCCATCTCTGAGGAGGTGAACTTGTACCAGCAGCTGAACCTGGCGGAGGGTGCCGGGAGGCTGAGCCCTAATCACTCCTCCACCGTGGCTCGCAGGCTCATCAACCCCAAGTACGCCCTGGTGTCAGGCAGCCGCCAGCCCCCCGGGGAGATGATGCGCTGGGCGGTCCGGCAGCAGCGGGAGGCCGGCGGCGACCCCAAGGAGCAGCAGGAGGGGGGCAGCGGCGGGGAGGCGGCCCGGCGCCTGGAGAGCTTCCTGAACGACCTGGTCACGCTGGAGCAGGTGCTGCCCCCCGTGGAGCCTGTGCCCTCCAGAGAGCTGGCTCGGAAGGGCGGCCGGGTGGTCTCTCACCTGCACGTGGACCTGAAGCCCAGACCCCCGGAGGCGCTGGTCCGGAACGGCAAGGGAGAGGCTACCAACGGGGAGGCCGCCGCAGCCAAGGACAGCAGGCGCTTCAGCAGGAGGCTCTTCAGCCGGCGGTCCAAGAGTCCCATGGCACCCAACGGCGTGAGCAGCTCCCTCTCCACCGAGACCTTCACAGAGATGCAGTTTGTGACAGGGAAGAGGCCCAAAGAGGGCTCCAGTGCTGACATCTCAGGTGAGCCCTCCCTCCACCCACGGCCCCGTGCCCCCAGGCCAGCTGTCCTCATCCCGGAGCACTGCCTCCTGTCTGCAGAAAGGCTGCCTGCTGGCATGCAGAGAGCCAGAGCCCTGAGATCCCTCAGTTCCCATCCTGCTCCGGCAGGTCCAAGTTCACTTCCTCTTCTCTAAGAGGAGAGAAGGACGGGCCGCCTGGGTGGCTCCATTGGCTGAAGTGTCTGACTCTTCGATTTGAGCTCAGATCAGATCATGATCTCAGAGTCTTGAGAGCGAGCTCCCGAGTGGGGCTCTGCTGGGTGTGGAACCTGATTAAGATTCTCTCTCTCTCCCTCTCCCCCTCTCCTGCTCTCTCTCTCTCTCGTTCTCTCTCTGCAATAAATAAATCTTAAAAATAAAGAGGAGAAGGGTACCTGCCTTGCTCAGCTGTTCTGAGGCTGTAAGGTGCTCAGAACAGTGCTGGACATGGAGTCATCTGAGAGCTCTGGTTCCTGCCACCAGAGGCCTGGAAACTTTCTCCTTTGTCAGTAAAGAAACAGACACAGAGCAGCTGAGTGGCCTGACCCAGGCTTGGCCTCTGCCTCTGAGTCGAGGGCTCGTTCTAGAAAACCTGTTCCTTGCCACATCACCTGTCATCACAGTCTACCTGGCTCAAACACACCCCACCCTCGCCTGAACCCCACCCACGCCCTGACCCACTTTCCTCATTTCTGTTGTAAATAGCGTGACTTGCTTCTTCCCTGTGCTTATTTGATAAGTGGTGTTTGCCCTGCTGCTTACTTTCGGAAGAGCGTGTTCCTGGTGGTGGCGTCTTTCTGGCTTCTCTCTGGGACTCCCTAGAGGTCTGGGCCTCTGTCTCTTTCTCCGGAGCAGACCTTTCTGAAGGCGGGTGGTGACAGCCGGGGCTGCCTCCGGGGCCTTTCCTCACGGTAGGACCTCCGAGTGGAAGGGGTCTCCGTGCAGGGATTTCTCTCGTGGCTGTGAGGCTCGGCCCCGGTGCGACTGGCCTCCCCCGGCCAGGCAGGTGCTGCTGGGGTATCTGAGTGCTTCCAGATCTCCATTGACCCCCAGAGCCCTAGCTTTGACCTGATAATGGCTCGATAGCAAGGGTCACAACCATCTTCCCCTGCACCGCCTGCCCAGCCGGCCCTGGAACCTGGTGCGCTCCACCTGTGCTTGTCCAGGTTAGGACAGGTCTGGGAGTCTCTGAATCTGGGACACAGGGGTGCCCGGGCCGTACCTCCATTGGGTTGGGAAGCGTCTCTTGGGCACTTCCATATGCCAGGCCCTTCACGAGATGCTTTCTCTCTCACTTTTTCCTCACTGCCACCACAGAGGTGGCTGGTAGGAGCTCAGAGAGGTGCACTTGGTGGTCTCAGGACACAGGAAGTGGTGGTGGGGTTGGGACTCTAACCCGTGACCTCTCAGGGAGGGGTGGTGGCCCCCAGTCGAGTTCCCACAGGGCTCCCTGGCTCCCCCAGCACCTGGTGCTCTGTCACTTACCCCTCTTGCTGGGAGGAAGGGTTGCCATGGTGAACACCTGGCAGGGCAGGGTGAGGGAGGGGCGGGCCCGACCACAAAAAGGGCCATTGCCCAAGTCCTGACTGTGGAGGAAGTGGGAGCCCTCGCTCCCTTCAGCCCCTCACCCTGAAGTGTTTCCATAGAAACGAAAGGCCCATTGTCTTGTCCCTTCCTGCCACCTTCCCGAAGTCTCTCAGCAGCCAGTTCCCTGCTTGGAGGACATGGCTGGTCACCACCCCTGCCTCCGCCCTCCGCATGTCTTTGGAGCCAGCCAAGCACGTGGGGCTGCACCCCAGGGATGCTCCTCTCCCCAGCGCGTAAAAGTAAGGAAGTCCCCGGGAGACCAGCGGGATCACCCTATTCCTTCCCCAACCTTTAGAAGAAACACAGAGTGGCCTTAGGGCTGGGCCTCCCGTTCCCCAGGGCCTCATAGTCAGGCTGCTAATGAGCCCCTTCCTCTCCCTGCCACTTGCTTCCCTCCAAGGGAAGGGACAAAAAGCAGGACCCCCTCCCCACAAGCCCTTCTCTCGGCCTCCAGCTTCCCAAACGTATGACAGCAGCTGGGCTGTCCTGGTATCTCATCTCAGGCAGAAGCTAAGTCGCCACGACTCTGTGTGACAGACAGAGGGTCACATTCCTGACTACATGGGGCCCCCAAGGTTGGAACTAGCAGTTCCAGTACTCTTGGAACTGTCATCTAGGAGGAAGTCACTTTAACTACTAGCTTAGGGCCCTCATCTAGGGAAAGGATCCTTTTCTTACAGGGAACATTCAGAACATCATCAGAACAGACATCATGTGGGACCTCACCCCCCAGCACTTTGCTCCCCATACCCCGGACCCATCCTTCCTGCTCCCCAAGGCTGTTTCCTGTTCGAGAAGAGGAGGAGCTGAGCTAGGGAGGGTTTCTGAGGTCCCTTTGAGCTCCTGATTCTGACTCTGTCCTCTCTCTCCCTGCCGCCCTCTTGTCAAGGGAGAGCCTGGGCTGATGGATAGGGTGGGTGGAAGAGAAAAATAGAAAAGCTAAGTGCTGGCAGCCTGTGAAATTGCTCGATAAGAAGTATATAGTTGTCAAGCAGCATGCAAATGTTTGCCGGTCTAAGTGTGGCCCTTGGGAGGACCTTCGGAAATCCCTTCCTTTAGGTCTGGGGATTGGGGGATGGGTGTCTTGTCAGGGTTGGTGGGGAGGTGGGGGGGGGGTGGTCCCCTGGTGGTTTGAAGGCTCACTGCACCCTCTACTGGTGGAAGCTGAGCTACTTTCCCTTCTGGTTTTTCTCTCAACTGGGACCTTGTATCTTCGGTCGGTGCACTTACAGACTTCCCAAGCCTGACAGGAGCTAAGAGGGTCCTCTGGCACAGAGATCCCAATCTCAGGGAGTGGCATTCACTGGAAAGCCTTGTTAAAACTCAGTGAGGAGTCTGTACCGTTGGGCTGGGCTCAGGAATCTGCCTTTTAAACAAGTGTGCCGAGTGTTTCCCATGTATGGGGTCCCAGAGCCGTGGATTATGATGACTCTTGGATAAGGGCCTGCCATCATGGGGCTGCCAGGCTGAGGGAAGGAAGTTCCAGATGATGTCCCGGAGCCCCTCCCCGTCCCCCCAGGAAGATCACTGGGAAATGGCCAACACTCTTGACCATGGTCAAGGGAAGGAAGAAAGGCACAGACATTCCCTGACCAGGTGCCAGGTGGACCCATGCTAGTTGCTGTCACACAGAACTCACAACCACCCTGCTGGATGACATTGTTCACAGATAGGTGCAGAGAGGCAAGATTCTGTGTCCAGGGAAATAGGGCAGCATGGTCTCTTGCCTCCCAGGACCCTGCACAAAGCACTGTGGTTATCTCTAGAACTTAGGGTTAGTGCTACTTTCCTACATCTTTGAAGACTGTTTGGAAGGTCTAGAGGTTTCTTACCAATGGATTCTCCCCCTGATATCCCATTAGTGGAGAGGAAGAAGAGAGTGGCCATTAACACCCCAGAGTACCTCTGGGTCATGACCTACCAAGGTCCTCTGGGCCCATACTTTTCTTCCCAGAGTTCTCGGAGGTGACTACAGTGACATTGCATTTCCAGAACTTTCCTGGGTTCCCTGATTTATGCATGGGGGAGCCATCTTAACTGACAATGTGGTCTGGCTCTTAGTGCTGTGGCCACTGGGCTCCTGGATTTGGGACTTCAGGCTCACCTGTGTCATCCCTGGGGGCTGGATATCTCAAATCTCTCTTGGAAATCTGGGCCCCTGTCTGGGATGGAAGGTTGGGGAAGTGCTCCTGGGGTTCAGAGCTTCCTAGGGGACCTGTGGGCCTCCAGTTCCAGGATAAGTCTACTCAAGAGCTGTCTTGTCAAGACAGAGTTTCGGAATTCAGTGTCGCTCCTGCGCGTCACGGGTCGTGCCCCGGCTGGTGTTTGGAGTCTGACTTGCTAAAGCCAAGCACTATTACCAGTCAGGGTCCCGACCGCACGGCAAGGTGAGGGGAGTCAAGTGAGCATCCTTCAAGGGAACTGATCCCACCCAGTTCTAGAAAAGAGGACAGCGTCCTTATTCTCACCGTCATACATCATGATCTGCCCTTCCGGTTTCCCTTGGGCCTCGCCAGGGCTTTCCTCACCATCCAGGTGAGTGAGGGCGTGTACGTCGCCCAGTTGAGACCTATGGCTGCTGCTGCTGTTGTGAGGATTGGTACGAACCTGTGAGTGGCTTACCGCTGCCTGGGCACCCATTTCACTCAAGAAATATCTGTGCACTGTTTGCCCTGTGCCAGGCACTGTTCTAAGTTCCTGGTACAACAGCAAACAAAACAAGCAAAGCCCCTGCTCTTACAGAGTGAATACCAGGCTGGAAACAGAAGGGCAGGGCGGGCAATGACCCTTTGATAAAGGGTGATCAGGAAGGCCTGTCTGATGAAGGGACAAAGGGCCATTTGAACAGCAACTTGAGTGAAGGGAGCGAGAACAATGTGTAGCCATCCAGAGGAAGAATCTTCCAGAAAAGGGTAATATGAAGTCCTGAAACCCCTGGGGCTGTAGATCCCATGGTCTGAGTCTGGCATCCCGATCGGCGTCCTTGCCCTGATGCCCCAGGCACCTCCACCGGCGACCTCCCCGACGACACGGGGTCTCACTTCAGCGTTAGCTCCCTTTGAGGTTTGGCCTTTCCTCATATCTTCCCTGGGCTGCCCATACTTTGTAAAAAAAAAAAAAGAAGAAGAAGAAAGAAAAGAAAATAAAAGCCATTTTTATGTATTCTTCCCTGTTAACCTGAGCAGGTCTGATTCTCCTCAGTCCTGCCAAACACCTACACACGCTAGACTCGCAGTCAGTGCGCACGGAGGGAATGACGGCACACAAAGAATTTGTCCTCAAACCATCTCTCTGTTGGAGGCACAGGGATGAATCCTGAGTCCAGTCTCCGCAGGCTTTCCTGGCTGGATGGAAAGAGTGGGGGGCGCAACCTGGCAAACCTGTGGGCTCTCACCCCCGCCTCCCCCAACTTCCCCGGGCAGGGGGACAGGAGCCGGGGCGCAGCGCAGGCTCAGGATGCAGACCCACTCTTCCCACCCTGGAGCCACACTCCTTCCCCTGCCTCGGGTTGCAGAAATTGATCTGCTTCCCTGCCTCCAGAATGCTGCCACCTCCGGGGAGGAACGCCACATCTGCTCAGGAGGCCAAGCAAATAAAAGAAGCTGCTAAGGAGAGACACTGGGGATGGCTGTGTCCATGGTAGTTGTGGGGGACTGTGGGACAGCACAGTCCCCAGCAGAGCTGCATCAGAGGCAGCCCACCCCCACCCTTACCCTCCTCCCAAGGCGACCCAGGTTCCTTGACCCTTGGAGCTCTCGGGGGAGGGGGTGGCACAGTCATCCACCTTCCTCCCACCTTCTCTAAGCCTCACAAGCATCAAACTTGGCCTCCAGGGAGGCCTAGCTGGGCTCGTATTCTGAGCGAGTTCAGTCTGCCCAGACAGGGTGGTGGCGAGCAGAGCTTGGGGGGGCGGGGTAGGGAGGCCTCCACTGGTGCCTGTTCAGTGTCTCCTTTACTGGTGGTCCAGGAGAGGAGGCAGCGGCCGCATTAATTAAACTGGCAGCTGGAGTGATGTGGGAAAGGGTGTGGGCGCCAGGGAGGTGACCCTTGTGCGGAGAGGGGCTGGCAGGAAGGAGCTAAGCGGCTGGCACCTGGGAGAAGGGCAGCCCGTGCCCAGGAGGACGGAGGCCCAGCAGCCTGACACCTGGAGGGCCAGAAATGTCAGTGTCTGCCTCTCAGCTCCCCACCGCCCCCTTCCCTCTGCAGCTCCCGGAGCAGAAATCCAGCCAAAGAAGCCACTGGCCTCCACTTGGGGCTGAAAGAATGGAAATGGATGGAAGGGGCCTGGGAAGGAGGGGAAGCGTGCTCCTCTGGCCTGGAGAACAGCTTTCTCTCCCCAACCTTTCCCCTCCATGAAGCATGCTCCCTCCCTCCTCTGTCTTAAAACCACCCCCATAAGCATGTCGTCTGAGCCGCACTGCCTGGCTCGTCATCAGCCTCCTGACCCAGGTGACCCCTTCCCAGGGTCCCTGTGTTGGGGAAGGAGCCGAGGCTGGTGCTGGTGTTGACAGGCTCAGGGAGCCGGTGGGCCCGCTGCCCTCAGCTGTGCAGCAGGGCTGGTGGCACCATCTCACGGTGCAGCCGCTGCCCTGGGGATTAGCTGAGAATATCTGTTGTGCTTGGTAAGCAGTGAGGGCAGCTGCACACAGTCTGGGCTACCGGGAAGCCACCTCTTGGAAAGACTTTTTAAGTCATTGATCATAGTTGTAGATTGGGGTTCTGGATCCTTCCCTGCTGATGCTGCTGAGGTCAGGAGGCAGCAGATCCCTTGGTACCCCAAACAGTGACTGTCTTGCAGAGAGGACGAGACAGGGAGAACATTTCCTCTTGCTTTCCTGGGGGCCCTACTGACCCCAGATCAGCAGCTAGCGGGGGAGACCGTGAGCCCAGCCCCTAAATCTGAGGTGGGGGCAGAACACAGGAGACGGGGGAGAGGCGAGTCCGCTGAGCACTTCACTTACATCTTCCTTGCCTGTGTCAGTTGTCTCTGCAGGTAAAACAAGTGCCAGTCCCGCCAAGGCCAGAAACTGCGTGATTTCCTGAGCTGTGGGCCAGCGGTGGGGAGGACCTAGGGGTGCCCCCCCGGCCCTGCCCTGTGGAGAATTCAGGTCGAGCCCTGCACCAGTTTGCACTCCGGACCCTCACTTGCTTCCTGCCCAACAGCCTCCATCCTGGCCTCAGGGACCCTTGATCCGAGACGTGAGAGTCGGCAGCATCTCAAGACGGCTGCACACCCCTGCGAGACTGTCGCTGGCCAGGCAGGGGACACTCCTTCTTGTTTACATGAAGTGGAAGCTTGACTCGTGTCTGCTCTCCTTTATGCCAGACCCCCCTCCCTCCACTGGGCCAGCCTTGCCCTGCAGGTCCCCAGATGGGGTTAGCCCGTGTCTTCATGCCTAATGTGATGGGGTCTCCAGGGCACCCCAGCTCCCCGACTTCTCCTTCCCTGGGCTTCCTGGTGCTCCTGATCCCCCAAGAGGTTTGGTGGGATATAAAGGAAGAGAACGGATGGGACTCTGGGCCAGGGAGCCAGTCTTGACCTAGGCTCGGCACTCAAGGAAGAAGGTGCAGCGAGGACAGCTTAGGGCTCCGGCTGCTATGGCCTTCCTGGCCCGGTTTCCACAGGCTCCTATACCAGACCTGGAACGAAATGAGGGCCGAGCCTCCCCTCAGCCAGGGGCAGAATCTGACCCTGCCGTTCTGAGAGCCCTCACACTGAGGTCTCCTTCCCCTCCCTCCCACCATCTCAGCAGACTCCACTCCAGCGGTCCGGACCTCCTTGGCTGTCACCCACTGCAAACACATATGGGGCTGCTTCTCGTGCCTTTGCCTGAGGCTGCTCCCTCCCTCTAATAAAGCGCCTTGGTTGGCAGCCCAGGACAGGGAGACAGAGCTTGGCCAAGGGTGGGAGGTTTGAGTGTTATGGGAGATTAAGCCCTGCAGACAAGGGCCTTTGTCCTTTCCCACCTCCCTCCCCGCTTCCTCCCAAGATAGCCATCAGCCCCCTTCACCAGCCAGGACGTTTGTGCCTTCTCTAGTTACATTTCAGCCGAAAACCAGCCTTTGCCTCCTGACAAAAGTCAGGCTGGATCTAGAAGACTTCACCTCCCCAAAGAGGCCTGGTGTAATTGCCACAACGCCAGGCCAAGGAGAGCAGCCTAAAGTCACCCACCGCCCCTCCCCACTTGTATGACCAGAGGGGTCAGAGGAGAGATTTCTTTATTTTTTTTATTTTTTTTATTAGCATATAATGTATTATTTGTTTCAGGGGTACAGGTCTGTGATCTATCAGTCCTACACAATTCACAGCACTCACCATAACACATACCCTCCCCAATGTCCATCACCCAGCCACCCCCATCCTTCCCTACCCCTAGCAACCCTCAGTTTGTTTCCTGAGATTACGAGTTGAAGAGAAATTTCTTGAGTGGACAACAGAAATTGCCAGACTGCAGGCTCTGCGAGCCTACAGCAGGGGGATCACAGCCACCAGGGAGCCGAGGTGCCACATGGCCCAGTGGAAGCAACACCAGGAGGCCTCTTCCAGCCTCTTCTGAACCAAACTTGTCTTTGTGTCTTTCCTTCTGCAAAACCCTGGGGCACCCGCAGCACCTGGAGGAGGGGCCTATGTGTGGGGTTGGGGGAGGTCACTGGGGCCCCAGAAGTGAACCAGGAGGTGGGATGGTGTGGTGGAGTTGTGGGGGAAGAACCTGGTCTCTGGCAGTGGGGGCGGAAAGGAAGGGTGAGCCTGCTTCCCAGGGGCTCCTCTCTTCATCCTGAGGCTAGCTTTAAGTGTGGGGGGGTGGGGAGGGCAGGGAGCCCTGACCCACCTCCTTGAGCTTTTCTGAGGATTAAATATTTCCTGGGAAGTGCTGGCATTGTGGCACGTGCTTGTCCTGGAGGGGAAGGAAAGGGAAGGGAAGTTGTAGACCACACAGTGGAGGGTGTCCCCTCTGCTCAGGGCCGTCACCTTGACAGTATGAGACACAAGTGGGCAAATGGCAGTCAGGGAAAAAGATCACCCTTGGTGGGGAGAGTGGACCCCTCTGGGGACAAGGGAGGAGGCCTTAGGGAAGGGACCAGCTCCTAAGAGTTCTCCCCAAAGGCTTCTTCTGCCCTCCCTCCCAGAGAAGCTGGCCTGCTGTATCCCCTTCCCCTCTTCTGACCCAGAGCAGGGCCAGTTCCTCCCCAGCCCTAACATGTGGGAGGGTCCAGATTAGAAGCGCCAAGTCACTGAAGCCTGGCGCCAGGCCTGCCTTTCTGCCTGTTTCCCCAGGTGCCAAGACGGGGTGTTCCCACTTTGTTTGTAGAAACAAGGGGTGGGAGACCATGAGGAAGCAATCCTGTGTAGTGGGAGGAGCTCTGGCTGCTGAGGGAGGGCACCTCCCCTCTGGCCTGTCTCCCCATGCCCTTTAGAGGCTTGGACAAGATGGCGCCTGACCCCTCCAGCCCTGAGAGGCCTGGGACAGGACAGTAGTGCAAAGATTGCTAAGGATCTTGAAGCACTAAGCTTCAAGCCTCTGCCCAAGCTCCAGACCACTCTGCTCTGCCTCTGGGTTTCACAGTCTTTACTACATCTGCCCTCTGTTCCAGCATTTGCACACACACCGTGAAGCATTCTCTCTCTCATCAGATCTCAAGGGTACATCTGGCATCCTCAGATGGATGGCAAGTTAATGGGTGTATCGTGCCCTTGGTCCCCACATGGCAGCTTCCACAGGGCTGGTAACATCAGAGGGGCTCCCAGAGGAGCACGGAGGAAACGGCCCTCTCGACACCACCAGCAGCACCACCAAGTAGCCCACTCTGGGTCGAGCTTCTGTAGGCTGGATGCCAACAACTTGCACAGCTCCTTGGGTGGGCTGACCTCCGGTGAGCAGAAGAAGCTGAGGGCTGAGACCCTGGGGCGGCCGCCACCTGGATCTTGACCCACGCGAGCAGAAAGTACAGGACTCCTGCATGGAACTGGGGCCTTCCCTTGATTGGGCAAAACTTCCCAGTCTCTTGTGTCTTCCATCGTCAGGGTATATGGTAATTCCTATCCCTGATCATTCAAAGGTGCTTTCCATGCGGCCTCTGCTAACACCACTACCCTCTACTGGTAGAGAATTTAATAGAATGGATAGGCAAAAAGAAAAAGAAAGAAAAAAAAAGATGGCCCTTGAGATAGGGAGGACATAGGACAGAGAGGTGAAATGGACCTTTTCTGTTTTTACTGTGATGATTTTCTCTAATTTATTGAGCACCTACTATATGCCAGTGACCATTCCAGATGCTTTAGTCACCTGCAGTTTTCAAACTAAGAAAAGCTCAGGAAAGAGCCCTTTGCAGTGTGAAAAAAGCTTTCCCGGACCATTGAGGATTGAGTCTCATGAAGTTGTGTGACGAGCAGCTCAGGTCTTACTGTGCCCATTTCTCAGATGAGGAAGTATGTGGCTCTCCCAAGGTCCCACACTGCGTAAAATGCAGGTCTGAGCCCTGCTCCTCTGGCACAGGGCTTCTCGCCTTCCACGCTGGTGGTGAGACGTGGGAGCCACAGATTGTTGGAGGAGATGCCGTCCCACACATTGCAGGATGTTTAGCAGTGCCCCAGCTTCTACCCACTCAATGCCAGCAACACCTCTCCCAACGAGACAACCAAAAATACCTCCAGATGTTGTCAAGTGTCCCCAGGGGATGAAGTCCCCACAGCCCAGCTGCTAGCTGCAGCCTCAAAGCCCCAGGCTGCTTCTCTAAGGCGCGCTCATGCGCACGCCCCTGGGAAATCTTTCTTTCCGACAGAATGCTTTGGCCCAGAGAGGTGGCTGATTTGCCAACGATTTTGCTTTCTGTGACTGACATAATAGCATCTTCCGTCTTGTTCTAGTTACCTTGCTCAGCTCTTCACCGCCTTGTGCTCCCCAGAACAGGTGTGTTTATGTGCACACATCTGCCTTACTCCACAGAGAACCCTGTTACGTTTCCTCCCAATCTGTTCGCCTTCCTTTAGTTCAAGTCGAGGCCTACATGGAAAGCGCCCTTGGACAGACCTGTGTGTGCCCAACACCGTCCTCACCCCTGAAAGGCAGCTGGGGCTGAGAGCAGAGAAACTTCCACGCTACTCACGTCAGGCCAGGTGGGAACCGTTGGCTGGGGCATCACGAGTCAACATCGGCAAAGCCCCCCCAGCAGCAGGTGAGCCCCGCCGGGCACCCTGGCTACAGTTCATCATCTGGCTGCATGTCACAGTCGCTCCCCACCCACCCTGGAGGGCCCGGCGGCTGTCACCCTAATCGTAGGCCCTGTCGCTCCTGTGGCTGAAGGTCTGGTGCAGAACAGGCACCCCGGGCTTAGCAGGATGAGCCAGACCAAGGTTGAGAGGCTGGGTGCCTTCGAGAAGGCTGGGAGGCAGCAGGTGCACATGGGAGTGAAGGCTGAGAGGTACCCATTCTGTTCCTGGGGTTCCCATCCAGAGGGTGGTAGGTACCCATTCTGCCCATCACCTCTCTGGGTCACTGGGTATCCACAGTATCTACTTAGCGCCTGTTTGTTGAGTGATTGAAAACTTGACAGCCTCCTGATACAGAGAGCAAGCCAGGCTGGTCAATGTGGGTGGTGTCAGAGGCTCCAGAATTGATCGTGACCCTTTCAATCTTGTTCCCGACTTCTGAGACCGTACATGGAGGCCAAACAGGACTCTGCTCTTTGCTACTTAATTTCCTAAGAACTGAGTTATCCCAAGTCCTTCCTGACCAAATCCTTTCCTCGGGGAGGTCTTCTCCTTTCAGCGTGTGTCCCTAGGGGCCCGTCTCCCTCTCCCAGTGGCTCCAGACTGGGTGGGCCCAGGCCTCCAAGCCTCTCCGGCTGCTTGGGGATGACTTTGCCTGCTTCCTTTCAAACTGCTAACACAAGAATGGGGCGAGGAGGTGAGGGCCTTGATGTGAGAAAATAGTCGGTGTTCCGCCCCACAAGAAGTCACAGGAAGGGCTAGAATGTAGTTATCTGGGCCCATCTGGAGTGGTGCCCATGGCCTCTCAGAGTGACAGCCAGCTGGAGACCCGTTTTCATCCCGTAAAGTGGCTAGAAGTTAGGCATTGTCTGCAGCCACGACATAGCAGCCCCAGGAACAGGAGTACACATCATAAGAGACCGGTAGGACCCGCCACAGCAAGAGCATAAGCAGTCTGGAGGAGAGCAGGAGGGGAAAAACATGAGCAGGCCATCTGCCCGCCCTGGCCATGACCCTCTGGGCACAAGCAAGGGAGAAGCACACGCCATTCTCTGCTAAGATCCCAGAACCATGTCTGGTGACTCTTCTTTCCCAAGCATAGCTTGAACTCTATGGCTCATCTCTTTCCAGAAGGTCTTGGAAGTTGGCTGATTGGACCAGGAAAGGCACTTCACTGCAGGATTTGGAAGGCTTTATTCATTTGTCCCTTCCACGCATATTTGCTGTGAGCTCGGCCTGAGGCTGAATGGTGAGCAAGGAAGGCCTGGGGTGGAGCTCATGTCTTTAGGGTGGTCTGGGGCAGGCCGTTTGCTTTGACCTTAGCTGAGGCACACGGTGGCCAGAGGATAGTGGTCAGGATGGGCAGTGTGGGGCTGGAGTCCCCACTGGGCCACATACCAGCTAAATGACCCAGCAGGTTGCCTCCCACCTGGAACTTTTGTTTCCTCATGTGTAAAATGGGGATAATCTTGGGGCCACTTTCCGGAGGCTGTGGGGAGTCAAGCGCTCAGCAGAGTGGCTAACGTCTGGGGTAGCTTAGTCACGCACCCATGCTTCCGTTGGTGTGTTAGAGCGAGGGCTTTATCACTTCTCTCTTGGGGCGTTCTCTCCTGGACTCTCCCTGCTCCCTCCCTATATACACGCTTGCCACTGTCAGTGAGGAGTGGGCATGTGGAGGTAAATGCCCGTCCACCCGGAAAAAGTTCCAAGGGCCAGGTTTTGAAAGAAGGATGCAGAAAACCTGCCAGGGAGGCCATTTGAGGGCCGCTTTGCCTGGCAGGGCCCCATGTGCTCTGGTCAAACCCCCCTCACCTCAGCTCTGTGGGCTGGTTGGTTCCAGGCATGGAAGAGGGCCATAGTCTTATCTGGTTGTGAAAATGTCCCACAACTTTTCTTCACGGATAGTTTTGGGTAAAATAGACAATTTTAGTTTGTTTGGAAAACACTTCATATATAAAGTACAATACTTCATATATAAAATACAATAATAAAATACAAATTAAACCCAAACAAACAAACAAAACAACCAACAACAACAAAAAACCACAGCACATCCAGAAAAGGCTGCTTATGTGTAGCAAGCCACTGGACTTTCCATTCAAGTAGGCTCCAGACCCTCCCTAACTTTCTTCTAGACATTTTTTTTTTAAGATTTTATTTATTTATTTGAGGGAGAAAAAGAGAGTGAGAGAGGGGCATGCATGGGGCGAAGGGGAGGGGGAGGTCAAAGGGAGAGGGATAAGCAGACTTCCTGCTGAGGAGAGAGCCCCAAGTGAGTCTTCCTCCCAGGACCCCAGGATCATGACCTGAATGGAAGGCAGATGCTTAACCCACCGAGCCACCCAGGCGCCCCTCTTCTAGGTTTCATGCTCCGTTGCTCTCCACAGCTACCCCCAGGCTGGCTCCTTAGTGGGACTGGGAGTTGTTCAAGCCTCAGCAAGGCCCAGGCACCCAGTGCCGCCCCATACTGCTGGCTGCGGGTCCTTTGGGGCGCATCTAAGAGCACCGTGGTGAGATGCTGACACCTTGTGGCCAGTCGGCAACGCGTTGCTTTTCCTCCTCCAGCTAAGAGTAAGACAGCAGAGGCCAAGGGTGGGTGAACCATTTCTGTAAATGGCCAGAGGGCAAATGGTATCCGCTGCTGCTACTGCGGTAGACGGAAGCACCCACAGACACTATGTAAATGAGGGGGCGTAGCTATATGCCAATGAGACTTTCCGGATTTCATATAACTTTCATGTGTCGTGAAATATTATTCTTTTAATTTTCCCAACCATTTAACACAAAAATTATTCTTAGCCTGTGGGCTATGCAACAACAGGCGGGGGCCGGGTAGGGCTGGCAAGCCCCTGTTTGCCACGGTCTGGCCCCACACACTTGCCTCCCATGCTTCCAATGCCAACTCCCCACTGTCAAACCTGGGATATTTACTTTGTCATTATTCCGTCAATAGGAACCAACCGGATCGCTGCTCTAACCAGACTGCTACGACTAAGCCTTCTTTTGTACAGAAATCCTGGAGTTGTTGGTTTTCACCGTAAGTATCCATCAGGGGCCCAGCCCTGTGTGAGAGCCACGAAAGAGCCTGGAGTTTTAACCAATGTGTATTTAAGACTTACTTTTATTAATTCATTTGTTCAGACAAACTTACTGAACACTTTGTGTGACCTAGGCAATGTAATAAAACAGACCTGGTCTCTGCCCTCAAGGTGTTCATAACCTTGCTGAGAAGATGGGAGGCAAGCATTATGATGGGGTGGTACAGGGGTGCAGAAGCCCAGAGGAGGCACTTAACCCACAGGTGGAGGTCAAGGAGAGCTTCCTGGAGGAGGAGGTGATCTCTAAGCCAATATCTGAGGAGTGAATGGGAGAGGGAAGAATGAGGCAAGGCATTCCAGGGAAAGGTCCAGAGCCTAAAAAGGATTCTTTCAAGAGAATTATAAGCATCAGAGATGTAGTGAAGATTCAGATATAGTATTTGCCCTCAAGGCCTCCCAGTCTGGTGGGTGAGACAGGCTACTATAAGCTGGTATAATGTTGTGGAGAGAGATTTAAAGAATTTTTCTCTCTAGACTTGTAGAATTGGTTATCAGTGAGCCTCAAGACAGTAAGCAGTGGGCAAGTGGGTACACAGGGTACTGAGAGGCTCTGAGGGAGTAGAGATGTGGGCCTGACTTCTCTGGTCCAGAAGCCCCTGAGAGGAGAGGGGGCTCGAACTGAGCTGTGAAGGAAGTGTAGACCTCGGTGCAGAAGGAAGGACGGATGTGTGGAGGGATGTGTGAACCTCTTAACAGCAACAGGTATTTTTCTCGGTTCCACCAATTAAAAATGTGACCTTGGATGATTATTTAACCTCTATTTGCCTTAGTTTCCTCATCTGATTCTACCTTTTAAGGTTGTTATGAGGGCTGAATAAGCTAATACGTATAAAATCCTGAGAACAGTGCCTGGCGCTGGGCTGGCTTCATGGGCATCCAGGCTCCATCGTCCCACAGGGCCCCACACTCAGAAGGTGAAGGGTCCCACTTTAGATTTAGTGCTCTGCTGTTGCCTTCTTGAAATTCTTAATGATTTCGGAACAAGGAGCCCCATGCTTCCATTTTGCATGGCCACAAATTATATAGCTGGTCCTGCCTGGGCATGGTATGTGCTGGGAAACTTCAGGTTTCATTTTAGAATCTAAAAGAACAAAAATATATTCATTTTAGAAGGGAGGAGAAGGCCACTCGGTGCACGTGACTTGCGCAAGGTGAACAGCGGGTGGGCTGCCTAATGAAGCCTGGAGACAGGGAGATGACAATGGCAGTCTTCCGGGTGAAGGCAGGACAATGACCCAACTCCCCACCCCCATCCCATGCCCCCTGAAGGGAACATAAGGAGAGAGGAGCAGACAGACTCCTTTGAAAGAGCTTAGAGAAAGAGGTGGTATGAAAAAGAGCATGAACAGTTGTAGAGGTAGGAGGGAAGCTGGCTATTTTGGGAAGCCAAGAGAAGATTCTCAGAGTAAAACGTAGTGATGAAGCCATGGAAACAAGAACTGAGACAGGCTCTTGGATCTTGGCCACAAGAGGTCATAGATGAGCTTGGAGAAATGAGTGTCAGAAGAGTGCGGACCAGGTTTAAAGGAGGGGCACCAGTGGAGATGGCCTCAGGTCAGTATTTAAGAGGCTGAGAAAAAGAAGCACAGGGAGAAAGGGCAGGAAGAAAGGAGGCTGCTTTGAAGGGCGTGGAAGGAGAGCCAGTTCCCAACTGGGATGCAGAGGAAGGACCACTGGAGGCACTAAGTTAGCCAGGAAGAGGCACACCTCTTTCTCTGAGTTTGTAGGAGAAAGGAGCATGGAGTTGAGCTCCTGACGGCTATGAGGGCAACTGCTCCTCTGGAAGCCTGTTGTCTCCCCAGCTGCACGGTGGCATTCTCAAAGTAGATGTCTGGGGCAATGCAGCAGCGAAGACGAGAGCTTACTCATTGGAGTCGGAATGTCCGGGTTCAGCTGCGAGGTTATTATCTTCGAGGACCTGGAGCAAATTCGTCAGCCCTCAGTGCCTCAGTTTCCCTATCTGGAAAATGGGGATAACCAAGGTTGTGCAGATTAGCTGCTGTGATCTGGGTAAAGCCCTCAATGAGGTGTCTGATACACAGCAAACAAGTGTTCATGAAAGGGTAGCTATTATTAACAGCCACCTCTGGTTCCCTTGTGAGCCTCCTGTGGGTCTAGCATTGGCCAGCAAACAGGAGGAGCCCAGGGTTGGCTGCTTCACAAGAAGTTTCTCTGGAAATGTGGTCATAAGAACAGAGATGATCTAGAAGTAGCATAGCGTCTTTCACAAGAGCTTTATTCTACAATAAATGCTACCAGACATGTAATAAATGCTTCTAAGCACGTCCTCTATAATCAGCACCCTCTAGAAAGTTCCCCTCCCCTACTGCTCTTGGCCTTGGCTCTGGCCATACCCACTGCCCCATAAGCAGTATCAGCTGTCAGCAGGCTTCTTGTCCTTTGGATTAGGTTCCTTCAGGGATCTTCCCATGGTTATACGAATGGAGAATTGGAGAACGCTTTACAAACACTTCCAATGTCTCATAGCAATGAGAGGCCAGTGTGAAGGGTGGACGGAGTTCTTCTGTGCCACAGAAATCAGAGTTGGAGCAGATCCAGCGGGCTATGTCACCCTGAGCTTGTGGGTCATTGCAGAATCGTTCACAGAAATTCCCGCTGCATTGGATTTTGTCCAGGCCAATGAAATGTGTTCAGGGATCACAGAGCAATCTCTCAAGGGAAGAAAGGAAGGCCTGTTGCTTGGAATGGCTTAGAGCATTTTTGGTAGCCATCCAAAGCAGCTATCACTCATCAAATCTGCCTTCCCTTCCAGCAAAAAGCCAACTGTATAGAACCCTACATATAGAGCTCTAAGAATAGTAAGGCACTCCAAGAACATACTGCACTTGGCCTAAATACAACTGTGCAGGGCTTGACAAGTTTTTTTTTACTCTCAAAGCTGGGTGAGTTGGAACAAACAAACAAAAAATATTTTCCCCAAGTAGTGTGCAGAGAAGAAATGAGAAAGACAGCATAGGAGAGCATCCTGGCATGTTATTCTCTGACCTGGGCTGCCTTTTCAGGGCATGGACTGACTCCACAACCACCAAAGCAAACCCATAAGCCCAAACCCAAAGGTAGTGGGCACAGCAGGCTCCCCAGCCCCCTCAACTCATTGACTTTACACTAGCCTGAGCAAGCCCCAAACTCCGTAACAGGTGGTAATTTGTCATTTCCAGCAACAGGAATTTGAAGCCATCAGCCTCCACAATAAACATTTGATTTATTGGCCTCCTTGCCATAAGTATAGAAAGTGAGAACAGGTTTCACCCAAAGCTGCAGTTCTGAGCAAGGAGAGCTCCCAGAGTGCACACGTTAAGCCACACCCCACTATTTGTGGGAAGAAAAAAATCTACACGTGGGTCTATCCATGAGAAGTCTGGGTTAGATACTCTCTTTAATAGGAGTTGGTGCTAGTAAGGATTTGAGAGAGCTTTTATTCTCCACTTTAAAGCCTTCTGTACTGTCTGAAATCTTTACTCAGTGTTACTTTTATTGTTGGAAAAACAGCAATCTTATTTGGAAATTATTTTCCTGTTCTCAGGTGGGCAAACGCGACAGGGGTTGCAGCTTCCTGCTTTCTCCTGGGGAGGGAAAGTACAATGAGGCAGAGCAGATGGATAGCTGACGGCTCTCTCGAACAAGATTATAGGAAGAACTGGGGCACCTGGGTGGCTCAGTGGGTTGAGCCTTCAGCTCAGGTCATGATCTGAGGGTCCTGGGATTGAGCCCCGAATCAGGCTCTCTGCTCAGCAGGGAGCATGCTTCCCCTTCTCTCTCTGCCTGCCTCTCTGCCTACTTGTGATCTCTGTCTGCCAGATAAATAATTAAAATATTTTTGGGGCTCCTGGGTGGCTCAGCGGGTTAAAGCCTCTGCCTTTGGCTCGGGTCATGATCCCAGGGTCCTGGGATCGAGCCCCACATCAGGCTCTCTGCTCAGCAGGGAGCCTGCTTCCCTTCCTCTCTCTGCCTGCCTCTCTGCCTACCTGTGATCTCTGTCAAATAAATAAATAAAATCTTTAAAAAAATAATTAAAATATTTTTAAAATATATTTTTTAAAAAGATTATGGGAAGAACTGGCTTTGGCCATTCCTGGATAGTCCCCTCTTGCTCCCTGCGCACAGAGAGAAAACATTGCAGGTCACCATACATCATCAGTCCCTTGGTCAGCTAACCACATTTCATCCTTTGGTTCTCCTTGTAGATGTCACTTCTTCTGGGAAGCCATCCCTGTCCTGCCAAGCTTGAGTCCTATGTTCCTCCCGTGTCCTTCCAAGCCACCTGCACTGTGATGATTTTTATCTTTTGGCCACCCCCACTAGGCTTGAAGGTTCCCTGAAGGCAGAGGTGTTTTATTCAACTGTATAGCCCTTGTACCTTAGGAAAGTGCTGACAGACTCAATAAACACTTATTGAATAATTATTTGTTTGGGGAACTTTTATAATCAGAACAATTTAAGGGATACAAAGATGAAAAAGAAACCATTTGTTTTCAAGGAACTTACAACTAAGTGGGGGCAGACAGATGTGTTTGACAATTAACTGTAAAACCAAGCACTGGTTTATGGGTGAAAAGAGTTACAAAGAACCAAAATAAAGATAAGAAAGGTTTTGAACTCTGAACATTTCTCATTCATTGTGTCTTCTGATTCAGAATCCCCATATTGGAATGCTAGGATGGGGTATGTGCATGTTCTTATAAGGATACAGGTTCTTAGGACCTTTATTAGAATTTGACTCATGATCTTTCTTCTGTCCTGCTGTGGCAGTTGCCAGGAATTACCTGCCACTTAATCTTAATTGATGTTTGTGAAATGCCTTGTCTTCCTCTGCTGAAAATCTGTTAAGTGTTGAGCATTACAGTGTTACAGTGGTTGTTTTATTACTAAAGCAGTGCCAACAAGGTTACACAACAGCTTGGATCAGGAAGTGAAACAAGGGCGGTGATCCCACTGAAGCTACAGGGGATGGGGATTTGGGATGGTAAAATGTTAATTACCCGAGACGGAATGCAGGCTGGAGTCCAGGGCTGTGCTCCTGGAGATCATTTCAGTCCCAGAGGCTGGGGCTGGCTCTTTGGCAGTGGGTCCTAAGCATCCTGCCCTCCCCTGGCTGGAATGTTGGATTCACTTCCCTGAAAGCTGCCACAGAGAAAGAATCTAGTGGCCAGGAGCCAGGAGCACACATCTCGCACAGCATCAGGGGCCACTCTGGAAGCTTCCCAGGAGCTGAAGGGCTGTTCCATCTGCATGTAATAAATTATTTATTCCTAAAGCAATTTACTCTTTATCTCTCTTTAGACTCTCTTTCTGAGGTCTCTCTCCAAAGAGTGAGCTGGAGATAGATGAGTGAGGGTTGTTGAGGAGGTAGGCTTGGCACACAAGGATGGTAGAAATGTTCATTTATAAAGCTGAGAAAATAAACACAGAAGTAGATGGGCTTCTGGTCAGGAAACACCAAGATGGTTTACTTTAGGGTGGAGAGGAACGGGTGCCGTAGAGGAGAATGCGGTGGCGGCAATGACAACCTCTCCATAGCTTTAGTCTCCCACAATGTCACCTACAGAAACTGATGGGGGGGGAACTTGCATTCAGAATAAACACATTTTGAAGATGCTGCGTTGGCTGTCAGGTAAGATTCCGAAGGAAGAGGCACCAATTAAAAGAGCGAAGGCTCTGGAGTCAGACGGTCCTAGGACCAACGCCGGGTTCACCAATTACGTTCTATCTGGGTGACCTTGGGAAGGTGTCCTACATCTCTTTAGAGCCTTCGTTTCTATCTGCAAAATTCAGAGAATGTAAAACTCACAGATTTAGCCAGAAAATCCCTGTAAAAACCACAGAACAGTAGTTGGCACAAAGCAGGCACAAAATAAACGACAGTCATTATTATCGTCAACTACGGGCCAAACAACCAGAGTCATCCAAACTCTCAACAAACAATTAACCGTAGCACAGAAAATCCAGATCTGACGGACGCGCCTATTTACCCAATAAGGTACCAGGAAAGAACTCTGTGGAGTCAAACCAATGGCACTAGTCCTTGTTGTTGGACGGGTTTTCTGACTGCCCCACCAATAGCTTGAAGATTTGACTAGAGAGTGACATTCTGACAGTCCAATGACGCACAGCCAGCCCACACTCAGCACTTCGAAGGGGATAAATCAAGGAGCCGGCGCGTATAGATTCCGTTATTAGGCAATACTGGATGGAGAGAGGAGCTCAGGGGAAACAGCGCGAGGGCGAGGCACCAATGAGCTAAAAAAAGAAAAAAGATGATGGTTGCGCCAAGTGAGCTCGGCCGCCATCATGCTCTAGTTTCCCCTTCGCCTCTCCGCGTCCGCGACCAAGGAAGCGGCCTCTGGGATGCTGAGGGGGTGTGTCCCCGAATGATTGGCGCAGGCAGCTCTGCCAATCCTAGCTCGTCAAACGGGAAGCGCTTGACCAATGAGGGGCGACGGCAGCGGCGAGGAATTGGAGGGGCGGAACCGCAGCTTGATGGGCACAAAAGTCAGCCAGTGAGAGCCGGAAGCATCCTCCCTACGGCCAATGGAGTGGGGCTCTGGGCGGGCTCCCGAGTGTTTGTGTTGTGGTTTTGGGGGAGGGAGGTGGAGGGGAAAGTTTGTTTATTTTGTTTTTAGTTTCTGGGGTCCCCGTGTTTCTGGGAGGTGAAGCGGGAGGGAGTGACCCCCCCGCGCCCCTTCAGTCCCCCTACTACGTCGCCTCCATTGCTTGCGGAGAAGCGGGGACCGCGCGCATCGCAGCGCATCGCCTCACAGCGGAACGCCGCGCACTGGGAGCCGGCGCGGCTCGGCGGTGAGTGAGAACCGACGGCCACTGCCGCCCTTCCCCTCCCCCGCGCACCGCCCAGTCAGAGCTGGGCGGCCGGGTGGGCGAGGACAGCCGCGGGAGCGCGCGGCGCGGGCCGGCCTGTCAAGCTGAGGCGCAGCGTGTGCGTGTCCTCGCGAGTGAGCGCGCGCGACGGGGACAGGGCCTGGGTGGGGGGGCGGCGGGAGCGCGCGCGGGCCCCGGCGGGGGCGGCGGCGTTGAGCTCGCGCTCCGTGGGGGCGGGCGTGTGGTGGGTTTGACCCCGGGGCGGGGAGGGACGCGGGCCACGTCCCGCGCGCAGAGAAGGGGCGCCCGGAATGGCAGGGCCGGGGCAGGCAGGCGGGCGGGCACGCGCGGCTCCGGACGTCACGCGCCAGCAGGTGTGAGCTGGGGGAGGGCTTCCGGGTGGGCTGGTCGAGTCGGGTTCGCTTCCCGTCGCTCGGGGGCCTCCGGGGCGGCGAGGCGCTCCCTGTCGCGGCGGAGAGCTGGGGTCCCCGCGGAGGCGCGTCGGGCCCCCTGCCTGGCGGGGCGGGTGGTGCAGAGGGAGGCGTCAGGCCTCCGAGCCTCCCGGTCCCTGCCGGAGCGGGAGCTGCGTGACGGCGCGAACGCGTTCCCCTGCTTAATCCGGGCCGGGGGTGTGGGAGGAGGGGGTGGCGCACCCCTCACCTTAGAGCCCTGCGGCGTGGCCACCTTCGAGAGGCAATTCAGGCTGGCCACGAGGAAATGGGACCAGATGGCACGAGGGATGTTTCCTGTGTCCTCCTGAGCTGGCTACCCTTAGCTTCAAACTAGCGTGTTAGCCAGCGGGGGGCCAGGTACCCTAAAGTGGCTGAGGACACCCAGTAACTGTAGCTTCTTGTTAGGTGTCTTAAGTAAGGACCAGCCCATCCTCAATTCTTTAGGGACAGCGTACTGGTCTCTGTCTTTTAAGGTTCCTTGCTTTCTCATGTATCTCTCGGCTGTTTTATTAGTCTTCAGCATCTATGCTGGAAATTGTGCGAGGAATAAGACGAATTTCAAGGTGGTCATTTGTATTACAATATAAGCAAAATTATGCAAGACAGAATTGACCAGAGATGTTTCTCCATAGTGAATAAAACGTTATGGGTTGCCTTCCTACCCCTCGCCCCCCCACTCCCAGGAGTTAAGTGTACAGAAATAAGGTGTATAAACATCTTGCATCTTAGCATCTTGTGAAAGTTTAAGAATAGAGGCTATTTCCTTCATAGTTGTGGGGAATTTCAGTAGAGGATAGCTTCCTGTTGATTTGGAGAGGCCTCAGTGATTTCTGCTTTGAAACTATATTTATTGTTTTGGTAGTGTTGTGTAAATGCCTCTTTAAAAGCAGAACTTTTAGCACCCCTGCAGCTTGCTGTATGGCTGTAGGTAGGTAGTGGGAGGGATATGAATGGAGCAGGTACCTACACTAAGGGATTTAGAACACAAAGCGACTGGCTTGTCCCACTTGGACACAGCAATGATGATAACAGCTGCCTTTATATTTTCTTGGTTCCTGGCTGTTTGTAGGTGCTTGTCCCAAACATCATTATTTGAGCAGAATAGTTTCTGATAGGACTTAAGAAGAAGAAATTACCAAGCTGCTTTTCTAAAGTACCATATACATTGCTGTGCCCTTGAAAAAATTTTTTTCTTCTTCATTCAAATAGAAGCACTTAAAAATGTTTTAAGTCTGAACAATACTATTTGTTCAAATGATGGTAAAAATATTAACCAACATTCACTGCTTTCTAATATACCAGCCTCTGTATTTTTTTTTTTTTTTTTTTTTTTTCTAATCCTTACCTCAAGTCTGTCATGTAGGTGTCATCACTGTTTTGTGGCCGGGAAAAAGACCATTCAAGAGCTGCACTGCTAGGAACTTGAAGGGGTAGGTTTAGTTAGTTTCACGTCTGTCTGTTTTCAAAGCCTGCACTTATTCCATTTTGCCTCCTAATTTATCCTGAGGAAGAAAGGCAGAAAGGACGCTGAAAAGTAGGAAAAGAAATGAGAAGTGCACTGATGGTGAGGCTGCCCATGCCTAACTTAAGACGTCAGTATTAAATTAAATTCATTCTTAGTTTTTAGAAATTAAGAACATTTTTACAAAATTACATCCCAGCTTTGTTTTCATTTCTTCTCTCTTTCATTCTTATAAATACAAATGCATTCAATTCAGAAGGGCAAGGCTTTCGGAGTGCTTTGTGCAAATCTCTACCCCCAGGACCTTGTTACTGTGATAAATGCCGTGTACTCATCTAGGGACAAGGCATTGCTCACTCTTGTATCTAGGACAGTGCTTGGCACATAGTAGGAACACAGTACATGTTAGCGGACTAAGGAGCACAGTCAAAAATGTAATGACTTCGGGTTTAACAGTTTTAGTTTAATGGGACAATAAGAAAGTGAATAGTTCATGTGCAAAATGCGTATTCTAGAAAAACGCTGGAATGGAGCCACTTGTGGTATGGAAGGTTGGCTCTGCCAGTTTGCTAAATCTCCCAGTTCTCCTTATCTGTTTGAGCTATGTGCTGTTGTTTTTCCTTTCACCTCTGGAGTTCTAAAAGAGGAGGCTGTATTGAGTGCTTTCCTTCACTGCTCGAGTTATGCTTTGAACCTTTCCAGCCTGGCTCCCAGCCTTAGTGAGGCTTTTTTCCAAGGTTGCCAGTTACCTAATGGTTAAAAGTCCCAGAGCATCTTTCTTGGGTTTATCCTGTTGTCTCCCTGCAGCAGTCAGTCCTTTTGACTACCCCTCCCCCTTTAAAAAATAACAGTCACATTAGCTTTTAATATGTGTACAGTTGTATGAATGTGAACACGTGTATAGGTTCATGTAACCACCACCACAGTCAGGATACAGAGTGGTTCTATCATTCCCCCCAAAAACGTCCTCATACTATATTCCTTTTGATTCCCCTTCCTCCTGAGTTCTATCCTGGAGATAAACAAACAGACTTAGGCTCCCTTTGTTGTTTGTTATTCTTTTATTTTTCTCTGTCTACTCCTGAAAAATGTTATTTACTTTGGGTACTTAAAACTATCTATCACGTTTGTATCTGCTAATCTCCATATCCATGCCTGATCTCTCTTCTGTACTCCAAAATCAACATCAGTATTTACCTGCTGGAATGCACTGTGCCTTCCTACTCAGTATGTTTAAAGATTTGTTTAACTTTGCCTCCTAAACCAGTTCTTCCATCAGATTTTTCTGTACTTTTTGGTGATGCCATCCACCTCCCTGCTTGGAACCCTGGAACACTTGGAGGGCCGTATAATAAACTCTCTTATCCCAGACCCGGAATCCTGCTACTTAGCTACAAATATTGGCTCCTACCCCCTTTGCTGCCAAGCTGGCTCCCATTCAGTAGTCTGAGCGGAGCGTAGGTAATTGGAGTCCTTAGAACACCATCAGGTTTGGACCACTTCTCTGGTCAGAAGCCCTTGTAGCTTCCAGTTGCACTGAGGCCTGTTTGGGATTTTATTTTTCATCCTTTGAGGCTCGGTAAGATCTGGCCTCTGCCTCCCTCTCCAACCTTCTCTCATCTCTTTTATGGCCCACCCCCTCCCCCTTTTGGATATCCCAATTACTTGGTCTTTCTTTCAATTCCTTGAATTACCCAAGCCTTTTGCAGGTTTAAGGTTTTTGAACATACCACTCTCCTGGCTTGGACTGTTCCTCCCCACCTCCTCCTTAATCTTCACCCACCTGACTTCAGGGTTCAGATTAAATTGTCACTTCTTCAGAGACACTTTCTTTCTTTTTTTTTTTTTTTTTAAAGATTTTATTTATTTATTTGACAGAGAGAAATCACAAGTAGGCAGAGAGGCAGGCAGAAAGAGAGGAGGAAGCAGGCTCCCTGCTGAGCAGAAAGCCCGATGTGGGGCTTGAACCCAGGACCTGGGATCATGACCTGAGCCGAAGGCAGCGGCTTAACCCACTGAGCCACCCAGGCGCCCCCAGAGACACTTTCATTTATGACCTTCCCCCACTCCATCCAGCCTCGGTCAAGTCTTTGAGAAGCTCCTGTTCCTTTTTCATAGCTCTCACCACGATTGTGATTCAGGACCATGTCTGTTTTGTTTCCCATGTCTCCAGAGCCGAGCCAAGTATCAGGCGTACAATAAACTACCAGTAAACATTTGTTGGCTGTGTTATGAGTCTGGATTTTGTTTTTATAATGTATTGCTTTCTTGTAGTTCCTGGTAGCCTTGCCTTCTACCTCCTACCTTCTCTGAGACTTGATGTCACTGTCGGGAGTGTTGCCACACAGAAAGCTGAAATTGCTGAAGATGGCACCGAGCCTTTTCTCCTTCTGAAGTGTACCCCTGCCTGGGAGCCCTCTGAGGTGTCCTAGATCTAACCCAGACGGGCTGAGCTTGCTGAGTCCGCTGAGCGGTGCACCTTGGTTGTCCAAGCACAGGCTGGGACCAGTGCCTATAGCTGGTCACCAACCCCGCTCACCAACCCCTGCTCTTGATTTCCTCTTCCTCTCTCCACCCAGCCTGTGGCTTCTAAATACCTTGTCTGCTTTCCAGCTGAGCCTGCTTACCCTTTGACATTGGCCAGCCTTTTGACATTGACAACTGCCTCCAGTGTCTTGACCCTCCAGATCACCCCCACACTGATCTTCCTGAAACGGCGCTTGTTTACGTATCCTGCCCCCTCCCCAAATCGACCACAGGCACTTAACGGTTGAAAACCTTCAGTGGTGTTTCATTGCCTAGAGGGCTTCAGCTCCTCAGTTGTTATTCCAGGCTCTGGACTAGCACTGTCCAGTGACGAATGCGAGCCACAAACACGAGCCACATACGTAGTCATAAATATTCTAGTAGCCACAGTTAAAAAGTAGGGTGAAGTAGATTTTCATAAAATCTTATTTACTTCAATATATCCAAATTATTTTATGTAAATGTGTAATCAGTAGAAAAAATGACAGAGATATTTTACAATTTTTTTTTATGTTAGGTCTTTGAAATTTGGAGTGTATTTTTCACTTCATCTCAATTCAGACTAACTGCTTTTCAAGTGCTTAGTAGCCACCGGCTGCTAATGGCTACCATGTTGGACAGCGTAGCTCTAAACCACGTACTCAGCATGGTTGGAGAGCTATACCTAGCTCTTCCTAGGTAATTCTAGCCTCTAGCCTTTTGATAACTATTCCCCTTACCTACAACAAGCCCCTCATCCAAACACGTGACCTTTCTTGCTCAGGAATCCTGAAGTATCCCAAAACTTCACTTCTCACCATTTCCTCTGACCCTTTATCCTTATTTTTGTGTGTATTGCTGTTTTTCTATAAAGTAAATACTTAAAATATTTACGCCTTTGCATTGTTATCTGAGGTAAAGTTCAAGTATTTTAAAAACTGATATTGAGTGCTGCCTGGGTGGCTCACTGGGTTAAGCCTCTGCCTTCGGCTCAGGTCATGATCCAGGGTCCTGGGATCGAGCCCCACATCGGGCTCTCTGCTCAGCAGGGAGCCCGTTTCCCCCTCTCTCTCTGCCTGCCTCTCTACCTACTTGTGATCTCTCTCTCTGTTAAATAAAGAAATTTAAAAAAAACTGAATTGAACAAGGCATGGGTACTGACCAATGGAAGTATGCGCCTGACGAATTAGAACTGATGGCAGCCGTGCACAGCCTCTGTGTTCTCATCTGTGTGTGCCTGCTGAATTACAGTTCTCAGTGTCCTGAGTTGTGTGTTGTTGGCTTCCCCCATCAGACTATAAGTTCTCGAAGGCAGGTTTTTGTCCGGCTCAACTTTGCATCCCTTACAGCTCCTGTGCTGGCCTGTCGTAGGCAGTCCATAAATATTGTAAATAAAGGAACAAATGTTACCTTATATCTTGTTTTATTTTATGTTCTATATTATATCTTTCCAAATAGAAACTAAAATGTAAGTCATTTCAGTTCAGAGATCATGGATTATGGAGGAATATATGGAATTTTTTCTTGATTGTCTTCATAGGAGCATTTCTTCTGAATGAAGATTTGCTTTAAAAAAATAACTGTTGGGGTGTGCTTGGGTGGCTCCACCGGTTAAGCATTGAAGTCTTGATCTCAGGTCATGAGTTCTAGCCCCGATTTAAAAAAAAGGGAGGGGGCACCTGGGTGGCTCAGTGGGTTAAAGCCTCTACCTTTAGCTCAGGTCATGATCCCAGGGTCCTGGGATTAAGCCCCTCATCGGGCTCTCTGCTCAGCAGGGAGCCTGCTTTCTGCCCCCTCTCTGCTTCCCTCTCTCCCTACTTGTGATCTGTCAAATAAATAAATAAAATCTTAAAAAAAAAAAGATATCAACAAAAAAATAACTGGGCGCCTGGCAGACTCAGTCAGAGGAGCATGCAACACTTGATCTCAGGGTTGTAAGTTTAAGCCCCACTTTGAGTATAGAGATTACTTAAAATACAAAATCTTGGGGCGCCTGGGTGGCTCAGTGGGTTAAGCCGCTGCCTTCGGCTCAGGTCATGATCTCAGGGTCCTGGGATCGAGTCCCGCATCGGGCTCTCTGCTCAGCGAGAAGCCTGCTTCCCTCTCTCTCTCTCTCTCTGCCTGCCTCTCCGTCTACTTGTGATCTCTCTCTCTGTCAAATAAATAAATAAATAATCTTTAAAAAAAAATAATAAAAAAATAAAATCTTAAAAAAAAAAAATAACAAGTAACTGTTTTAGGGCACCTGGCTGGCTCAGTCTGTAGAGCATGTGACTCTTGCTCTTGGGGTCCTGCCCCATATTGGGGGCATAGAGATTACTTAAAACATTTGTTAGTGCCCATTGGTGATGGTTAAAAAGTTGAATAAAGATTAAAAAATGATAACTGTTTAGACTTTATTATGGGTTTTTAGGTTGGGTCAGAAATAAAGTTTGGCTTTAATTGAATGAGATTTATTTTCTCTTGTGGTTTGTAAACTGTCTCAGAAAGCAGCTTCAAAAGAGCTCCTTGAAATTAATGCATACTCTCCCGGAGTTAGGAGCACAGTTGGTTTGGGAAAGGCACCGCACTGGGAGTTAAAGTCGTGATTGGTCTGAATGGCAGACATTTGCTTGAATCCGTACCATGTTCCAAGTACAGGAATGAATGAAAATTCAAAAACTATGATAGTATGGAAAAAATGCTCCTTTAACACAGAGATAAATGATTAATGCTTCCTAAGAAGATTTAATTTTTCTCTGCTCTGTTATATCTTACTCATTCCTTGCATGACTGCACTATATCACGTTTTTAGGTCTGTCACTAGATTGTATGTTTCTTAGCACAAAACTCTTGTATTCATCTCTGCGTTCCTAAGTACACACTGTACTTACTGTGCCTGCCATATTATACCCACTCTGACCTCAATAAACGTTTGAGGTCCTCAAATAAATTACTTAGCTTTTCAGAACTTCTGTGTTCTCTTTTGTGAGTAGAGAATTGTTGAAGCTGCAGCAAGAGTCATCTTTTAAAACTGTGTATCTGTTCTGTATGTTATACCGCAAATGTAAAACATTTACTCAAAAAACAAGTTGTAAATCTGATCATACTTGTCCCTTATTTAAAACTGTTAATGAGTCCCAAAAGCCTTGCCATCCCCCTTTTGGAGTATAAACTTCAGGAAAAGAAATAACTGGTCTCTCATGTTCTCTGAATACCCAGTGAAGACCCCGCCTCATTTCCAGTCCCTCTCCCCTTTGCTGCCTGAACTCTCACCACATCGACCCTCTTCTGGTTCCTGAAATGCATTTTCCGCTTCACTCAAGGTCTCCTCCTTACACTTGCTATTTCCGTAGCCTGGAAGCCCCCATACCTGACCTGACCCCCATACCTCCTCAATCCTTGGAGCTCAGTTTATGTGTCACTTCTTTAGTGACTTCCTAATTATCCCCATCTCAGATTAGATGTGCTCCTTTTTTTTTCTTCAAGATTTATTTTTAAGTAACTTCTGCACCCAATGTGGGGCTCAAACTCACAACCCTGAAATCAAGAGTCACGTGCTTAACCCACTGAGACAGCTAGGCGTCCTTAGATGTGCTCCTTTTAAACACTCAGAACACTTAACAGAATTGTAATGGAATAATGATGTAATTTGTGTAGTTTCTTTGTTAGAACATACCTATGTGAGTAAAAATACCTTGTCTGATTTGTTCACATTTGTATAACCAGTATCTAGCACTGTAAGTTGCGCATAGTAGGTACTCATAAGTATTTTTCAAATGAAGTTAGGAAAGAGAACTAAAAATAGAATTTTTAAAAAGTAGTGATTCCAAAAAAAGTAGTCATTCTAACAGTTTAAATAAATATATGGGGGCAGGGTGGGGCTTCCCTTTTTAAATTGTCTCCAAGTTCTTTTTTTTTTTTAATTTCTAGTTGAAATTGGTAAAAATTTGAAGATTTCAGAAAGAATATTGTTCTTAAATTTTTTAAGTTGTCTGAAAATCTTATTTATTATTTTTAAAAGATTTTATTTATTCATTCAACAGAGAGAGAGATCACAAGTAGGCAGAGAGGCAGGCAAAGAGAAGGGGAAGCAGGCTCCCTGCTGAGCAGAGAGCCCAATGCGGGGCTCGATCCCAGCACTCTGAGATCATGACCTGAGCCGAAGGCAGCGGCTTAACCCACTGAGCCACCCAGGCGCCCCAAAAGGATACTCATTAAACTCTAAAATAAGATTTTCAGGGGCACCTGGGTGGCTCAGTTGATTGGGTGTCCAACTCTTGCTTTCTGCTCAGGTCATGATCTCAGGGTTGTAGGATTGAGCTCCGCAGGCTAGAGGTGGGGGTGGGGAGGGGGGGGTCTGAGAGAGAGATTCCCCTCTCAGTAGGGAGTCTGCTTTTCTCCCTCTCCCTCTGCCTGGCCCCCTGCTTTTGCATGCCCTCTCCCTCCCTCCCTTTCTCTCTCTCTTACTCAAAATAAATAATCTTTTTTAAAAAGGGAAGGAAAGGAAGAAAGAGAGAAAAGAAAAGAAAAGCTAGGACTACAAGAATGGGATGAGAAGAGATCTTTGCTCCCAAGCAGTGCACAGCCACGTGGGTGAGGCTGACTTGGGCACAGAGGAGTGCCATCTGATGTAATAAAAGCTGTGATAGACATTGCAAGGGATGGGACAGGAGGGAAGGAAAGTCATCAATACAACTGGAGGTCAAGAAAGCCTTTCCAGGGAAGGAAGCACTCCCAGTAAGTCATGGAAGAAAAGGGCACTTTAGGCAGCGGGAACAGCCTGTGCAGAGGCACAAAGGAGCACATTTAGCACATGGAGAAGATGGCTAGCACAGTGGTATGCTTTATAAAACTGGTCTGGGGGTACAGGGCCAACAGCTGACTTAATAGGCTGTGACATGTCAGCCTCAGACTCTTAGGTTATATTGCGTTTCAGTACTAGAAATGATCTTAGAAATAATGATGTGATTCTGTATATTTGAATTCATAAAGGCATTATAATATGCCATTCAGTGTCAAATATACTCAACAAAACAAAACAAAATAGTAGCGTTCAAAGAAGGTGAGTCATAAACCAGAATGGTTCTTGTCACTGTACATGTAACTATGCTAATGATATCAGGTAGAACTAGAAAGTGGTGACTCATTAAGTTTATCTGTAGGAGCCCAGAGTAAAGGAAGTGACCTCTTGCTTGACTGCCTGAGGTGAGTGCTGATCCGTCTCTCAAGGCCCAGATGCTGAACCAGTGAAAGGGATAAGATCAGAAAGGAGTACCCAAAAGAGCCTCCAGATATGTGTACATTTCTACATCTTGAAGGTTGTTACGTATCTATTACTCTCCCATTGGTTCACTGAACTAGCATTGGTTTAATTTGATTCTCAACCAAAATTGAAAAAGGAATGTTTGTCAACTGGAAATCTAGCATATATTCCTTCATTTTACTCCTCTTCGGTTCATCAGCTCTTGGCTCTCTTGTCACTTCATACCTCCTTTATCACCCCTGTTACTCTTAAGTAGTGCCTCCTTTTGCTCAACCCACCCATCTCTTGCCATCTCTCTTTCCGTAATCACTAAGTTGTTTTTAGTTGCAGTTGTGGAATGCCTCTACGTTGTTGGCTGACCAGTGTTTCCCAGCTTTGCATGTTCAGATATTTTCCAGAATGAAAAAAAACGACGACGCTCTGGTAGTGCTGGTGACACGCAGAAGATGTTAATTGGCCCATTGCACTGCCGGTTGCTACAAATTCTGTGCGTTTATTTATGGACCTAGATTACAAGGGGTGAAGGAGACAGTGGATGGTAGGGAGAATGATAGCAGTGAGTTTAGTTTATTTCACTATGTTTGGAAAGAGGCACTTGGGTGATTCAGTTGGGTGAGTGTTGGCCTCTTGATTTTGGCTCACGTCATGATCTGGGGGTTGAAGGATCCAGCCCTGTGTCAGGCTCTGTGCTCAGTGGTATGTCTGCTCGAGATTGTCTTTCCCTCTCCCCTTCACCCTCCTCTCCCTCTCTTGCTCTAAAATAATGAATAGATAAATCTTTTTTAGAAAGATGTTTGGAAAAGAAAGGAAGGAGACAATGAAAGCAGAACAAGATTGAGAAGACAGGTTAAGGTGAGATAGAAGACCTATTTAAAGGTGTGTAGCAAGGATCCAGGAATGAAAGAAATACTGAAACTGCTTGAGTGGAGAAGGTAGTAGGTAGTCCATAGGGCAAGGCCAACAGATTCCTTCGAAGGACATGGGTGGGTTAATAATCCTTAAAAGTTCCTTGTAGTTCCTTAACTAGAGAAAAGGGAGAAGTTGGGGTTCTTTCTTGGTACCTTGAACTCAAAACAACTTTATACTGCTCTGGCACCCAGCAGAATGGTTTGCACAGAATTTTTTTTAAGATTTTATTTATTTATTTGACAGAGACACAGCAAAAGAGTAGCAGGGGGAGTGGGAGAGGTAGAAGCAGGCTCCTCGCTGAGCAGGGAGCTGGATGCGAGGCTCGATCCCAGAACCCTGGGTCCGTGACCTGAGCCGAAGGCAGACGCTTAACGACTGAGCCACCAAGGTGCCCCTAGGTGTAGACATTCTAAGAGATAAATTCGCAGGATGGAAAGAAAATACTAATTGTAACTTTGTAACTTTGAACTTGTTCTAGTTACTGGATCACACTGTATAGTTTATGATAAATGAATGTGTTTAATAATCCTTTAGTGAATAGGACAGGTTACATTGTATTATTTTCCTAAAACTGTCAATTTATGAAATGTATATATTTAAAATATACCACAATTTTTATAATGCTGTTTTGGCATGTCTTTATTTTAAAAACAATATTGAGAGCCTCAAAAAGTGGAAGTAGATTAGGCTTCCTAATTTAGGCCCTATCAGTATATCTAGAGAAATGTTTCGAGCATCTGCTGGGTTCTGATATGGAAGGAAGGAGATACAAAGTAAAAAGATGAAAACTGAGGCCCTCCAAGGAGCCCAGGTACTTCCCTTCCTGTGAAAATCTGGTAGCTGATGTATCATGCTCCATAGTATCCTCTTCATGAGGAAATCCTTTACCTCTGTGGATGTCTGTCTCTGGAACTTCTTTTTTTTTTTTTTTTAAGGATTTTATTTATTTATTTGACAGAGAGAGAGATCACAAATAGGCAGAGAGGCAGGCAGAGAGAGAGGGGGAAGCAGGCTCCCTGCTGAGCAGAGAGCCCGATGCGGGGCTCCATCCCAGGACCCTGAGATCATGACCTGAGCCGAAGGCAGAGGCTTAACCCACTGAGCCACCCAGGCGCCCTGTCTCTGGAACTTCTGAATATAGAATGTCTGCACTCAGATGGACCAACAGATTTTAAAATAAATCTCTTCCTGAGTACTCTTTTGACAGCCTTTTCACTATAAAAGTTTTATATTTTTATACCAACGTATTTAAAATTTATGATGTTTTTATTTTACAGTTTGGCTCTGGCCCCTTAAAAGGACACACTACTGATTCCCACTTAAACCACACAGGTGGGTCTGTGGATTGGTGTAAAGAGAGGAGGTCTTTTTATGCCCTCACACGGGCATTCCTGAAACACAGACCCAGACGGGAAAACATTACTTTTAAAACACCATGAGAATTAGTGAGAAGGCTCTTTGTAGAAAAAAAACAAAAACAAAACAATAGAATGAAAGTGCAAAACACATCACATTTCAAGCCAGTAAGGGCTGGTTTGAAAACTTTTAAAAGGGGACCCTGTGCCCCACACACAGCTTGTGAGTAGGCCTCAGCACATTGTGACACCGCCCTACGCTTCCTGAACCTGCCAGAGCCCCGGCTCAACACTGATGTTTTGTGTTTGCTTTGGAAGCGGATGCTCTCTAGACTTTTATTTACTGTACTTAAAAATGCGTATTTAATGTCATTTTCTCTTGTTTTCCTTTAACCTCCCAAAGACTTGGGAATTGTCATTAAGGATGCTTTTTTTTTTTTTTTAAAGATTTTATTAATCCATTTGACAGATCAGAAGTAGGCAGAGAGGCAGGTGGTGGTGGGGGGGAGAGCAGGCTCCCTGCTGAGCAGAGACGCAGGGATGCAGGGCTCAATCCCAGGACCTGAGATCATGACCTAAACTGAAGGCAGAGGCGTAACCCACTGAGCTACCCAGGCGCCTCATTAAGGGTGCTTTTAAGGCAGGTCGCTCTGGAGAGGGGCCTCTGCTTCCCCTCCCTTAAAAGTTGTTGACTTTATTGGGTCCATCACTGGTAACCCACCCTCCCAATTCCTGAATCTCAGAATCCTGAAACATTGAATCTTGGAATATTACCATATTCTTTAGCTTCTTTCTCTGTGGCTTTGGACGTTGAGTCTCTCCTTTTTTGTTTCAATGCCACCATCCTGACTCTAAGTCATCCTCAGGCTATGGCCAGATTATTAAAATAGCTTCCTGTCAGTTGTTCTGTTCCTGGTTCTCCCCAGAACACATTCTCTACATGTTATTTTCTTTTCTCAACCTGTGCAATCCAGGTTTTACTCTGTGAAATCCAAACACCCACGTCTGAGCTACCTGCTTTACTGCTTCCAGCCATCAACTGTCACTCCCTACATTTGAACCTTTGCCTTCTCCCATACAGTCTTTTATCTAACTTCTGTATGATTTTCTCCCTTTTTTCCTCATAGTTTATGAAAGTCTATTCCTTTTGTAAAATATTCTCCCAGTTTCTGGCTTCCAAACCATATTGCTTCTTACTCTCAGCCTTCTCTAAACTTTTCTTCCTGGAAGCCTTATGAAAGCCTTATTTCACTTGGACACAGTTTGTTTTCATCAATATGACTGAGCAAATAAACTTTGCTAATTTCATTCATCACTTTTAGTGGCATTTTTGTTGGTTCTTTTTTTTGTTGTTGATTTTTATGTACGCAACTATATCAGTTACAAAGAAAGTCAATTTTACTTTCTAACCTTAGAGTTCTAATTCTTGCCTTATTGTGCTGGCTAGGAGCTCAAGTACCGTACTGAATAGAAGTATGAATGGGCTTCTTTGCTTTTCCCCCAGATTTAGGGGGAAAGCATTGTACCATTAAGTGTAATGTTAGCTGTGTTTTCCTTAGTTACTTAGTTATTACTCAGCTGAATACTGGAGGGGGTCCCCTCTCCCCGAGTTCTTTCTCTGTAGCTCTTTCGTCTCCAGTACTGCACACTGCCTTGGCTTTCCCAGAATCTCAGGTGCATCTCCTGAATTAAGGGAGGTCTCTGAGTTCCACTTGGATTTCCCCCTCCCTGCTTGGTGGTGGCCTGGCATCTTTCCCTGGGCAGCAAGCTATGGCAATTGCAGGGCTCACCTTGTTTGTTTACCATCTCTTAGGGATCACTGTCCTTCCTTGCCCGATGTCCAGTGTTTTGAAAACTGTTGTTCATATATTTCATCCAGCTTTTTAGTTGCAAGGGTACATCTGACCGCTGTTAGTCATTCTTTTCTGAAAGTAGAAGTGTCCTGCCTTTTTATAAAACATCTGAGGAATTATTTAGGAATTGCTTCCAGAGTATGAGATCTTCTTTGGAATTTCCGCAAGGGGAGATCTTCATTCTTTTAGGGTGGATTTGATTTTGGGGAGTAACCAAGAACTATTTTTCAGGTCTGGTTAAATGATTTGTCTGGGCAGTACCATTTTGGGACCAAAATTAGTTCAAAGTAATGAGGCAGATTTCCTTGTGTGATTTGTAAACCAGTTTGGACGCAAATTAGGAATTGCACAATATTATCAGTGATGTCAACCTGATTGAGATAAAGACCTATTAAACTTCTTAGAAATATGTTTCTTGAAAAATAACTTCCTTTCAAATGTTTCTGTATATTGATTAGTATATATTTAATATCAGTTTATATTTACAACGTGGACTTAATTTCTTCTTAGTAAGCTTTCTTAAATTGTTTTTGTGTGATAATCTATCTCCCACATGATTATAAACTCTCTGACCTCTGGATACTTATGAATATTGTCTCACTAGGCTGTACTCAACTGTGGAAGCTCCTTAAATCAGAATAGTTATTAGTTAACTATAGTTAACTAAGAGTTAAGTAATTTGTAAGGAAACTAAGATCACCTTGTCAAAATACATTGCATAGTATAAAGGATGTAAAATGGGGTTTTGATACTTGCATAGCATTATTAATATTTTCATAACTTAAATCTGAAGTTATTCCTATAAGATACAGAGTTCCAGTAGCATGAGCACGTACCTCTCTATCTTTCTTAAGTGGTAGGAATTATGTGAATGACCTAGTTCAAAGAGATGCCTTGAATCTGGATCTGTTACATAATTAGCCAAGGACTACCCTTAAAACCTACTAGACTGGCATATATGCTACATTATGGGCAGCCTTCATCGCTAAGTAGAATTCTTTTCCCACAGTCTTTGTTTTCTAGCACCTGAAGGTCCTGTTACTCCTACCACCAACTCCCACTAGAAAATAAGGGGTTTTAAAAAATATTCTTAATGGATTAAGTTCTTAGATTTTGACTTTCAACATTAACTTTCTTTAATTTCCTATTTTTAGGTAACGGACTTTATAGCTTTACAGTTCTTTTTTTAGGAAATCTTGTAGTAGAGAGTCTGGTTATTCTTACTTGTTATCCTCTTGGCTTGCTCTTTATCCTTGATATTCTCAAATTTAAATTCTTGTATATGACATGGACCTTTTAATATCCTAATCTACCCTGAAGATTTTTTTTAATGTGTGTTTTTTTTTTAATGTATTTGATGGAGAGACAGACACAAAGAGAGCACAAGCAGGGGGAGCAGTAGAGGGAGAGGGAGAAGCAGGCTCTCCACTGAGCAGGGAGGCTAAAGTGGGGCTCGATCCCAGGACCCTGAGATCATGACCTCAGCCCAAGGCAGAGAGTTAACCGCCTGAACCACCCAGGCACCCGTCCCTGGGGTTTTTAATTTTTAGTTTTAATTAATGTAGAATTCTGTGTATTAGCGATGTTCTCATATATACTATATCTGAGGGCTGTATGTATTTCATGAACAATAAAAACTCAATTTAGTAAATAATAGTGGTATAGATAGCCTCATCCTTCCTCTCTAGGATATAACAACACCCAGTTTTGCTACTAATGTTGCTTTAGGGAGTGTTTTGAGTGATTTTTCGGTCTTCAGGTTTTTTTGTTTTTTTTGTTTTTAGGTTTTTTGTTTTGTTTTGTTTTGTTTTTGAGTATAACTTTGTGAGAGCTTCCTTTAAACAGAAATAATTGGGGTTCTTCTGTATCCCACACATTCATTAAAAGAGGTTTTCACTGCTTTCATGTCTACCAGTTGTGAAGTGAGGTTCCTGTTTGGTTGCATTATTTCTAGCATTTGTTAGTTGTGCGAGAGTCAGGGAGGGAGGGAGGATTTGTATATAGTTAAAATTTTTACCAATTTTGTTTTATGTAGATACAATGGTTTAAAATCTAGTACTGTATTTATGTTTATTAAAATGTTGATTCTGTCCCTATTTTTCTTGTAAAATTTTCTAAATTACTCTGCACTGTAATCAATTATAGGTTTTCAGTAGTCTTATGTCTTAGTTCTTGCTTTAATCTGGCTTTACAGTTTTCTTTCCATAATAGAGACCTTTGAGTTTTGTAAGCTTTTTTATCATTTGTCACTTAGTCATATACTATAATAGAATTGATACATAACTGGGCAAAAATATATAATTTTCCTTACTTGTAAATGTTCTATTTCTTGACTGTTATTTTATGTTCTACTGCTTGATAACTACTTGGATTATGTGACTTCATTTTGCTTTTGATTCTTTTAATGATTTAAATTGGTACTTGTTCACTTTTAAAATCTGTGCTCCTCTTTGACACTTAAAAAAATCTCATGCCATTTGTTTTGTTTTTTAAACATAGGAAGAAAAAGCATATTGACAGAGATCTGCTTTTCTAACTTTACTGTCTTTACTCCATTCTGATACCACCCTTCTGCCAGAGGTGATACCACCCTTCTGGTTTTAATGCTACCTTCAGAGAGAGGTTGATTTAAAGTAATGTTGATAAGTATAAAATGTTCTAACTGGGGTGCCTGGATGGCACTGTCGGTTGAGTGTCCAGTCCTTGGTTTCAGCTCAGGTCGTGAGATGGAGCCTGTGTTGAGCTTTGCACTCAGTGGGAACCTGCCTGACATTTTCTCTCCCTCTCTCTGTGCACCTCCCACCTCTTTGCTTCTGTGCTCTCTCTCTTTCTCAAGTAAACAATTTTTTTTTAATGTTCTAATAATGCAGTTATGGGTTTACAGATACGCAAAGTAAGATATTTTTAATAGTGGTAGTTTTTAGAAAAGAGAAATTAATTAGTTCAATTATAAGAATATTTTCAGGAAAAGCTGTATGTTTCAGTGGAGGCTGACAGGACCATTTTAATGAAAAGCCATTTTTAAGTTCGTAGTCCTTTATTGGAAACCGTGGGGGCCATCAGTATTTTAGAATTCAGAATTTTTTTTTTTATTTTTAGAAAGCTAATAAGATGCTTTTACCTTATATTACGTAATGGCCCTGCAGAGTCAGGGGCAGCACTTCGTAGTCAAATATGTTAATATTTCGGCAGCCAAAGCTATGACTGTTCTTACTTTAGTGGGTAGACTATAAATAGTTTCATGTCAGTTCAGGTCAGATATTGCTGCCAATTAAGTTCAGATCAAGTTTTTCTTCTAGATGAATTATGGAATACTGGTGGTTTTCACAAGTTTTTGGATTTCGGAATTGTGGCTAAGGGATTACGGACCAGTATTTACTTTCTTAGCTCTAATGTTTGGTTACTTTTGTTACCTTTTGAAAATGAAACCTGCTTTCCTTTTTTTTCTCCTACAGGATATGAGATTAAATCTGTTTTCTACCGGCCAGTTAATAGAAATTAGGACACCTCTTGACAAAGCTTGATCCCTTAGGCGGCTGTCACGGTCACGTGGCACTTCTCCACTTCCCTGTCTTTATGTTAAGAATCTCCTGGTTCCTTTCCCCGTTCTCCTTTCAGAAGTGCTTTGTGGTAATAAATAGTAAGGAAAAAGGATTTAAAATGTGCTGTACTTCACGTAAAAGATATCCTATCTCATGTAATAGGATTTCAGAAGGAGCAGCAAGCTTTCTCTGAACTGACCTTTCCTCCTATCCGCTAATGTGGTAGCTTTAAAAATAAATCTAGAAGAAATCCATGCTTATTCTAAAACAAAAATCCGGTGTTACAAAAGTATAAGTAAAAAGTACAAGCTTTCTCCCATCCTCTGGCATTCCTCACCCAGCCAGTTTTTGACCACTGTTTTATAGCTTTTCTAGGGGTTTGGATCCTTTTTGGTTTGTTTGTTTTATTTTGTTTTTGTTCAGACATTCCAGAGGACAGTTTGGGAAATTCCAATTAGACATTATAACCCCGCTTGGACTGAGTTTGTGTTCATTATGTGTTAAGCTATGGAGATGGCCTTTTCTGTTCTAGCTGGCATGTATAAATTTTATTTCTAGAGCTGTCTGTTCAGGGTGCCTGTGTGGTCAGTTGGTTAAGCATTTGCCTTTGGCTGTGGTCATGATCTCAGGGTCCTTGGATCGAGCCCCACATCGGGCTCCCTGCTCAGCGGGGATTCTGCTTGCCCTCCTTCCTCTTCCCCTCCATCTGCTTATGCTCTTTTTCTCAAATAAATAAATAACATCTTTAAAAAAAATAGAGCTGTCTGTTCAAACTGCATCATTATGAAATGTTAATTAAACACGTTTTATTATTAATTGTTCCGAATTGAGAGTATCTGAGTATGACTTATATGTAGAAGTAGAAATAAGGACTTACTGATTTACTTAGCAAAAAATGATTTTTTTAGGGCGCCTGGGTGGCTCAGTGGGTTAAGCCGCTGCCTTCGGCTCAGGTCATGATCTCAGGGTCCTGGGATCGAGTCCCGCATCGGGCTCTCTGCTCAGCGAGAAGCCTGCTTCCCTCTCTCTCTCTCTCTGCCTTCCTCTCCGTCTACTTGTGATCTCTCTCTGTCAAATAAATAAATAAAATCTTTAAAAAAAAATGATTTTTTTAAAGTTAAAAATCATACGTAATGTTTGACGGTACAGAGTTAATTTTAAGGAGCACTTTTAAGTGGTGTGTGAGCTGTTTTGCCAAGTCAGTGGTTCTCAAGGTAAGCATATGGGCAGTGGGATGCAGATGTGGTCCCAATGATTATTCCCAAGAATACTACTCAAATTGTTTATTAATGTATTAAGCACATTTTAGGTTTTTGTTGTTGTTTTGTTTTGTCTTGTTTTGTTAGAGAGAGAGAGAGTGTGTGTGTGTGCTGCAGAAGGAGAGGGGGAGAAAGAATCCTTTTTTTTTTTAAAGATTTTATTTATCGGACGCCTGGGTGGCTCAGTGGGTTAGGCCGCTGCCTTCGGCTCAGGTCATGATCCTGGGGTCCTGGGATCGAGTACCGCATCGGGCTCCTTGCTTGGCGGGGGGCCTGCTTCCTCCTTTCTTTCTGCCTGCCTCTCTGCCTGCTTGTGTGTACTCTCTCGCTGTGACGAATAAATAGATAAAATCTTTAAAAAAAAAAAGATTTTATTTATCTGACAGACAGAGATGACAAGTAGGCAGAGAGGCAGGCAGAGAGAGAGGAGGAAGCAGGCTCCCTGTCAAGCAGAGAGCCCGACGTGGGGCTCGATCCCAGAACCCTGGGATCATGACCTGAGCCGAAGGCAGAGGCTTTAACCCACTGAGCCACCCAGGCGCCCCGGGAGAAAGAATCTTAAGAAGACTCCATGCTGGGCCTCAGTCTCACAACCCAGAGATCATGACCTGAGCCACAATCAAGAGTCAGATGCTTCACTGACTGAGCCACGCAGGCACCCCAAATTGCTTATGTTTTTAAAGCCAGGGTAAATATAAAAGCATAATGCCTCTAACATGAATGTCCTCCTGGGGAAAGTGTAAATTTGTGTTTTATATGGAATCCAGATTTTTTTTTAAAACATCTTATTAAGTAATGGGGCACCTGGGTGGCTCAGTGGGTTAAGCCGCTGCCTTCAACTCAGGTCATGATCTCAGGGTCCTGGGATCGAGTTCCACATCGGGCTCTCTGCTCAGCAAGAAGCCTGCTTCCCTCTCTCTCTCTCTCTGCCTGCCTCTCCGTCTACTTGTGATCTCTCTCTGTCAAATAAATAAATAAAATCTTTAAAAAAAAAAACAAAAACATCTTATTAAGTAATCTCTACACCCACCATGTGGCCCAAACTCACAACCCCAAGATCAAGAGTCACACGGTCCACCAACCAAGCAGCCAGGCACCCTGGTATCCAGATTTTTTATTCTTTAGCTCAACTAATGTTGATTTACTACTAATACTGTGTGAAGAACTGCCTTAGTAGAGAGAGAATGTTGGGAATATTTCCAGGGGACTGTCCAGAGATGGCTAGAAAAAAAAGCTGAGAACCACTTTTCTAAGTCATAATGAGGCTGTCAGATGTACCTTTTTAAACGAGGGTGTATCTGATAAGTATTGGCCGAAATGTATTCAGCCGAAAGACGTGTAGTCTCAAATTGCTTGGTCCTGATTTCTAACTAGAACTTCCCCCACCGTACCCCATCTCATCCCTGCCTCCCACACACACATAGGGGCTGGGATTTTTCCCAGTCCTTGTACCTGGCACCATTTATGTGGAACAGAGGAAATAAGTAGTCTTGAGTGTTCTGGGTGGCCTGTTTGCCTGCTTAGAGCTTTCAGATTTCTTGTTTTCGTAGAATGTGTATAGCCTGTTTCTCTTGTTGTTGTTTTTTAAAGACTTTATTTATTCATTTGAGAGAGAGAGAGCACAAGCAAGGGGAGAGGGAGAAGCAGACTCCCTGCTGAGCTGGGAGCCCAGTGACAACATGACGCTCTAACCCAGGACCTAAATATCATGACCTGAGCTGAGGGCAGATGCTTAACCATCTGAGCCATCCAGGCGCCCCTGTTTGCTGTTGTTGTTAAGTGAAGGTCAGGGACACTGTCTTTGTCATCTCCTCCTGCAACCTTGTTAGGATTCAGTGTGCTACATTGAACAGGAGCTTCTCTGACGTTGCTGGGAATTGTGGGAGCTAGAGATTTCCAAGGACTTTATGACAAAGCTTTGGCTGGTGGAATCTAAGAATCTAGGGCCTCTTTCCTTTTCGTGGTATTTTGGAGGTACTGGAAACACACACAAGGCTTTGACGTTACAAAGTTAATGAAGTTAAAAATGCTGGTTGATGAAAGGAAACTTGACTATAAAATGTAGTAGAAATAAAATTACTGTTAAGTGAGACCAATATATAATAATAAGCAAAGGTTTTCTGTAAAGTCAGACAAAAGTAATCCCAAGTACTAAAAAGCCAATTAGCAAGTTGAAGAATTAAAAAATATCAAATTTTAAAATAGAGCTGATTTGGGGCACCTGGGTGGCTCAGTGGGTTAATGCCTCTGCTTTCGGCTCAGGTCATGATCCCAGGGTCCTGGGATCGAGCCCCGTATCGGGCTCTCTGCTTAGCAGGGAGCCTGCTTTCCTTCCTTTCTCTGCCTGCCTCTCTGTCTACTTGTATTCTCTGTCAAATAAATTTTAAAAAATAAATAAATTAAATAAATAAATTAAAATAGAGCTGATTATTTTAGGCAGTTAGGTATAACTTAGAAGAGTAACATAAATTCTCCTATGGTAGGAAATGGTAAATAATTCAAGCTAATAATTTAAGAGTAAATAAAGGATTTAAATATGGAGAAACTTTATCTTTAGAGTATTTGAAACCAGTATATTTGAAGATGATGAAATATTTGTTATTGTGAATTTCAAAAAAGATGTTAATATAGTAAAATATGCTTTGTAGATAATGCACGTTCTACATTTTATGTGTATCATTAAGCTATTCAGATTTTCTATTTTGTCTTATATTAATTTTGATAATTTATATCTTTCAAGGAATTTTCCTATTTCATCATAGTTGTATATTGCCATAAAGCTGTCTATAACATTTTTTAATTGTATTAATGCCCATAGGATTTGGAGTGGAATGTCCTTTCCTTCATTTCTGATATTGGTAATTTATATTTTCTTTCTCTTATTCTTTAGCTATAAGTTTATCAATTTTATTGATCTTCTCAAAGAGCCAGCTTTGAGTTTCATAGATTTTCCCTATTGTTTCGCTGTTTGTTTTCTGTTGTTGATTTCCAGTCTAATCTTTTTTTTTTTTTAAGATTTTATTTATTTATTTGACAGAGATTACAAGTAGGCAGAGAGGCAGGCAGAGAGAGAGGAGGGGCCCCGCTGAGCAAAGAGCCCCATGTCGATCATGACCTGAGCCGAAAGCAGAGGCTTTAACCCACTGAGCCACCCAGGCACCCCTCCAGTCTAATCTTTATTGTTTCGTATTATTTGCTTTGGATTTCATTGGTTCTTCTTTTTCTAGCTCCTCAGAGATGGAAACTTAGGTCATTGATTGCCAACCTTTCTTGTTTCCTTTTTTTAAAGATTTTATTTATTGAGAGAGTGAGGGAGAGAGCTAAAGAGAGAACACAAGCTGGGAAAGGGGCAGAGCTAAAGGGAGATGCAGACTTTCCACTGAGCAGGGAGCCAGACCTGGGGCTGGATTCCTGGACCCTGGGACTGAGGGCAACTGCTGACCGACTGAGCCACACAGGTGCCCCCCACTTTTTAAAAAAGTATGTATGTATGTTTGTATGTGTTTTAGAGAGCACGCACACACACACAAGCAGGAGGGGCAGAGGAAGAGGGAGAATCGAAGCAGACTCTGTGCTGAGTGCAGAACCCAACGTCAAGCTGGATCCCAGGACCCCAAGATCCCAGTCTGAGCCAAAACCAAGAGCTGGCTGCTTAACTGACTATGCCACCTGGGGACCCCAGATCTTTTTTGTTTTCATAATAGAAACATTTAATGCTATAAATTTCCCTCTATGTCTCACTCATTTTAATATATCATTTTCAAAATATTTTCTAATTTGGTTTGTGATATCTTCTTTGAACCACGTGTTACATATAAATTTATTTCTTAATTAATGTCTAAATATTCCTGGATTTTCCAGATTTTTTTGTTACTGATTTCTGCTTAAAAATTATTTTGTGCTCATAGGATACCTATTATGTGGTTTCAGTATTTTGAGATCTATCGAGACTTGTTATGATTGTAGTGTGTATATCTGAAAGGAATGTGTGTTCTATTGTCCTTGGATATAGTGTGCTATTAATGTCAATTAAGTAAAGTTGGTTGATAGTGTCATTCAAGTCTTATATATCTTTACTGATTTTGTTTCTATTTATTAATTTTAGAGAGAAGTGTTGACATTTCCAACTCTAATTGTGGATTCGTCTATTTCCCCTTTCAGTCTAATTCATTTTTACTCCATGTATTTTGAACATCTGTAATTAGATATGTACACATTTAAGACTGTTATGTCTTCTTGGTGAATTGAGTCCTTTACATTTATAAAATGCCTCCTTTTCTCAGTGGTAATATTCTTTGTCTTGAAGTTTACATTAAGTGAGTCTGTTTCCATTTAACATGGTCATTCCAGCTTTCTTATGGTTAGTGTTTGCATGGTATATCCTTTTCCATCCTTTAATTTTTTTTTTAAGATTTTATTTATTATTTATTTGATGGAGAGAGAACACACAAGCAGCAGGTAGAGGGTGTGGGAGGGGCAGAGGAAGAGGGGCAAGCAGACTCCCCACTGAGCAGGGGAGCCATATGTGGGGCTCAGTCCCAGGACCCTGCCTAAGGCAGATGCTTAACCAACTGAGCCACCCAGGCGCCCCCATCCTTTAATTTTTAACCTATGTATGTCTTTTTTTTTTTTTTAAAGTACCCACCATGGAGTCCAATGTAGGCCTTGAGCTCATGACTCATGACTCTGAGATGGAGAGTCAGACACTTAACTGACTGAGCCACCCAGTTGCCCCTGTCTTTTTTTCTTAAGTGAGTTTCTTTTAGATAGCAGATAGGTCATATGTTATTGTTTTAATCCCGTCTTACCATCTTTGCTTCTTATTTGAAGTATTTAGACCATTTATATTTATTTGTAATATGATTGGGTTTAAGTCTGCCGTTTTGCTATTTGTTTTCTATTTAGCCCATCTCTTTTTGTTTATTCTTAATTTTTTTCCTAGCTTATTTTTTATTACTTTTTTATTATTCTGTTTCTTCTTCTGGTCTATTAGCTATTTTAAATCTTTGCTTCATTTTTATAATAGCCGCTCTAGAGTTTGAAATATGCATCTTTGGGATGCCTGGATGGCTCAGTCAGTTAAGCATCTGCCTTTAGCTCAGGTCATGATCCCAGGGTCCTGGGATCAAGTCCTGCATCAGGCTCCTTGCCCAGGCAGGAGCCTGCTTTTCTCTCTGCCTGCTGCTCGCCCTGCTTGTACTCTCTCTCTCAACAAATAAATAAAATCTTAAAAAAAAAAAAAAAGTTAAAAAAATAAATTAAGTATGCATCTTTAATTAATACTATCACCTTAAAATAATATGCTGCTTTATTTACAGTGTAAAAACTTTATGGAGTATACTTTCATTTTCCTCAATCTTTGGGCTTTTGTTGTCATACCTTTTACTTTTGCATATATAATAAACCCCACAGTTCATGTTATTGTTTTTGCTTTTAATGAAAAAAAGTTTTTTCTGTTTCCCCACATACTTGCCACCTCTGCTGCCCTTATTAATTCCTTCGTTTAGATCTAAGTTCCTATATGTATCATTTTTTCATTTTTTAAAGATTTTATTTATATATTTGGGAGAGAGAAAGTGCGCTCACATGTGTGAGCATGAGTGAGTGGGGTGGGGAGGCAGAGGGAGTGGGAGAAACAGAGTCCCTGTTGAGTAGGAAGTCTGATGCAGGGCTCGATCCCAGGACCCTGGGATCATGACCTAAGCCAAAGGCAGACGATTAACCAACTGAGCCACCAAGGCACCCCTGTATCATTTCTTTCTTTAGCATGAAAACCTCAACATTTCTTGTAAAAAAGATCTGCTGGCAATGAATTCTCTCATATTTTGTTTGCTGAAAAAATCTGAGTTTCTCTTTCATTTTTAAAAGGTATTTTTGCTGGCTGTCAAATTTTAGATGGACAGTTTCTATTTTTCTGCATTTTAAGGTGCTTTTCTGTCATCATCTATCTTGTATTATTTCTAATGGGGAGTCAGATGTTCGTCTTAACACTGTTCCCCTTTGTCTAGTTAGCCTTTTTTCTCTGGGTGTTTTATATGATTTTCTCTCACTGGTTTTCAGCTATTTGATGACAGTGTGCCTTGGGTGGTTTTCTTGTAGTTCTTGGATCTGTGGGCTTAGGCATTTCAACAAATTTGGGAAAGTTTTAGCCATTATTTCTTAAGTATCCTCCCCCTACCACACACACAGACAATATACATTTTTGGGGTCTGAAATTACACATAACTTAGATTATTTGATATTATCTTATAGGTCACTGAGACTTTGCCTTTTTTTTCCTTTCTTTTCTTTTCCTTTTCCTTTTTTTTTTTTTTTTTTTAGGTAATAAGTTAATCGGTCTTCTTTCCTGTAGTGTCTTTTGAGCTGTTAGGTTTATTAGCCAGTGAAGTTTGTGTTTTTCTTCTCTAGAACTTGTGTTTGATTAATTTTTATATCTTTCTTTTTTTTTTTTTTCTCATTTTGTTGCTTCGCTTTAAATTTTAAACATATTATAGGGGTGTCTGGGTAGCTCAGTGGGTTAAGCCTCTGCCTTCGGCTCAGGTCATGATCTCAGGGTCCTGGGATCGAGCCCCACATTGGGCTCTGTGCTCAACAGGGAGCCTGCTTCCCCCTCTCTCTGCCTGCTGCTCTGCCTACTTGTGATCTCTCTCTGTCAAATAAATAGATAAAATCTTGAAAAAAACCACATTTATAGTGTTTTAAAATAATTACCTGCTGATTCTATAATTTTCACCATTTTTTAAAAGATTTTATTTCATTTTTTTAAGATTTTATTTATTTATTTGAGAGAGAGAGAGAGAGAGGAGTAAACTCCCCACCAAGCAGAGAGCCCAATGTGGAGCTTGATCCCAGGACCCAAGATCATGACCCAAGCTAAAGGCAAACACATAACTGACTGAGCCACTCAGGCACCCCAGTTTTCACCATTTTTTAATCTGTTTCTGTTGACTAATATATTTTTTTAAAATGTGGGTTAAATTTTCCTGCCTCTTTGCATGTATAGTAATTTTTTATTGAATGCTATATATTGTCTTACTGTCTTTCTTTAAAGAGGGTCGAGTTTTGTTTTTGCAAGCAATTGAGTCTTTTGTGGGTTAGATTGATTTTTTTTTTCTAGGCTAGTTTTTAAGCTCTTAGGGTGGATCTAGAATTGCCTTTATTTTAAGTGTTTCCATTTAGCCCTCTAGTAAGACCTGACATCTAGGGTCTCTGCTGAATGTCTGGAGTATTCCTTGGAGTCTTCACTCTGGCTGGTAGAAGCTCAGATGTCTCTGTCATCTGGTTATCAGCTCTGGGACTGTTCAGTGTCAAGCCCCCTAGTTGTTTCCCCTGCCCCCAAACAGGTTGGCTTTGCCAATCTAGAATTTGCAGAATTCTATACAACAGGTTGGTATAGTGAAACCCTTGAGAGATCCCTATGCAGAATTTTGGAGCTGTTTCTGTATGTACTCTGCCCTGACAGGTTCCAGCCTTCCTAGGCTGTGTAAACCCTGAATTCTGTCACCTCAACCTGTTTAGCTCACTGGGCTCTGCTTATGGTCTTTTTCCTGGTGCCACAGTGTAGATAGTACCTCCAAGCAGAGATCCAGAGCCTTCATAGGGCTCATCTTGGGTTCCCTTCTCTCAGGCACCACAGTGTTAACTGTTGTTCAATGCCTAAAACAGTTGTTTCATGTATTTTGCACAATCTTCTTGTCTTTTTTTTTAAGATTTTATTTATTTATGTGTGTGTGTGTGTGTGTGTGTGTGAGAAAGAGAGAGAGCGAGAGTGAGCGAGAGCCCAATGTAAGACTTGATCCCAGGACCCTGGGATTATGACCTGAGCTGAAGGCAGACATTTAATCAGCTGAGCCACCCAGGTGTCCCTATTTTGCACAATTTTTTAGTTGTTTATAATGGAAGGGCAAGTCTGGCACTAATTGCTTAATCATGGCCTGAGCAGAAGTTGAATGTTTTTATCTTCAATTTATAGGTAAGAAACCCAAGGCTACACGTGTTTGAGGACATCTCCTCCACATCTCCTGTACGCCTTTCACCGGAGGACAGTCTTTATGTTTGTCTCTTTAAAGCCGTATAACTCACGACCAGCCACATTGAGCCCTGTCTGCTCTATACCTGGCTTTAGCTAACTTTTTTTGCAAAGGTCCAGATAGTATTTTAGGCTTTGGGTCACATAAGGTCTATGTCACAAATTATTCTTTGTTTTCTTTTACAACCTTTTAAGTATGTGAAAGCCGCCCTTGGCTAGTGGCCACACAAAACCAGGCTATGGCCAGATTTGGCCTTTGGATCATAGTTTGCCACTCCTGTTCTAGACAGTGCCTTAGTATCTTTCCTAGGCTTCCACTTGTTCAAAACTCCTATATTCTCTACCTTATTCTGTAGGGTCTTGCTAACAAGATTTATTCCATTTTGGTTTGAGACAAGCATATCTATCATTGTGTCAGTTTTCCATGAAGAAACTTTGGCATGGAGAGGTTAAGTCCTGGACACACAGTTAGTAAGTGGCAGAATGGAGACTTGTTTAGACTTATACCTGTCTGATTTTAAAGACATTCCCACCTCACCATCCCAAAACATTTGAAGCTATAGGCTGTACTGACTCTGGGATTGACAGAATAGCTAATATGGTTAAAAAAAAAAATCATACTAAGATTTTAGTAGTTAATAATGGTATAATTTTTCTCGTTTATGAGAATTACAGAATCATAGGCCTTCAAGGTTGGAAGAAAAACTAACTATATCAAGTCCATAGTCTTTCTGAGGTTGGAATCCCTCCAAGAGCATCTTTGTCAGCCATGTTGCTTCAGTTAAATATCTCGACTTCCTCTGTGGGCAGCCATTAGTTTCAGTCAAGCCTGTTCTCCACATTAAAGTTCTTCAGATGCTCTCCCTTTCAGTGTTAACCAGATTTTTTCAATGATTTCTCATAGAACCTGGCTTCTGTTCACCTCATGGCCTAGTCTCTCTTCTCTTGATCTTAGTTTATCCATAGCTTCTTAACACACCACTCACATTAATGGAAGGAATGGACTACTTATACACATACCAACATGGTTGACTCTCAAAACCAGGCTGGGTTGAAAGAAGCCAAAGCCAAGAAAGTACAGCCTGTATGATTCCATTTATATGAAACCCTAAAAAATTCAAGTCTGTAGTGACAGAAGGCAAATCAGTGGTTGCTTTGGGGCTAGATGTGGGGTGAAGGGGATTAACTGGAATGAAGCTCAAGGAAATTTGAAGGATGATTGGAAGTGTTCTGTATCTTGATGGTGGTATGTGGGTTATAGATTTATCAAGTTTTATCAGACTCTATACTTCAGTGCGTACATTTCATTGTGGACATATCTCAATAAAATTGATTTAATGATAGAGTTCTAGAAATGAACGTGGTGTTCTAGCCCTCGTTTTACCAGTATAGAATATAATAGAACCATTACATCTCTCCATCTGAATACTTTGCATTCCCTGTTGATGATTGACCTGACTTGGGGGTGCCTGGGTGGCTCAGTCAATTAAGCATCTGCCTTCAGCTCCGGTCATGGTCCTGGGATCCGGGGATAGAGCCCGGCATTGGGCTCCTGGCTCAGCGGGGAGCCTACTTCTCCATCTGCCTGCTGCTCCCCCAGCTTGTGCACACTCTCTCTTTCTCTCTCTGACAAGTAAATACATAAAATCCTTTAAAAATAATAATAATTTACCTGTCTTAAGGAACTCCTCCATGTTGTCGATACACATTAATATCATACTTTACTAAAACTTCTCTCTATGTGTTGTTAATCAACCTTGATATAATTCCTTCTGCTTTTACAGTTGATTCTTTAAATGTATTCTCTGTGCTCCCAGAGCACTTTGTTCATACACAGCACTGTGATAATAGCATTTATCTTGTTGTGGTTTTTCTATTCAAGTGTCTGCCTCTCTGATTAGACAGTGAACTTCCCCTGCAGAGCCTTAGTCCCTTTTGTATCCCTGGATCCCAGCAGAATAATTGGGTGTAACTGGCACTCAGTAAATGTTTGGTTGAATACTAATGAATGAGGGAATACATTTAGTCTTCAGAAGCCATCTCAGACATGTGTCCTTTAACAAGTGTTTCTGATTTTCTGCTCCTCAAAGCTAGGTTAGTTGTTTCTGCCGGCTACATCACTAATACTCTGTGCTTATCCATCACATTATATGTTATGGTGTTTTCATATTCAAGATATTCACTGCACTGTTATTTATAATAGTCTAAGATAGGAAGCAGCTTACCTATCCAATAACAGAGAAACGGTTAAATTATGATTCATTGTAACAGTGGAATCTAAGCTATCATTAAAATCATATTTTAAAATAATTTTTAAAGACATGGAAAATGTTTTAAAAACAAAAATAAAAGAGAGCACCTGGGTGGCTCAGTGGGTTAAAGCCTCTGCCTTTGGCTCAGGTCATGATCCCCGGGTCCTGAAATCGAGCCCCGCATCGGGCTCTCTGCTCATGGGGGAGCCTGTTCCCCCCCCACCCGCCTACCTCTCTGCCTACTTGTGATCTCTCTCTGTCAGAGAAATCAATAAGATCTTTTAAAAAAAAAACAATAATAAGAGGAAAAAGTACACAAAAGACTATATTTAGATTCCTGGTTTTAAGAAAAGTAAAATGTGTATATACATATATACATGGAAAAAAGACCAGTCAATCATAGATGTTAGGAGTACTTATTTTTTTCATAGAGTTTATCAGAGATTTCTTTTTCTTCCTTCTATTTTTTTTTCATTTGCAGGAAACATGTTACTGTGAGCAGGAAAAAATAGTTATTAAAAATAGAATTAGTGGGGCACCTGGATGGCTCAGTGGGTTAAAGCCTCTGCCTTTGGCTCAGGTCATGATCCCAGGGTCCTGGGATCGAGTCCCACATCGGGCTCTCTGCTCAGCAGGGAGCCTGCTTTCCTTCCTCTCTCTCTGCCTGCCTCTCTGCCTACTTGTGATCTCTGTCTGTCAAATAAATAAATAAAATCTTTAAAAAAACAAAAAACAAAACAAACAAAAAATCTTTAAAAAAAGAAAAAATAGAATTAGAGGAGAGATGTGACAACTAAGTGTAATGAGTGGTTGTGAAACAGAAAATGGACAACACTTCCAAAAAGTGATAAAGTCAGAGTAGAGCCTGTAGTTAATGTATTATAGTGATATTAATTTCCTAGTTTCACTGACTGTATCATGGTTATGGAAGGTGTTAATATTAGGGAAAGCTGGGGGAAGATATGAGAACTCTCTGTGCTATCTTTGTAACTCTTCTTTAAGTCTGAAATTATACCATAATAAAAAATATGATTGAGTGTTAATAGGATTCTAAACTCCTTAAGGATAGAGACTGGGTTTTATTCATTATGGCACACCTTGCGCTGTATTGGGCATATAGTAGATGCTTATAAAATATACATGAAGTGAGGTGAAATTATATATTTTCTCAGTTTCTGCCATCCCAATTATTTTGACTCAGGCTTCAGCCTTCTAAGGCGATAGTGAATTTCTAATGTGTCAGCATCCATTCATATGCTGAATTTTTTTTTAAGATTTATTTATTTGGTGGGCACCTGTGTGGCTCAGTGGGTTGAGCCTCTGCCTTCAGCTCGGGTCATGATCTCAGGGTCCTGGGATCGAGCCTCGAATCGGGCTCTCTGCTCAGCGGGGAGCCTGCTTCCCCCTCTCTCTCTGCCTGCTGCTCTGCCTACTTACGATCTCTCTCTGTCAAATAAATAAATAAAATCTTTAAAAAAAAAGATTTATTTATTTGAGAGAGAGAAAGAAAGAGAGCAGGGGGAGGGGCAGAGTGAAGCAAGAGAGGCATAGAGTCCTCACATGGGGTTCGATCTCATGACTCTGAGATCATTTCCTGAGCTGAAACCAAAAGTGGATGCCTAATCAATTGAGCCACCCAGGCACCCCTTTAACCTGAATTTTTGTTGAGCATTGTGTGCTCAGCCCCACAAGCAGACAGTTCGCTGGCACTTGTGAGGTCATGAGGAGCTAAGACATTCACAGACATTTATAACAAAGGATGACTGCGGTAAGTGCTCCACAAAATATTACAGAGGTGGAGAGTCTATAGCGAGCATATCCACTTAGGAGATTAAAGGTTGTTTACCAAAGGAATGTTTATTGAAAGAAGTGAAATTTTGAATTTATGGTGGTAAAACTTTACCACCATGTTTCAAGAAGAAAGGTAAGTATATTTAAAAAGTGGACTTTGGGGAGCCTTCTGGCTCAGTTGGAGGAGTGTGCGACTCTTGATCTTCGGGCTCATGAGTTGAGCCCCACGTTTTTATTTTTTTATTTATACTTAAATAAGTACATAAAATTTAAAATAAAATGTGGCCTTTAAATTGAGATATTTGGAAAGAGGAGACCCTTTCATTGACTTGAGTCATGCAGAGAAAACCAGCCCTTTGCTTTCTGTTTGTTCCTGAAGGCAAGGACAAGGTGAGGGAAGAGGTGGAAAGGAGGAGAGGAGGGAAGTAAAAGGAGTAGGACAGCCTTTCCCCGAGACTCCCTTACATCCTGGTGTGTATTTTAGAAGCCTACAGAATATGGACTACAGGCGTCTAGATACACATCTGTATTGTGTAGTTCCAGTGGTTATTATAACTAAGAGTTGGTGGGATTTTTTTGTAGTGTTCATACATATTTATAGATGTGTGAAACACTTACTGTATATGGTGTATTCCTTCAGTCATCCCACAAGTATTTATTGAGTGGTTTATAGAGGAAGATGATCTCATTCGATTCCCACTGCAGCCTCCCTGTGGGAGAGGAGTCTAGGATTATCATCATTTTCAGTCCACAGGTGATCAGGTTGCATTTCAGAGAAGTTAAATACCCAAGTCAGTAGTTTAGCACCCACAGCTAGCCACTGTGTGGTAATTTCTAGAGCCCCTGTCTTCCGCCTGCAAATTAAGGGCTCTTCCCATTCTGCCTAGTAGTTGCTCAGATGTTGTACTGAGCTTATACGTCTTTGAGTGCAAAGTGAAATATTAAACAGTTTCAGTTCTAGGCCTTATGGAACCCAATCAAGAGGTTAGACCAAGGAAATTACTTTCCAACAATTAATTGCTATTGAAAATCAATGTGGTTTTTTTTTTGTTTTTTTTTTTTTTTAGTGAAAACTTTTATTAAAGAAAGTTCATTCTTTTTAAGCCTTTCCCTTAGCCTAGAACTCTGATACGCTTCTGGGAGGTTTTACAAAGCTCCCCCACATTTTTCTGACTAGCAGTAAGGTGTAGAGGGTGCCTGGGGGGGCATTTGGTTAAGTGCCCAACTCTTGGTTTTGGCTTTGGTTGAGGACTCTGGGTCATGGGATCAAGCTCCACATCAGTGTGGAGTCTACTTGGGATTCTCCCTCTTCCTGCCCCTCCTGCTTGTGCGCTCTCTCTCTCTCTCTCTCTCTCTCTCTAAAATAAGTAACTCTTTAAAAAAAGCGCGGGGGGAGACTTTCCCAACAAAGTGAACTTGGTAACTGTCATTTTGGTAAGTCACCTTAGTCTGCCATTAGAACAAAATTCCTTTAAAAACAAAAGAACAGGGGCACCTGGGTTGCTCAGTGGGTTAAAGCCTCTGCCTTTGGCTCAGGTCTTGATCCCAGGGTCCTGGGATTAAGCCCCGCATAAGGCTCTCTGCTCAGCGGGGAGCCTGCTTCCTCCTCTCTCTCTGCCTGCCTCTCTGCCTACTTGTGATCTCTGTCAAATAAATAAATAAATAAAATCTTTAAAAAACAACAACAACAACAAAGGAACAAAATTCCTTTGAGGCCTCCTGTGTTTTGTTTTTAAGATTTTATTTATTTATTTGAAAGAAAGAGCATTAGAGAGAGAGATCATGAGAGGGGAGGGGTGGGGGGGAGAAGTAAGAGGGGGAAGCAGACTCCCCACTGAGCAGGGAGCCTGATGTGGGACTCGATCCCAGGACTCCAGGATCATGACCTGAGCTGAAGGCAGTTGCTTAACCAACTGAGACACCCAGGCACCCTGAAGTCTCCTGTTTCAACTGAAAAATTCTTATAGAATTTATATTTTAGTTCATAAAATACTATTTTATTATAAAAAGATATTTATGGTTCTGTTATTTACATTTAATCCCAAATCTAAATGAATTTTATTTCCTTACATGATATGAAAGAGGGGATCCAATTTGATTTATTTTTTTTCCAACTGGATAACCAGTTATCCCTGCGGCATTTATTAAATCATATGTCCTTTCTTCACTGATCTGACATGCCATCTTTTTTCTACACCAGATCCGCATGTTCATATGCATAGATCTGTTTTTGGGTTATATATTCCTGTATGAGGACCATGCTGTTTAAATAACTGTGGCTTTGAAGCATTTTTGTTTTCTAATCTTATAATCAGCAAAGATGTTGAAGGTCACATCTGTGACTAGTTGCCAGCCTCATCTCTTGCCACGGACCCTAATCCCCTCTCTCCACATCTGCCCATATCCAGTTCTCACGGTTCCTCAAGTGTTCCTTGCCTCATCAAATGGCCCTGCCTTGTGCAAGTCCCTCTCTCTGCCTGCCCTCTTCTCCTGATGCATCCAGTGTCGGTTCCTTTTCTGTGAAGCCTTCCCAGATTCCCCCAGGGCTGCAAGAAACCTTCTCCTTTATGCTTTCGTAGTGCTTTATGCATAACTTCCTTGTGGTATTTCATCTTTTGTTTCACATCCACAGCTCCTAGCACAATGGTACTCATTACGCTCACTTGTAAAAAATAAAACAAAGAAATCCTTGGAAGCATCCTAGGTACACGGGGCGCCTTTAAGCACCTGCATACTCTTGTGCTTACTGTTTCCTGCATGGGCTAGCAATTTCCTGCTTGAACTTTCAGACTGTTTCATGTTAACCTCTGAAGGAGGCTTGTGGTCCATTTTCCTCCTCGCAGTTCTTTGCTTCCGCCCATGGCGCCTTGCGCACGCCTCTGCTGGGACGGTTTTCCTAGGGCTGAGGATAGTGCACAGCTGGAAGCACAGTGCTCATTAGTGGCTTGGCTTTGCGACTGAATAGCCCAAAGAGTTCTAAACCTTACTTTACTACTTTCCCAGCCGTGTCCTGCTACCAGTGATTTAACCTTTATAATCCTGTTTCCTTGGGTGCAAGACGGGATCATCATAATCCCTTCCTTGTGAGGTTGTCATAGGACTAAATGAGACAATGAGTCTGAAATGCTTCTCCTTGTATCCAGAACATGGGTGGCCCTGAATAAATGCTCCTTGTTACTACATCTGTCTCTGCTAGACTTTGTATAAGACTTTCACTTATTTATGCTTGAAACCCAACACCTTGCCCAGAGCTGGCAGGGAGTAGACTGATGAATAAATTACCAGCTGTCCTCAAAACTCTCCCCTCCTTGTTTTGCTTTTCTTGATGGTGCCATCAGTGTCTTTTAGTGTCATCTTCAACTTTCCCCCTCATTCAAAACAAAAAAGTGTGTTTGGTGTTTATCATGAGCTAGGCACTCTGCAAGGCTCTAGATGAAAAAGAGAAAAAGATATGATCTCTATCCATCGGAGCTTATAGTATAGCAAGGGAAGTAGTTAAAAAATAAAATAAAAATACTAGAATCTGTGGGCTCATTACTGTTTGCTCTACTTTTGTTTATGTTTATACATTTTCAAAATAGGTTTTTATTAAATGAGTAAGTAATTATGAAATGTTATGTTCTGTGAAGAAAATGAATAAAGGCTGTGTTTAGGAAGGACCATCGTAGATGGTCTGGCAAGTTTGTAGTTAAGCTGAGACTAGACATGGAGAAGGAACCAGACAGAGTGGAGGAACACGTGTTCCCAAGGGAGGGAGTAGCACAGCGCATGCCACAGGAGAACAATTCTTAGCATAGTCAAGACACTGAAAGGTCAGTGTGGCTGTCTTCTAGAGAGGAAGATTGGAGACAGACATTGGAGGGCAGATAAGCAGAGAACGTTATCACTTAATGATCTTGAAGACCAGAGAAGGTGTCCAGATTTTATTCCTCTTACAGTGCAGTGCTGCTGAAGACTTAAAAGCAGGGAAAAGGCTGTTGTCATTTTCTGTGGTTTTTTTTTTTTTTCATTTTCTGTTTTTTAAAGGTGCATATCAGAAGGATCAGAGGGAGAAAAAGATGGGACCAGAGAGGCTAGCTGGAAACTATTGCAGTAGTTTAGGCAAGAGATAATAATAGCGAGAGAATTGAAGAAAAACGAACACAGTTGAGATATATTTTCGAGACAGGCTCGGGAGCTTGCTGGTAGATTAGAAGTGAGAGGAGGGGGAGAGAAGAATCCAGATTAATGGCTTGAGAGCTGTATCTTGTGTTTTTTCTGAGCTTTACTACAGCAAGAATGTTTTGAAGGGAAAGTTAAGAGTTAAAATTTGATTATATTTAGTTTGAGATGCTTTGAGGTATCCAAGTGGAAATGTCCATTAAGTCTTGAACACAGGAGTACCAGAGTTCCAAGGACAGTTCCAGGCTACAGATTAAAAAGTTGGATGTTTTCACTTTAAGGATAATAATTAAAACCATGGAAATGGATGATGTCATTTAAGGAGAGAGTATAGAGGCTTGGTTGGTATTAAGTTCTGAATTACTTAACATTTAGAGACCAGGTCAGAGGAGGATGAAGATGAGAGGTAAGTGAAAAACATAGAAAGGAAACCAGCAAAGGAAGAGATCATAGAAGCCCTGTATCCGCAGTCTGTGCCTAAAATGGTACCTGACCAGGGCTAGAGTTCAGTAATCACTGGTTGAATGAAATCAAAAGATTATTCCAAAGAAGGAGGAAACGATGCTGGGAGGCCCAGTAGGAGGAGGGCATAAACTAGTTATTGGATGGCAGAATGTATGTTGCGGTGATGGAGGCAGAAGTCATACTGGGATGAATTGAACAGAGCATGCATGGGAGGTAAGAAAGTGCAGATAGCATTTTTTTTTAAAACCACTTTAACAACATTGGCTGTGAAGAGAGTAGAGAAATGGAGTAATACCCAAAGGTGGGATATAGGGGTCAAAGGAGAATTTTTGTTTGTTTCTTAAAAGAGGTCATACTAGAGCTTAAATATACACAGATGGGAATGATTCAGGAAAAAGTGTGTAATGGTTGATGGCAGAAAAAGGAAGGATAATTATAAGATGAGTTTATAAGTAGGGAAGAAGGGATGGGATTGGCGCATAAGTGGAGGGATTGTTCTTCAAGAGGAGACGGTCGGTTATACCTGTTAAAACGGGAAAGAAGGGAGAACGAGTGCAAATTCAGGTAGGTTTTTACAGCTGGTCATGAAAAGATGACAGATTTCTAGGTTTAATTTTAGGTTTTGTAGTTTTTAACGAAGAGTCAAGGGCACTAGCTAAAAAGGACATGAAGGTTGTAGAGGAGGGAAAAATGAGTAAGAGAGTGCCTTCTTGAGGAGGGGAAGAATTGGAAAACTAGTTTACCAGTGAAATCTAGTGGGATTCCTAGTTAAGACTGAGTGCCCGTTTAAAATAACCTTGAATTTATGGGGAAAGTAATCTGCCTAGTTGAATGCTTTTTCATCAATATTTTTGGTATGGAGAGGGCAGTTTTTTGAGTTCTGGTGTTACAGAGTTTGAAAGAGACCTTGAAAGAAAGTTGAGTGTTCTAGCAAGGAGGTAATTATAACTTCAAGTGTGAAATCTGAGCTAGATAAAAAGAAAAGTGGAATCTGGAGATGGAGAGTTGGGTCAAGGGATAGAGGGTCTCATGGCAAATGAAAAGTTGTTTTCATGGGGCACCCGAGCAAGTGAACTAGAAGGATCAAACTGTATAGAGTCTGAAGGAGATGCAAGAGGGATTGAGTTTGTTGTGACAGTGGGAGTGTGTGGTTGAGGCAGAGTGAAGGAAAAGGTCCTTGGAGCTGAGCAGTGTACGGAACAGAGAGGCCAGCGTGGTTGGCTAGGTCACCCATTTGGATGTTGAAGTTATGTTGAGTGTGATGACTCATTGTGCTGGAGAGTTTACCACTGAGCCAGATGTGCTAAAATATCAGATAGTGATTAAGTGTTGTGCAAAGAATTAAAATTGGGTTCTGGGACAGAAATGGGATAGACAGCTCCTTCACACTGGGTGGCCAGGACAGGCTTCTCTGCAGAGGTGATATTGTGGTTAGATCTGAACGGTAAGATGGTGAGTGGAGGAAATAACCCAGGCTGAGGGAGCAGCTAATACAGACAAACCCCCCGAGAAACAGAAAGGAGGCCTGTGAAGTGGAGCTTATTGGACCAAGAAAGAAGAAAATGAAATGAGGTTGGAGCACAGTAGGAGCCAGATGATGAAGGGTTTTGAAAGTCAGGAGCTTAAGTGCCGTGATGTGGTAGGCAGCCTCCAAGATGGCCCTGATGATCCTGTTCATGCCTTTGTGCAATCGTCTCTCACGTGGAATAGGTTGACCTGGGAAACCAGTGGGATATTGAGGCAATGATGGTACATGATTTCCAGCGCTAGGTTGCAGCTTCTGCCTTGCTCTCGTAGGCCGCTCCCTGTGAGAAGGCAGCCTATTGTACTGTGAGGGTATTGAAGTAGCCTGTGGAAGGTACATGTGGCGAGGAACTGAGGCATCCAGCCAGCACCCACCATGGGAGGGAGCCCTCTGAAAGGAGATCCTTCAGCCCTAGATGGACCTTTAGATGAATGCAGTCCCTCACGAGAACTTCATTCAAAATTTTCTGGTGTGTATCTCTAAAAGATAAGGACTCTTAAAGGACCACCTTACTGTTTGGTTAGCATGCTTCCCCAGTCTCTTTTTATCTGTAGCTTCCCCTCTCTTTTTCTTCCCAAGTTATCTTAAAAATAAATTTGGCCATCTGTCTTATAGTTTCTCACCTTCTAGATTTTGCTAATTGCATCCCCGTGGTATGTTTAACATGTTCTTCTATCTTCTATTTTGTGTAAACTGGTAGTTGTATCAGGGGTTTGATCTAGTTCAGGTCCTTTTTGTTTGGCAAGAAGATGTCGTAGGAAGTGGTATTTACTTCCATCAGGAGGCACGTAAGAACAGTTGTCGCATCTTACTGTGATATTAACAGGTATTGAAGATCAGTGCCTAGCTATGTTAATTTATGTTGCAAAATGGTGGTATTTTAATTTTGTCATTTGTCTCTCTTAATTAGCTAGAGAAGCTTTCCCATATCAACTCTGTGGCTAATCTGAGGTATACTTCATTTAGGAAAGGCAGGTTAAATGCTTGATTCTTTCCCTTTACTTACCAGTTTTCATAATAATAACATGATTCCTAATATCGATGGTCCAAAGCAGAACAACATCATTTTTAAAAAAACATATCATTATGGACTTAAATGTTTTTAAGATATTTAATAGATGTGAGTCCATTGCAGTGATTTTTTTTTTATTGATGCTTCATATTGTCCTCTTTTTTTTTTTTTTTAAAGATTTTGACAGAGAGAGAGAGAGGGAACACAAGCACAGGGAGTGGGAGAGGGGGAAGCAGGCTTCCCGCTGAACAGGGAGCCTGATGGAGGGCTCCATCCCAGGACCCTGGGACCATGACCTGAGTGAAGGCAGACGTTTAACGACTGCGCCACCCAGGCGCCCCAGTATTGTCCTGTTCTTGACTAGTGGGAGGAGCCTCTTCCAGTTGACTTCTGAAGACATTTTATACCATCCTTGCTTTTTGATATGGCAAGATGTCTAGACTTGTACGTTTTCTGTCCCAGTCCGGCATCAGCTTTCTTCAGGGAGCTCTAGTTCCTTTCAGTGGTAAAGGCTGTATGTGGACTTTGGCTGCTTGGTCATACACAGCAGACTTTTTAAGAGTTGCTTATCAGAATCTATAAAGAGTTCAAAAAAGGTGTTCTAATGAATAGAAATTTTATTCTTTTTCTTAATGTATGAAAATAGTGTTTTCATTCATTTGTTTGCAAGGAAAAAGGAAAATGAAGGCTTTATTTTTTTTTTTTTTACGGTTTTATTTATTTATTAGAGAGCACAAGCAGGGCAGAGAGGAGCAGAGGGAGATGGAGAAGTAGGCTCTCTGCAAGCAGGAGGCTGATGCAGGGCTCGATCCCTCGAAACTACAACCTGAGCCAAAAGCAGACGCTTAACTGAAGGGGCCACCCAGGCGCCCTGAAAATGAAGGCATTAGATAGAAAAAAAAAATTAAATGAAGTTTTAACTTCCCGTTTAAATTGTGTGTTCTCTGTCTGCCATATTTTATTCATTATATCCACTGAAGAGAAATACTAATAAGCTTTTCACATTTCTGGCAACATAAAAATCAGGTACTGTTTAAAGATTATCATTATAGCATTTGGTTTATTTATTTCTTAAGTCTTTTTTACTCTAGATTCCACCTCCCTGTGGGCCTTCTTCTTGGCATTTTTAGGAAGTTGTATTATTTTATTTTGAAAATTTTTGCTTCGTCATAATACCCTAAATTTATGCTACATCATATGTGAAAAATCTTAGCTTTTGTGACGGGCATAAGGAAGGCTCGTTTCTGGACATTTTCATCACTAAAACTCACTTTATTACACATAGAGAGGGAACTAACATTATACAATTTGAATGTTTGTATATTTAAATTATAATCAAGTTAGAGGGGAATAGAATAA